>NW_020699449.1:12525305-12688752 GCF_002925995.2 Terrapene triunguis | reverse complement strand
CCCCCCCCCCCCCCCCCCCCCCCCCCCCGGGGGGGCCCCCCCCCCCCACAGCAGCTACCCCCCCTCTGCAGCTAACCCTGTCCAGGGAGCCCGCCCCAGCTCACTTCCACTCCGCCTCCTCCACTGAGCATGCCGCCGCCGCTCTAATTCTCCTCCCCTCCCAGGCTTGCGGTGCGTATTAGAGGAGAATTAGAGTGGGGGCTGTGTGCTCAGCGGAGGAGGCAGCGTGGAGGTGATCTGGGGTGGGGAGCGGTTCCCCTGTGTGCCCTTCCCCCTTCCCATTACTGTGGGTGGCCCTCCCTGGGCCCCCACGCCCCAGCTCACCTCCACTCCAGCTCCTCACCTGAGCGGGCTTTTAGGGGCCCTCAACCACTAGGCACCCTAGGCGGCCGCATAGTTCGCCTAGTGGTTGCACTGGCCCTGAATAGAAGAGACACACTAAGGGCAGGTCTTCACTACGGGGGGAGGGTCGATTTAAGATACGCAAATTCAGCTACGCGAATAGCGTAGCTGAATTCGACGTATCGGAGCCGACTTACCCCGCTATGAGGACGGCGGCAAAATCGACCTCCGCGGTTCCCAGTCGATGGCACTTACTCCCACCTCCGCTGGTGGAGTAAGAGCGTCGATTCAGGGATTGATTGTCATGTCCCGATGAGACGCGATAATTCGATCCCCGAGAGATCGATTTCTACCCGCCGATTCAGGCGGGTAGTGTAGACCTAGCCTAAGACCACATTTAAACTAAAGTGATTGGATATAGCTGCTTATGAAGCAGTATCATTTTAGACTTGCCACGCTGTAACCAGTTGGAAACCAGGTGTTAACTTTTAGTTCATTGTGGAGAAGCTGAGATTAAACATACAGTTGCAGTTAGCCAGAATCCAGGGGAATGTCTCTAATTTTAGACATCAGTGCGGACTGGGGATTTCAAATCTGAAATAAAACTTAGAAATTTGTTTTTCAGCAATAATAATGAGATGATTGGAACTCAATATTTGCAGCCACTAGTACGGATACCGCTTCTATCTCTGTATCAAGCTTCCTATATTGTGCCCATCATTGTAGCATTTAAGCCTTCATGCCCCCAGGATTGAAATATGCACTCCAATGCTACTGTTGCTTGGCAACTGTCCAGCAAAATAGCACGGGGGTGGGGAGTGTACATGCACAGCAATGCATCCGTGTCTAATGCCAGTCTGCATATTAGTACTATTATCACTTACATTTCCTTAAATGAAAGCACTACTGACCCTCCTTTCTGTACTGAAAGGCCACTTATGCTCGGTAGTGGCAAAAGCTATGTAGTAGCAATATGTAAACTGCTCAGTGCCTATTGTTTCCCGTGTAAGCAAACCAGCATAATAGGTCTGCATTTATTCCTTTCCCACAGAAAAGAGTGGGGGGGACGGGGACAAAGCCCGCTGTGGCAGTAGACCAAACAAGCAGTGATTAGACCAGTTGGTAGTGTCCCATCACACTTTCTAACTAGAAAGTGACTGACTAACTAAAGGGGAGGCATCAGAATTGTGAAAAGTCTGCATTTTGTCTATCTTTGACATTATTTATTTGTTAGTATGTATAGCACTTCCCATGTTCAAATAATAGCTAATTAATTCACACAACATCCCAGGGATAAGTGATTTGGCCAAAGCCACATAGCCAGTCAATAATGGACCAGTCTCATAGTTACAGGGTGAAATGGACTTCTAGTAACTGGTGCAAGAGGTTAAAAAGTTTGGGCTAGAGCCACAAAGGGATTTAGGCACCTAAAGTGGTAGGTAGATGCTTAACTCCAAAATTTTAATCTTCAAACCTCAAAACCCTTCTCAGCTGCCGCCTAATCCTGTAGGAGCCAAAAGTCCCTAGGAACCTAAACAATTGCCCTTTGCTTATGCACAAGCTGCCTCAGTTTAGGTGCCTAAACCCCAACTGGACCTCAAATTAGGTATTTCCATTAGGCCTGATCAAGTAGGCATTCTTAGCGACCACCAAAGAGATTGGGTCCCTAAACATGGGTCTCACATCCCAGGAGAGGAACATATCCTTAGAGCAGTGGTAATAAACGAGGTCCTCTCCCTCCCCCTACTCTGTGAATCTAATCCTCCTTTGCTTTTGTCAAAATTCCTGAAATCCAAATGAAAACTTTCAAGACAGCTTGAAACAAAATGTTTTGTTTCAACATTACCAAAATGTTGTTTTGAGTTTATCAGTTTGGTCAAAACTACTCAGTGAATTCAATATAAATTCATGAATAGTTTGACTGACCAAAACTGCATTTTTGGCAAATAAACTGTTCACTATATATTTCTGGCCCAACTCTGCTAGAAATTGCAATAGTAGTATTAGTGACAATGTGCACCAATGTACATGGGTTTTTGCGGATTCATATGCAGAAAACACCACGTGGAACTCATCAACAACTAACCTTATGTACTATTGAATATCATTCATTTTCCTCTACTCTTCAAAGAAGATATCTAAGGGCTAAGTTAAAGAGAAATACCACCATCATGGAAACTGCTTCCAATCCATCACACCACACTACAATTTCTCCTTTTTCATGTCTTCCCTTAAAACACCCTTCTTGAAAAGGGCTTAGTTCCCTCCTCTATGAACCACTGAAGAACCTCAATATTGGAAAATTAAAATAACTCCAACATAAATAAACTTAGGGACAGATTCGGATATCATTACTCATGCTCAGTAGGACTTCACTTCCATTGGATCACCTGAGGAGTAAGTAATACAAGTAAGAAAAAAGATACCTGGGCCTCTGCCCCCTCCCCCAACCAATCAGAGAACAGTTTGATGACAGAGCAATACATGTTTGTCAATACATATGGGTAGCGGTAACTTTCATTGATATCTTTACCACCCTTATATCTTCCAATCTGCCTCTTTGGGTTAGGCTGACATCAACAATCTAAAAAAAGGTTCTTTTCTCTGATGCATGATTAAAAATAGTATGTAACACAGACCCCAGTTTTAAAAATATGGTAAGATTTGATCTCTGAGCTTGGCAAGCCCACAAATCCCCCAGCACTAAAAGAAACCCAGAGAAAAGAAACCGCAGTTGTAATATCACTGAAGAGGAAGGTCACAGCCATTAGATAATATCCTAGTCCTTCTCCTTATGCCATTGTATGATACATTCTACAGTAGTGGCTGCAACACTACTGCAATATGTTATGTGTGGGTCCATAGCTGTAGAATACTGTGTAATTTTGAAAGTAGATCACCATGGAACAAAGGATCAAAATAGAGAAAAACTCTGCAATAATTCAGATTACTTCCTTGAGAATTAGGATCTCTGGCTTTTGGGTTGCCCCTGTTTATAGCTCCTTCTAGAGAGGCAATGGAAGATTCCCCTCTTCAGAGAAGGTGGGTGGGCAGGTCTGGGTGTAAAGACAGTTCACTTACATTGTAAGTACACTCATTTGTTTCTTGCTCAGCAGAGCTGTAATTTTACCTTGAATACTCAGGCCAAAAAAATGAACAACATTCATCCCAACTGATGCAGATATTTGTTACTAGCCTATCAGTAGATGCACTGGCTTTTTAGAAGCTTTTGGTTACCCATCAGAACAAATGTGTAGCCTCTACACAATATTGTCATGCACAACCTGTCTTGAAGGCATTTTCTGTTCCCTTTGAGAACTACAGTACAAGTGGGATAACTGTTTTATTAGTGCAAATCATATGGTGCATAAAAATGAAAGGAAAAGTGGGGATCCTACTGCTAACACACCCTTAGCGATTCTTAAAGGGGAAAATATAAGATGATGGACAACTGAAGTGCCAGGCTAGTGGCAGCTATTCAGACTTTATGTTAAAAATGCACGTGCTGGTATTGGGGTGAGGGTGGGAGTGAGGAATCCATCCGTAAGGATGGACCGATACACTTTAAAATAGTGGGGAAATCTGAACTCTGCAGTAGTTTTTTTGCTCATCATGGTTAATTTCTAGACCACAGGAGCAAAAGAGACAACACTATTTGGAGTAGAATTCAGTCTAAAATGGCTGCTTTGTAGGAGCCATTCCTGGTTTCACTGGGAATGGTAGGTGTGTTCCTCAGGGCCTAGATTACACCCTCCAGTTGAAAAACCCACAGGGAGGAAAGAAATCACAAAGTTTTCCCCTTGCATAATTTTCCTATTACTCCCTCTTCTAGTGGCAGTGTTTTGGGGAACTGCAGAATTTGGAGGCCATATTCCTTTTCAACCCTGTCGTGATCTCAGGGCTCTGCAAAGAAGGGAACAGTCTTAAAGCTGGCTGGGCTCAGTGCATCCAGGGGGCAAAGGGATCTGTGCACATTCCTTAAATGAGTAGTGCCAAGTTCAGTTAGGCTAACGTGTGATTTCTTTTTTGAATCACTGCAAGTTCCAAAAAGTCATGAAAGGAAATTGTTTGGGGTCAAACTAAACATTTCATTTTGATTGAGGGTTTTTACTTTTTTATTTTTATAATAAAAATGAAGGGAATTCTGAAATGAGAAGTCACTTCAAAACTTTGTTTTGTTTACAAGTTCGATTTTGATATTTTCAATGTTGTTGTAGCTGTGTCAGTTCCAGGATATTAGAGAAACAAGGTGGGTGGGGTAGTATTTTTATTGGACCACCAACTTCTTTCAAGCTCACACATCAAAAACGGCCATACTGGGTCAGACCAAAGGTCCATCTAGCCCAGTATCCTGTCTTCCAGCAGCGGCCAATGTTTAGAGGAAATGAAGAGAACACAGAGCGTTGTTTCTTTCTAAGACCTGAAGAAGAGCTCTGTGTAAGCTCGAAAGCTTGCATCTTTCACCAACGGAAGTTGGTCCAATAAGATATTACCTCATCCATTTTCTCTCTAAAATTGACCATTTCATTTTTTTTCTGATTTATTTTTAGCTTGACCAAAACTATTTGATAAAATTGACACGCATTCCTGAAATATTTCAACTGACCTGAATCTGCATATTTCAACAAAATATTTTGTCCAAAATGTTTTACCAAGATCTCAGGAAGTTTGGTCAGAGTTCTCATTTCTGCACTTAGGAAGCGAGTGAGTTTAGGAGTGTGTATAGTTGCTGTACATCCAATGTTTATAAGGAACTACCTCCAACAGGATCTGAGTTATTCTCCATGTTGTTCTCTGACCCTTCACACGTGTGCTATAGGGGCCTTGAAAGCCCACACTGCGAAGGGAGGAAGGGTTAGGATTTAGCCTTAGTTATCTCAGCATAAGTGCAGAAAGAAGAGGTTCATCTATCAGGGCTGTGTGTAACTTGAAAACTTGAGTGAAAACACTCTAGCTGTTGCGTCTGACAGCAGAGGTTGGTGGGGAAAGGAGGATTATAGATATAACAAATCACACTAGCTCTCTTTATTGAGTGCATTGAAGCAGTGATGAGCATGTGGCAGTTTGTAAGGACTTAGCTGAATTGATTTGAATGTCTAGAGATAGCATCTCAAGGTCTTGAAGTGCATTTCCCTCCCCTTCCCTTCCCCCCCACCCGCCGCCACCAAGTCTTATGGCTAGAGATGTGCCCAGAGATTATGGGAGACCAAGGTTAGAATGCTATATGACTGCATGCTTAGAAAATCACAAGTCCTGAATCAATAAGTTACATGCCCCACAGAAGGTTAAAGCGTGTGACTTTACTAGGGAAGAAATGTCACTGTTTTAAAGGCTGCACACAGTGTACAGGGCTCATCAGTTCAAACCCTTACTATTTGACATGTTTTTGCACTATGGTTTTTTAATTGACTTGATATCATTCATATTACAAGAACACATTAAATACAAAATTCTCTCTTCTTTTCAATAAGTTGTGTCTCTCCTATAGATCACTGAAGGGTTTGGGCTTTTAGACACCATGTTTAGGTCCACTGTACCATAGGTATTGTTACATTAGATTGTGAATGATTTGGAGTGGCAGCTAACATGAGAATTAACATGTTTTCCTCTTACAAAGAGTTACACAGAATTGAAACTTGCAAAATTAAAGCATGGAGAGCATCATAAGAAGGAACATAGTCTCTTGCTTAGTTATGTGAAGTAGAGTGATGGCCTTGTGATTAAAGCTCTGTACTTGGGCTAAGGAGATGTGGATTCAGTTTCTTGTTCTGACAGACTGCCAGTGTGCTAAGGGAGGGAGGATAGCTCAGTGGTTTGAGCATTGGCCTGCTAAACTGAGGGTTGTGAGTTCAATCCTTGAGGGGGCCATTTAGGGATCTGGGGTAAAAATCTGTCTGGGGATTGGTCCTACTTTGAGCAGGGGGTTGGACTAGATGACCTCCTGAGGTCCCTTCCAACCCTGATATTCTATGATCTTGCACAAGTTACTTAATCTTTCTGACTGTGCCTCAGTTCCCCAACTGTAAAACTGGAGAAGACCAGGATGATCATCCTCACCCTTTTTCTTGGAGAGCAGAGCTCTTACTATGATATGTCTACGGTATCGCTGTGTCACTGCCACTGTGGCGCTGTAGTGCAGACGTTTCCTACGTTGACTGAAGCAGTTTTTCCGCACCTGTACATAATCCAACTCTCCAAGAGGTGGTAGCTAGGTCAACGGAAGAATTCTTCAATCAACCTAGCTATGTGTACACTGGGGGTTAGGTGAACCTAACCATGGCACTCGGCATGAAACTTTTCACAGCCCTAAGCAATGTAATTCAGTCAATCTAACTTAAGTATGGACCAGCCCTATGTATATGTACCCAGCAGAATGGGAGACTGATCTCAGTGAGGGCCTTTAGATGCTAGGTTAATAAAAATACTGAAAAATAGTATGTCATTTCATTGTTCAGAAGAAGATGGCAGAATGTAGTAGTAATGAATGAATTTCTTTGTACAATAATATCTAGCAACAAATACAGAGTGCTTTTCATGCATAAATCTCAAAGTGACTTATAACAATGGGTTAATACACTATGATAAATTCTGCATTCACATTGGCTTTGTTAAATAGTGTCTTTCATAGGCTCTTATGGTAGGAGCTGACATTATTCTTGTTGTAACTCAAGCATTAAATGGGCTTTATTATTTTGCAAAAAGAGTAATTCAAACTATTTCCAATATAGCATTCCATACAATCAACTCTTCTAAACCCCCTGTTGTAGAACTCATTCCAAAAGCACGGAGAAGGCAAATTAACCAAAACAATTTCAGAAGAAACATTGACAAAGTCTGTTAGTATCTTATTTTACCTAGCACCCCCACCCCCTTCTTTCTTATGCATGCATTTGAATGTAGAGCCAAATCCTCAGCGAGGGTAAAGAAACATGTGCGCATTGGAGCTTCCTACCTTGTATGCCTTCACAGATTATCCTTTGATTGTGTTGTGATTGCCACCTGCGGTGCTAGCATATGAACAATGAGGTTTTCACTCTAGAAAAGGTCACAGACCTCTGCATTAAGCAGTACACTGTTACATTTTTCCAACCATCAGCCATGATTCATCTTGCTCTAATGTTATATATTGAATGCAAGTGAATGGGGGATGTTGGTATTAAATTGTATAGATCAAACTTTTACTGAAGCTTTTATATTGTTTAAGAAAAGTTTTATGCGTCCTAATTTAAAAAAATCAAGCCTTTCTACGTATAAATTCATCTGCTTCCTCCTACCCATTTGACATTTTAGAAAGATGTTTTTGCAGTCACCTTAGGTGAAAAAACCTTCAGTAGGTGGTGGATTTAATAAACCAAGATTGCTAATTGTCATGGGGCACGTGAAGTCATGCTGTCCAAACAAGAATCTTGTTGCAAAGGTTATAACTGAATCACTTCTAAAGTAATAAAAATGACTAAATTTAAGGTATGCAACAATAATAATGCATTTTGGTAAACGTTTTGTGACAAATGTTTCAGTAAAAAAATTCAGGTATCCAATTTGAAATGTATAATTTACAGCAATCTGGCTCATCTTAAACAATGAACTAAGAGGTCCAGGTTCAGGAATGTATTTTAGCATGTGCTTAACGTTAAGGAAAGAGCGATTGTTTATGGGTTTGTATGTACAGTTGAGTGGGGAAGGCGAGGTGAGAAGGGAAATTATTACATAAACTTTTCCTGATCTCAAAGTTCGGGTTTCAGATGCAGAGGTTAGAGACAGAGCTGAAATCCAGGGGGTTTTAGTTTCAATCAAAGCATGTTTTTCTATCCTTTATGAAAAAGGAAAAAACCCAAAGTTAGCAATTTTCCCCCTACATGTTGTTCAGCAGTTTCTAGAAGAGCTTTAATGGTGTCTTGTGAATTTCAAATATTACATACCATGAAGTTTGCGCAATAACATAGCTGATACTGGCACTACATTCCAGGTCTGCTGTAATTATATATACATGTTCTAATAGGGGAATGAGGGGATATTGCAGAAAAGAAATGGAAATGTTACTCACTTGATATTACTCTTTCTGAATTGCTTTATTTTCCCCCCTTAATTGGCTCGGATCACATATCTCTCTCTCTCTCTCTCTCACTGGTCTCTCGGGCAACATGGCATTAAGTTGGAGTTGGATGATGACTGAACAACAAAGAAACTGAAGTGCCATTTTAGTAGCAGAGGAGGCACATTGCAAAGCAATTTAGAGAAAAATAACACTATTTGCATGGGGGGGGAGCTCATTATGATGCATTTTTTTAAAAAATTCATCTTGCAACAGCAGTAGCACCAAAGAGCTGTTAGCAGAGATGAGTGAGAGAGTAATTGTATGTGTTTGAAATAAAAAAAAATGTGAGGGAAGGGTAAGAGAAGGAAAGGTAAGGACAATGTCACTGAAAAGAATCTGCTCATCTATGGCTAAGCAAATATAAAATATATAGGTATGTAATAGAATACATTTTCTTTTGTTCTTCTCCCATGTAATGGCCATGTGATGCTTTGGGGGTTCACCCAGACCAGTAAGGGGTACTGTCACCACCTGCCCAGTAACCTTGCATGCCCATAGGCTGTGCAACGTTGGTTCAGAGCCCTGACTCCAGCAGCATGCCCACAGTCCAAAGGTCTCACCCTGAGCTTCCGCTAACCCAGTACTCCTTGATCCCAACATCCCTTCCAGAGTGTCCCTCTTACCGGACACTCACAGAGATAGCACCAAGTTCCCTGCCTCCAGAGAGCTAAGAATAAGTTTAAGTGACTACAAGCAAGAGTGAAAGATATGAAAGGGTTACAAACAAAACAAAAACACACTTTCTAGTGCCTAGAACTTTAATTCTAGCAAGATATAGCTTTGCCTAACACCGTTTCTTACTTGCCACAAGTTTTCAGCATTCTCCAGCCTGTTTTAGCATCTTTCACAGATACAAAGCACTGGCTTCTTTGTTCATCTAGATGATGGATGACTCAAATGTCTCTTTTCCCCCCCTTATATTACACCAAAATTAATTGTCCCTGTTTCAAGAGCCAGGAGGACTTCCTGGGTATGGAGATTCCATCCCCTGCTGTGATTGTTAAGCGGTCATCTCCCCCACTTGTTTACCTTGTATGTAAATGTACTTTTCATTGTCCTCGGTGATCAAGCTGGTCAGACACTAAAATACACAACTGTTTTCCCTCCTTTGTCCATAGACTCCAAAACGTAGTATCAGAGAGTATCCATGATTTCACATGCCGTGTTTACATACATTAAATGGTGATACTGATGACCAGCATGTTGTTGGTTTTCAAATGATAATTACATAAATATCATGACCACAGTGTGTGAGGTGTTTTAAACTGGTCAGATTCTGTTACATATTAAGGAGCCCTTTGCCTTCTAAAATTGGGGTACTCTTAGGGCCACAGGTCATTAATTTGTTTAGTTCAGACTCCATACTCAGTAATAATTCTGTGTAACAATCAGACAGGGCTGTAAGTATGGTTTTACAATGAGCCCTGTGGCAAAATTAATTTTATATGTATGCAGTTGCACTGCCCTATGAGCTACGCGGGGAAGTTGTGGTGTCTAAGCGTATGTGTATACTGCAATCAGAGGTGTGACTGCAGCACATTTAGACATACCCTAGCTAGTTTTGATCTAGTTAGCTAGTATAGCAGTGATATTGCAGTAGCATGGGCTAGCCACTCAAGTAATTACCCAGGGTCCCAGGTGGGCTTGTAGAGCCTGTGTTGCCATGACCTCATTGCTATTGTCGTGCAGACAGGCTCTCAGAGACATACCTTTGTCCCAGAGAATGGTACTGGCCCTTATTAGTTGCAGTGGCACCGGGTCAGCTGCATAAGTTGGCCTGTTCGAGGGAATAGAGTGAAAGTTCCTTCGACTCCCCGCCCAGAACCACCCCACAACCTGCATATTTGTGTAGGCTGAGACAGTCTAGTCCACAGAAAGAGCGACTTCCTCACCTAAGTGTTTGCAGACTCAGCTTATTTAGACCCAGGGCAAGAGGTCCAAAGAGGGAGGGGTTGGGGACTATTGAATAGGACTAGGTAGGAAAATCTCTCAAAGAGGTGAGTTTTCAAGGAAGGCCATGAAGAAAGGTTGCTTGACAAAGGAGCACACATTATTAATGCACAATGGAATGTAAAGGGGCAAAAATGGGAAGAAAAGTGCGATCAGAGAACAAGGAAAGAGAGAAGTAGAAGGAAATAACTGAGAGCAGAGATAGAAGTGGCAGCAGGCAGGGGTGGGGTGGGAAATCTTCAGTGCCTAACGTGACACTTGGTTTGTGCTCTGAGATCCTGTTTGCTAGGAATTGTATTGAGACCACAGATTCATTCCAGAGACCACTGTGCAGCCATTGGGTTGTAAATTTCACTGCCATCCTGCGGTGGCACTGCATGACTGGCTCAACAAAAAATATAACAATTAATGTTTCTGTTAGTCATGCCCCTTCTGTGCCTTTCCATGACTGTGAAAGCAAAGGCATTTGCTGTCAGGGTTATTCATGGGAACAATGAACCTGAAGCAAATGCTATTAGTCTATACTGGTGGAAAAGCAAATTTTGAGCTCCTCAACATAAAGAATGAGTCTGTCCATTGAAGGAACAGAAACAACATGTGCCCTATATGCTCAATCTAAATCAACCGATACATTTTAAATTTTGTATGGTGACTAATCTGCTCACCCACAGACCTTGAATGAATTACTGAAAATATTCAGTAAATCCTAATGAACAGCAAGTATATGTAAGAGAAATGTTAACTGCTCATGAAAAAATCACTAAAAAAGGGAGTAGCCCAAAATCCATGGAGTGAGTGATCCTCTACAGATTATTTGCTCAGCTGTTGTTATGAGTTAGTGACTGAGAAACAAAGGACTCCATAATCCCTTTATGAATTCCCTGAGCCATGCGGTCCCCCAGGCTTTCATTTCCTTTTTAAGCTAGTAAAACTAACAAAAGCATTGACATCAAATGAGCTGAGCAAGTGTCAGAGGAGAACATGAAAGAGATTTCTTCCCAAGGTTGATTTGAAACTGTCTACTTCTATACAGAATATCATCAGTATTATCCAGCCCTTTTCTCGTGTGTCTCATACAATTTCATGTTTCAGAGCGGCAGCCGTGTTAGTCTGTATCAGCAAAAACAACGAGGAGTCCTTGTGGCACCTTAGAGACTAACGAATTTATTTGGGCATAAGCTTTTGTGGGCTAAAACCCACTTCATCAGATGCATGGAGTGGAAAATACAGAAGCAAGTATAAATACACAGCTCATTAGCACTACAAAAGTGATTTTCCCTCCCTTGGTATTCACCCATTGTTGAGAAAAGCCCACTTCCACCTTAATTGAATTGGCTCATTAGCACTGACCTCCCACTTGGTAAGGCAACTCCCATCTTTTCATGTGCTGTGTATTTATACCTGCTCCTGTATTTTCCACTCCATGCATCTGATGAAGTGGTGTTAGCAGTGATGAGCTCCCAAAATCCTAATAACCGGTTCCCTACCGGGTCCTCGGCGGCACTTTGGCGGCGGGTGGGGGGCCCTTCACTCGCTCCGGGTTTTTGGCGGCATTTTAGCGGTGGGTCCTTCACCCGGAGCGAGTGAAGACCCCCTCCCCGCCACCAAAGTGCTGCCGAAGACCCGGTAGGGAACCGCGCAGTGAGTACAAGCCCCACATGCCTGTCTTCCCCCCCCCTCAGCCCCACCCATCCGACTCCAACCCATGTCCTGCCCCCGACTACCCCCCTCAGAATCCACAACCCATCAACCCCCCCACTCCTTGTCCCCTGACCACCCCCTCTCGAGACTTCCCCGCACCCTAACTGCCCCCCAGGACCCCACCCCCTACCCAACTCTCCCCACTCCCTGTTCCCTGACTACCCCGACCCCATCCACCACCACACCGACAGACCCCCGGAACTCCCACGCCTACACAACCCCCCCCCCCGTTCCCCATCCCCTGACCACCCCCCAGAACCTCCGCCCCCTCCAACCACTCCCTGCCCCTTATCCAACCCTTCCTCCCAGCTCCGGCCCCCTTACCATGCTGCTCAAAGCGGCAGGAGCTGCAGAGCTGCCCAGATCACTGGCGCTGGCAGCGCGGTGCACTGGGGCTCTGCGAGGGGGGGAGAAGTAGGGGAGGGGCCGGGGGAGCCTCCCCCGCTGGGAGCTCAGGCAGGCTGGACAGGATGGTCCCACGGACCGGAGTTTGCCCACCCGCCGGCCCCTTTTAACAACCAGTTCTACACCAGCTTCTAAATTTAACAACCGGTTCTTGCGAACCAGTGCAAACTGCCTCCAGCTCACCGCTGGGTGTTAGCCCATGAAAGCTTATGCCCAAATAAATTGGTTAGTCTCTAAGGTGCCACAAGGACTCCTCATTGTTTATACAATTTCATGAAGGTTCAGGCTCGCATACAGCAAAGACCTCCATTGCGGGTCTAACAAGTGGTGGAGAATGCGGAGGGGGGAGAGATATTGAGGAGTGCCAGATTTCAAGATGAGGTCTTTGTGTTGGGGGGAGTCCTTATTTAAGACTAATAAGGGTGACTCCTTATTTGTGAATTGGGGGGGGGGAATGCCTGGGGAGATACCATGTGGTGGTAGTGTAATCATGTTTAAAACACTGTTTAAGAAGAGAAGTAAAGGGGTGGAAGAGGCACCCCAGTGGACTAAAGTTAAAGCCCCTTCTCTCTCGCAAGCGTTTCTCACAGTTGGTGCCAGGAAACTATGGTAGCATTGAAAAAGCAAGTGAAAATACAGGAGCTGCAAGTTGCGGCTGTGTGTCAAAGAGATAGATTTGGATTTGGATTCCAATGATATTTGGTATGGAGAGGATCTGCGAGGGGGTCAAGAGAAAAGGAAATTTGACCAAACTCGAGAGAGGCTCTATACTAAGTTGAGGGAAGAGATAAGAAACTGGCCGGGATAGCGTAAGCCAGAAAAGTCTGTAGCAGTGATAGAACAGAGATCAGCCATTAAGGAGGCAGCGGGGGAGATACAGTCAGAGGAGACACAAATAATTACTGCAAGTTCGTCAGACTCACAGTCGATGGTAAAGTCATTCGGCCCAGTGAATATGAACAATTTAGCTACGTGGCTGGTACCATGGGCAGAATTAGGAGGAACAGAAAATGTAAATATAAGTGAATCTTATCGATTAATCAGGGCAGCTACCACTGGCGAGATTAGACAGGCAATAGATGGAGTGAAAAATGCTTTGCACAGGCAGCCAGAAGCACACCAGCTGATACCACGATTTATTATTGGGAAAAGAGAGAAGTCAAAGACCCATGAAGGTGTTATCCAGTGCAGATTACATGAAGTCTGGAGATTCACCCAGAGATGACCTGTTAAGGAGAATAATATTGGGATTACTGGCTGGAGAAATACACCCATTGACTCCTCCCAGGGTGGAGGTCTCCAGTTGATTTGAATCAGAAGGAATTTTGGAATGATGTGTTTGAAGGATTGGACAGAAATTTATCAGCGATGTCTACTACTTTGGTGACCCAAGCAGCCCAGGATGAGGGGTTAACAGTTATGAATGCACTGGAGCACGGGATAGTATGCCAACGAATGATGAAAGGGGGAAGCCAGCTAGAAGGTTTGACACCTAGAATACCATTTGTTGAGGCAATAACATATTCAAATGAGAGGGCTTATAAATCAGGATACCGTGAGAGAGGAAGAGGCCGTGGTAGAGGACAAAACACCCCATCCCAAGGAGGTAGAGGATGAAATAATCAAAATAAGCCCCAGAAGGGAATAGATGTGATTCGGAATATCGCTTGGAGGTATTTGAAAGTGAGGGGAGTAGATATGGATAAGTGGGATGGGAGACGTACTGATGAATTGATCGAAGAAATGCAAAGGATAGAAGAAGAAATGGTTAAGGAGCAGAAAAAGGTTGCAGCTATGCAAGCTGCAGGTTCAGAGAAACCTGCTTTATAGGGAAGCCCCGATGACAAGTTGCTCCCACTGGAAATGGGCCCTCAGGAGTGGGAGATGGTAACTAGATTAAGATGGGAGGCCTAGGATAACTGTCATTGTGGGAGATAATGGACCCAAAGACGCCCTATTGGATAGTGGGGCTGGTGTAAATATTGTAAATAGAAGTTGTGATTTGACTCAATATGTGTCAGAGATTATTGGGGAAGGAGTGACAGGAAAAATGTATCATTCAGTAGAAATAGCTATACCCAGAGAGAGAGAGTGGGGGATTTTTGTCGTAAAGAACAAATGCTTCAGATAGATCAGGCGGCGGAGCCAGTAATATTGGGGACTCCTTTTTTGAAGAGGAATCGGTTAGTTTTGGATTTAACTAATGGAGTTCTGTGGCCTGTGCCCGGCTGGATGGAAAGCATCCTGATAGCAGGGTACATTCCAAGAATATTTGCTGCAGATGCAGTGGAGGAGATTATACTGGATCAACAGGATGTGTGGGTAATGGAGTTTCCCGAAGTTGGGATTAAGAATAAAGCAGAATGTGGTAAAATCAAAGCAGGAGTTAAAATTGTGGGGGATGAAGTGCCACCACAGAGACAATATAAATATCCTGTGCAAGCAGAGGCAGGAATTGAGAAAACAATTGAATCATTAGAACAACAGGGAGTGATTGAAAAGGGGAATTCCGCATACAATAGCCCAATTTGGCCCGTATTAAAAACCTCGGGAGATTGGAGGTTGACGGTGGATTTTAGACAAATTAATAAAGCTACACCCCCTATGGCACCAATAGTAGCAGATCTACCTCAAGTAATGGCAAGAATGACAGAGAACCATTTAGGAGCCCCCTGTATAGATTTGACAAATTGTTTTTTCGCCATCCCATTGCATCCCGATTCTTGGGCCCGCTTTGCTTTTACCTTTAAGGGACAACAGAACTTCTTTAAAAGAATTCACCAGGGACTACATCGTGCTCCGGCTATTGCGCACCAACATGTGGTGCGAATGCTGGATCAATTATCCAAAGAGGATCGGGAGAATGTCACCTCATATGTAGATGACATATTAGTGTGGGGGGGACACTGAAGAGGAGGTGACTGAACGGACTAAAAAAGTGTTGAGCCTCATCCAGGAAACAGGTTTCAAGGCTAATAAAGAGAAAGCCCAACTAGTGCAGAGGAGAGTGATTATTTGGGGGAGACCCTAGGGAAACAAGGAATTCAGGTAGATCAACAAAAGTTGAAATCATTAATGAATTTACAAATGCCGGAGGATTCTCATGCGTTGAGGGTGATGTTAGGAGGGTTTAACTATTTAAGGAAACACAGCTGGAATTTTGCCACTATAACTGGACCCTTGTGGCGTTTACTAAAAAAGAAAGTAGAATAGGAGTGGGGGGCCTGAACAAGAAACAGCTTTCTGTCATTTAAAACAAGCCTTGATGCAAACTCCAGCGTTGAAATTCCCAGAGATAAACAAGCCATTTGTGATTAAGTTGGCAGCAACCCAACGAAGTCTAGTGGCGGTATTGATGCAAGAAACTGACAGGAAGTTAATACCGGTAGCGCATGAGTCTAGAAGATTAACCCCTATGGAGCAGCAGTTTGGGATATGTGAAAGAGCATGTTTATCTGCTGTGGGGGCCATTGAAGCTTTTGCTTTGACTACTGGCACAGCCCCTGTTTTAATACAAACACCTCACTCTCCCCTGAAGTATATTTTATCAGGGAAACTGCAGGGGAAAGGAGTATCAAATACCAGGATGGCCCAATGGACCTTGATGTTAACTAGCAGAGATGTTATTTATGAGAATAACAAGCAATGATGTTACCATATGCTCTCCTGACGGAAAGAGAGGAGCATGCATGCCCACTTCCAGAAACTGAAAGTGAGAACAGGTGTTTGCTGGGTACTTTTTAGGTGGCATTACAAGGTATTTACATGCCAGATATGCCTATTCATGCTTCAACCACCATCCCAGAGGACATGCTTCCATCCTGATGCTTGTTTAAAAATAAATACATTTTGTGACTGAACTCCTTGGAGGAGAATTGTATGTCTCCTGCTCTATGGTTTTACCCACGTTCTGCCATATATTTTGTGTCATAGTAGCCTCGAATGACTACCCAGCATATGCTGTTTGCTTTAAGAACACGTTCACTGCAGATTTGAGCTTTTACTGGTATAACGTATTCCACTACCATCAAGCAAGACAAGCTGTACCAGCAAAAGCACTGTTTTGCTACTACCATCTACTCTAGAGGCTTCTGCCGGCATAGTTTTGTCAAGTCAGGAATCCCACCTCTTGACACCCTGACTGACATAGTTATGCTGGCAGAAATCTGTGCTGTCTGTAGACAGGCTCAGAAACATATTAATTCAGCCTAAGGAAGAGAGCAAGCATGGGAAACTTCAGCTCAAACAGTTAGTTGGCAGTTACAAGCAGCTGAAAACAGGGGCTTATTGTAATGGGAAGCGTTGGGCAACCTTAATTATAAGCATCTCTACCAGCTCTGCGTATAATGTAGGTACCCACATATGTGTCCTGACCCTTTTAACGTACTGAGCCTTCAGCAGTTCCCATTGAATTTGATGGGAATCGTTGGGCCCCTGAAACTTTTGATGATCAGACCACTTATTTAGGAGCCTAAAGTCTTTTAAAAGATCCTAAATTGATAAGCACTTTGACATTTTTACCCCCGTATTCAAGAGTACAATATAATTAATCTCTCACCAACCCCATCTGTTTGCTAAATACTGACTATATAATTCCCAATTGTGGCACTGAAATTAGCATTCCACTGCTTTCTGTGACACATGCTGCTTCATGATCTTTGCCGTCATGATTATGCAGTTTATCATACCAGAGAGAAGATCGAGGTGCTAACAAAGCTCTGCTAATCAAGATGCCTAGGAAATCTATGCATTTATCATTTTTTTAAATAATCCAGATTCATGATGTACCTACTCACGTGGCCGTTTGGGATTTTTTTCTTACAACCATTTAATTATATGAAAAGTGTGATTTGTATATTGCAATTAGCATGTGTATCTTTGAGTAGCCTTTTTTTCAGGTTGAATATTGGTCTGTCGGGGTTTACATTTGATTTAAACAACCATTTAAACAATGATTTTTCCAGAATCTAATAGGAGCCTGCAACGGATGACCTGTGATGCATATAGAGTAGGGGTCCTGTGCTTCTTCCTTAGAAGGGAAATGCTTCATTTTTGGCATGAAATTTGAATGAGCCTTGGTTTCATTTGAAAAATCCATTGGAAAATGTACTTTCTTTAGTTTAATATATACAAAGTTTTTCTACTGTACTTAAACCTCATACATATTTTAAGAGGTGCGGCAGTGTTGAACAACCAATATAAGGATATGTTTACACTACAAGCTCTATAGTGGCACAACTGCAGCTACACCATTGTAGTGTAGACACTTGTTACAGTAATGGACGGGTTTTTTCTGTTGCTGTAGTAAATCCACCTCATGAGAAGCAGTAGGCATGTTGAGGAAGAATTCTTCTGTCAACCTACCTGTGTCTACAGTGGGGATTGGGTTGACATGACTCCCTGTGCAATGTAGTTAAATTTTTCACAGCTCTGAGTGATGCAGCTATCTTGACCTAAGGACACTCTGAGTACTTTGTTCCAGATCTGAAGAGCTTCTGTGTAGCTAGAAAACTTCTCTTTCACCAAGAGAAATTGATCCAATAAAAGATATTGGAACCACCTTGTCACTCTGTTGTGCAGCTCAGGCCTAAGATTCCACTCCCTATCCCCACTTTCAAGGTTTAGAGGAGCTGTAAGGGACCAGGAGGAGGATCCCCCTGGAGCAGGCATTGTGTTGGGCCATCATGGACACCACCTCTATGCAGCCCACTTCAAACGCAGGGATAGGGGTTGTGCCGGGGCGTGGCTGCACGATATGCTCTGTGGGCATTCCGGCTTGCACCACAAACCATAGACAGCCCTGGGGAGCCTCAGCGCAGAATCTTACTCTCACCGTCTGTAATATAACTAGACTGTGCAGATGTATTTCCATCTAGGCACATGGCTACTGAAACCCTCGGGCTCACTGTATTGTAGTAGGCATATTTCCAAGTCAAATTTTCTTCTTCAAAATGACTTTGTTTAGAAATTTAAGAACATAAGAATGGCCCTACTGGATCAGACCAAGGGTCCATCTAGCCCAGTATCCTGTCTTCCGACAGTGGCCAATGCCAGGTGCCCCAGAAGGAATGAACAGAACAGGTAATCATCAAGTGATCCATCCCCTTCGCTCATTCTCATTAAATATAGAAATATTTTTGTATTATGTCTTCAAAATAGAAGCAAAACATTTTTAAATTATTATAAGAGTGTCTTAATTACGCTGAACCATTTATTTACTTACTTATTTTTGGATTTGGGGTTTGCAGAAATTCTCAACATTTCTATTTTGCACTGACACACAACAAATTTCCAAAATCTCAGACTTTGGTGGGATGGAAAAACCATTTCCTGACTAGCTGTACTTGCAAAAGGCAGAAGAACAAATGTATAATTAATCTAGGGCCAGATGGTCACTCTTGTGATCCCTGTGCCATCATATCTCATCATTTTTAGGCCGATCCTGATAGTTGTTGTGAGGTGCTGAGTGCATTCAGTTGTTAAAATCATTCTGTCTGGTACTCTATTTTGCTTTTCAGAATGATAAGAGTACAACCTCAGAATGCCATAATCATATTCATTCTAGATTAGATCACACAGACACCATTATTTCTGCATAGGTATTTGAGGATAATAATGGGGCTTATTATTTAGCATTCTTGGAAGATGAATACCTTGAGTCTCTCTCCCTAGATACACTATAAAGACTGGCTTAATGTGAAAGGGAGTGAGTCTATTCTAGGATCTGCAAACATTCCTCTTAGGCCATCTCTACATTATTGGTGCTACAGCAGCACAGCTACAGGGTTTTTCCTTCACCTTCCTTAGCGATGGTGGCAAGGTTGATGGAAGCATTTTTCTGTTGATCTAGCCACATCTACACCAGGGTTAGGTCGACATAAATTTGGCTTTCTCAGATGTGGCTTTTTCACATGTCTGAACAATGTAGCTATGGCACCATAAAGTGTACACCAGGATTTAGAAAATTCATTCTTTAGGACACTTGTACAAAGTAAACATGAAGGGGGCATATAACCATAAGTCAAAGTTACTGAATATTTATGACAATTTTTTCTGCTAGACTAATCCTTAAAGGTAGAGTTGGGGTATGCTTAAAGCCATCGCTGTTCAGCAAAGCACTAATTAAGGCCTTGTCTACACTACTGGGGTAAGTCAACCTACGTTTATGCTACTCCAGCTATGTGAATAACGTAGCTGAAGTCAATGTAGTAGGTCGACTGACTGTGGTGTCTACACCATGCTGCATTGACGGGAGAGCGTGTCCCATCAACTTACCTTAATCTTTTCATTCCGTTGGACTACCTGAGTTGACCAGAGAACACTCTGCGGTCAATTTAGCGGGTCTTCATTAGACCCACTAAATCACCACCGCTACCCCCACTGCATCGATCACAGCAGCGTTGATCCCTGGTAAGTGTAGACATGGCCTCAAAGTTAGTCATGGGACTTCAATGGGTTTAAGCACCTGTTTAAAATTAAGCATGGGATTGTGTTTTGCTGAATTTGGGATGGTTTTTAACTCATGCTAAAAATTAAGTGTTCTGAACGGGGACCTTAAATAGTGGTGTGAAATACATGAGTGTAGTACATTACAGGAGAAGAGTGTGGATTGATGTAATTTACATACTGCAGGGAGGAAGGGCAGGATTACAGCTGGTAAAACAATCTGCAGAAAGCATAAAATGATAGAACTGTTTACCCATGTATCTTCTCACACTCATTTTGGCTGTGTAACTCTCACCGTTTACATCACCTCCAGATTTAGCCTACTGGCTCATTATTCATGAAGTCTGAGCTCTCGTTGTCTTCACTGGAGTGTCGCTGATTTGTCTGAGAATCTGGCCCATCAGATAACTCCAGAATAAACCCCTCTCTCTGTGAAATGCAGAAACTCACAGTAATAAGACTGGATCTATTTTTTTCTCAGTCTGTACAACTATGTGGCCGTGACTAGATAAAGCACCTGCTGTCACTCCAAATAGTGCAAGTTTTATAAAGTGTGTGTGTGGGGGGGGATGGCAGAGGATGAGTATTCAGACTTCTATTTGCTAATACCTATGGCTACGTTATCTTCCCAAATATTTGCAATAGAATGTTCTTGGCTGCCCTCTGTGAAATTAGGAACATTTACACACTGAGCAGTGTTTTGTGTGATGCTTAAAGTGTTAGCAGATAGGCAGGTGATGATAAATGGTGTGAGGGTAACTAGTTTTTCTACTTCAGCAACTTGAGACATGATGGATTTGCCAACCTTTCTGTTATCAAAATATAACACATATTACAAAATTGTATTAATTTACTGTCACTATACTTACAGAGCTTCTTGACAGGTTTTATCAGCAAAGTTGTTTTTGGTGTTTTTTTTAATGTCATGGCTTATGACTCATGATATCTATAATATCACGTCAACTTCATCTTCTGTGACAGAAACTCTTCCTTTTAAGGGGCAACCGAGGGGCTGCAGTCATGCAAACATCCATGCATTCTGCACATGTTCTAGACGGCAGACGTGTCCTGAACTGCTTGAGAGATTTGAAGGTTTTCCTAACCAGGTTAATGTACAAAACAAGGAATGAAAACAGTAGGATCCTGGATATTTAGCATTAAGAAAAGAAGAGGCAACAACCATATTTGCTGACATTCAGGGGCAGATTCTGATACCCTGATTCTAGTTTCATAGTCCTTTATAATGAGTGGTACTTCTCAGAGTGAGGAGTTGTTCTGTATGAGTAACTGGTTCCCAGTGTGGCTCTAAATAATGTATTATTTTAGTGTGTTTTAATAACACTATTATTTACACAAACAATGCATACCACCATAATAGTGATGGCAGAGGACTATCCTGGGCCATCAATGATTTCTGAATGTGGCTAAAGATTGTTGCAGAGCCAAAATATGTGATTGACAAATGCTGATTATTACATAGATACTCCAACCCCACAAACAGGATTTCTATTATACACAAGACAGTGAATTTAAAAGGGGGGAAATTACAATTTGCACTTGTGTGCCGCTGATTTCTTTGGCTTTCCTGTGATGTTACAGAGAGTGTGTTTTAGGGGTGAAAGTCAGGATTCACACAAGACCTATGTACAATGTAAACCCTAAAAATGAGGTTTGCAATGACTGTAGTCTGGCTCTTTTCTACAGACGGGTGAATTTCACGCTGCATAACTGATAATGGTTCAGCATTATGGGATGTTTAGAGTAAACAGTGATTTAAGGGAGTGGCCTCAGTGGAAATGGATTTATAAAAAAATCAATACGTACATTGCAAGTAAGGCTTTGGGACGGAGTAATATTCAGTTTTCCTGGAAAGAGATTATGTGCTTAAATTGTAAGCTCTTTGAGACAGGGACTGTGGTGTTTGTTTGAAGAGAGCCTGCCACAGTGGAGACCTGGTCTTTGACTAGGGATCTTACGCACTATGATAAAAGAAATAAGTGAAACCCTTCTATGATCATACCATGAGCCTTAATAAACCAAATTCAGATATGGTGTAAATCAGCGGTTATCAAACTGTGGGTTGGGACCCCAAGGTGGGTCACAACCTCATTATAATGGGGTCGCCAGGGCTGGCTTAGACTTGCTGGGGTCTGGGGCCAAAGCCTGAGCCCCACTGCCCAGGGCTGAAGTCAAAGCCTGAGGGCTTCAGCCCTGGGTGGCAGGGCTCAGGTTACAGGCCCCCTGCCTGGGGCTGAAGCTCTTGAACTTCAACTTTGCCCCCTCGCCTCCTGCCCAGGGTAGTGGGGCTTGGGCTTTGGCCTTGGCCCTCCCACCCAGGGCAGTGGGGCTCAAGCAGGCTCTGGCTTCGGTCCCCGCTCCTGGGGTTGTGTAGTAACTTTTGTTGTCAGAAGGGGGTCACGGTGCCACGAAGTTTGAGCTCCCCTGCTGTAAATGCACAACTCCACTTAGGTCAGCAGAGGTGCACTTGCTTTTGAGACCGAATTTGGCTTTGTCTAGTTTGTTCCCTCTTGACCTAGTCAAATAAAAAATTATGTGTAGCCACTTTCACAGGAGAATAACCACTCTTCTCCATCAGCTTGTCTAGACTCAGAAAATGAGTGGTGTGTTGATGGCTGACATGTTAAGTGATCATCGCTTATACCTTGTATAGATAGGGACAATGTCTGCAATGAAGGCAAACCCTAGGGTTAACCACCAGCTAACAAGTTTTAAACCTCACTTTTTGGGGGGTCTGTACTAGGTTCTAAGTAAAGCCTCTCATGTTCAAGTAACACATTTTCAATCACTCCTCTTTTTCCTGGTGTACAGTCTCTGAGGTGACTGGTAGCTATCAAGCTATCTAGCAAAATTTGTGACAGTTGGGGTCAGTTTAGTATGAACTTTTGAAATATCAGACTAGGCTGTTATAAATATAAGTAGAACTGGTTTTGAAAAATGGGATTTCTGTCCTATGAAATCCCGAAATTTCCTGAAATTTGGTTTCATCCTGAACTGGGATGAAAAATCAGTCTCAAACTTTTTACAAAACAAAATATTCCAAAACTATTTCACTTTGAGTTTATTGAAACATTCCGTTTTAATAATGTTGAAATGTTAACTTCAAGCTTGTTTCAAATGATCTATGATATAAAAGTCTAAATGATAGTTGAAATGCAACTTTTCGACCTTATTGAAATGAAACACTTAAATTATTTCCCACAAAAATTTCAACAATCCTGTGAAACGTTTAAATTTTGTCAGATGAGGGTTTTCTGGCAGAAAACTCTTCCATCATTTTTTGTGGGTTTTTTTTTTTTGATAACTCTATTTATGAGCGTATGTCATTAAAAGACATAAAATCCATTTTCTCTTCAAGTCTGTTTTTAGACATAGTGTTCTGGTGGTGTGGTCCAGCTGTCTCTCATTGTGCAAATTCAGGCTTTTCCCTTTTGTTGATGGGTATGTTTTATTAACTCAGGGCGAGAGGGGGGAGATCCACCCATAATGATGAGAGTAATAAGCTAAAGACCAAAAAAAAAGTTGCTTTAGCTTTTTAAGTGGAATGTTTGGAATAAGGACATGTCTGACACAGCAAACTGAAGTCTGGCTTGACATCTATAAGTATGAAGTCACCTGTAGATGTATGTATGAGTGGGCAGCCCCTCTCCAGCTATTGGAAGAAAAATCTATCCCTTTCAGATACTTCCAAATAGAGAAATCTAACTCTGACAAACACAGCCTACCAGAACAGCTCCAATATTGACATTTTTAGGAGAAATATTGACTGCTGCATTTCAAGGAAGTCTTTTTTTTATTATTATTATTTTGAAGGCAAGAGGATTTTTGTCACTTTTTCTTTCTGATATTTTTAAAAGAAAAACAAGGGCTTGCAAAAAATCGTGTAAAGTGTTGTGAAATTTAGTTGTGGTCTACACTAGAAAATCAGGTCAGTTTAACTACGTCGCTCAAACGCCAGAGCGGTGTAGTTAAGTCTACCAAAGTTCCCTTGTAGACAGCGATAGGTTAAAAGAAGAATTCTATATTAAGATATAAAACAAAGCAATTTTTCCTTTGGTTTGAAGGCAACTTTCTTCATTTGTTTATTGTAGGAGCTGTGTGCAAAACTGTTACTGTGAATATTTAAAATGACTAGAGCTGAATGGTGGGGGAGGGGGAATATTTCTCAACTTTATTTTGAAAATGTTCCCTATTTTTTTGAAAGTAAAACATAAAATTTTGAGTGGTCGAATTTTTGATTACTTGAAATATTTTGATCAGCTCTGTAGCTGATCAAGAATAGCACATAAATGTCATAAATTTTGTTCTCTTATTATCATTTATTATTTTATTAATGAAATCAATGACAGTCACAGGTATCTGTCCTGGGTTCAGGACTAGTGAATATTTTCATTAATGACTTGGATAACGCAGTGGAGAGTAGGCTTATAAAATTTGTGGATGACACTGTGACATTACCCAGGGTACTAGCTGGACTGTTGAACAGCTGTGTCCCCTCAGTTCTCCAACCTGAGGTGCCTTTTACACTGCTTTACTGTGAGAGCTACCATTCCTGGTTTATTCAGGCACAGACTCCCGTATATAAATTACTCCTAGATATACTGGTATGAGGGCTATGACCAGCCACTCTTGAATTCCACTGCAGAGCAACACCAGCCAACTTCAAGTCCCAGATTTGCTCCCGGAAATTTACGTCTTATACTGCCCAGCCCTCACCTGGACAATACAAGCGCTCACAAAGTCCATCATTTCATTAATAGAAAATTATATGCAAAAATCCCGTTATCTTAAATGTAGTTTCCCAAACACTTCAGTCCAAGCACACTGGTTTACATAAAACAATAAAACAAGTTTATTAACTACAGAAAGATAGATTTTTAAGTGATTACAGTTAATGAGGCATAAAAGTCAGAATTGGTTCCAAGAAAATAAAAGGTAAAACACAACTAATATCTGAACAAGCTAAATGAATTCAAAGCACAGGTATCTTTCACCAACTGCTTCAGCAGTTCCTTTTGGCCAGGATCCCTCCCCAGTTCAGTGTTACTTTCTTGTCCTTTTGGTGGTGGTGATGCTGCAGGCAGAGAGAAAGGGAAGAGTTTTGGGGGCATCCATTCCCCTTTCTTATAGTTCTTTTTTTTCTTTGAAAATCATTTCCAGCTGAGGTTCAGGAGAAAGTCTGTGGAAATAGGAACCTCCATCTGTTTCTTTGCCAACATATACATTTCTCACTCACACCCATAGCCACTTGACCAAGTGATAGTCCACTTGTTCTTGTTGACAGCTAGCTGAGGCATCGGTTTGCCTTTTGTTTCTGAGGAACTGGTTTGTGACTGTTTTTGCAGACTTTGGAATGTGTCTCAATAATATCATACAGTGGAATGTTATAACTTTATATTCAGTGTTGCCACACACATGTTACCAGGACAATAATTATCAGAAAATTGAGTTTTCAAATGATACCTCACAAGGCATACTTTGTACATAATTTATCATAGTCTTGTAAAAGGGGTGAACATAAGAGTACAGACTGTGACGGACATCAAACTGGGCGGAGTTGCGAGCACTTAGGAGAACAGAATTAGAATTCAAAATGATCTGAAAAAAAATAGAGAATGAGTCTGAAATCAACTAGATGAAATTCAATAAAGACAAGCGCAAAATACTACACTGAGGAAGGAAAAATCAAATGCCCAAATAGCAAATGGGAAATAACCGCTAGGCAACAGTACTGCAGAAAAAAGATCTGGGATCACAAACTGAATATGAGTCAACAATGTGAAGCAGTTGTGAAAAAAGTCTAATCTTCAGTTGTATGCAGAACACAGAAGGTGTTTGTCCTGCTCTACTTAGCCCTGGTGAGTCCTCCGCTGGAGTATTGTGTCCAGTTTTGGGTGCCACGTTTTAAGAAGAATGTGGACAAATTGGAGAGAGTCCAGAGAAGAACAACAAAAATGATAATGTTTAGAAACCTGACCTATAGAGGAAAGGTTAGAAGAAAAAAAAACTGTCTTCAGGAAGGGAGACTGAGGAGGGACCTGGTAAGTCTTTTAATATGTTAAGGGCTGTTATAAAGAGAGTGGTGATCAATTGTTCACCATGTCCATTAAAGGTCGGACAAGAAGTAATCTGCAGCAAGGGAAATTTTAGGTTAAATGTTAGGAAAAGCTTTCTAACTATAAGGATAGTTAAGTACTGGAATAGGTTTCAAGGGAGGTTGTGGAATCTCTCTCATTGGGGAATTTTAAGAACAGATGGGGGAAATGTAGTCCTGCCTCAATGCAGAGGTCTGGACTAGATGACCTTTCAAGGTCCTTTCAACTCTACAGTCTTAGAACGGTATGATTCTATATTAGCATAATCACTGCTATAACTTCTAGATGACGCTCTACACTTGTTTAGTAGTCTCCTGCCCTGCTCACAATTAAGAGTGACGTGAAAACTGATCGCTGCTGTGATGCTTTTGGTGAGTCAAATTGACTTCTATATAAATTTCCTGTTATTACTCTGCCATTAACCTCAGTCTGCCCAGTACTTCTCCAATTGATTTAGAGAACTGATCCAAACCCATCTGAAGTAAACAGAAACGTTTCCCTTGACTTCAATGGACTTTGGATCGGGCCTCAAATACTGAAAGCAGGATTGGGCTACTAGTTGAAGAAAAAATCACAAATACCAGTAAATGGCCAACATAATTCACTTAGTGAAGATAAGTCCAGGAAATTACATGCCACTAAGGTTATCTTAAGGAAACACAGGCTGATTACGAGCTGGGCTTCTTCAAGAAGACACTGATATGTTTCAAAGGGACATGCTAAGCTTCTGCTGTCTTGTTAAGCATCACGGGAAGAAGCAGCAAAATAGAACAAGGAAAGAAATACAAGGTGGAAAGAACTGGAGCTGGAAAGAAAAATACATTGGGGAAGTATAATATAAAGAAAGGAGATGAAAGTTGGTGGTCATGAGAAGAAATACGGGGTGGATTTTTAGAATAAGGTCACTAATTTAATTTTGTTCTATTTTTCCTTTTGCTACAGAAAGAAATGGTTTGTCTTTGCTATTATAGAATGTTTAATATGGAGTTTATTTTTAAGAACTAATTTCCTGGTGTTTACTCACCGTGGGTGAAATCGACCCTGGAGATGAAATCTATTTTGTCCTATTTTTGAGAGCTTAAGTGATGCATACACCTTAGGCTGATCCTCTGCACCAGGGTGAATTTCACTAAACTGAAGAGAAGGGACTAGATTTATTGCTGGTGTAACTTTTTGAACGTTGTATAAGCTGCCTCACCAATGAGCTTCCACTGTTAACTGGCAGAAAACACTTTCATGGAATCAGAGGGCCCATTCTCCATGTCTGTGCAATCATGGGCCTCTTGAGAATGGCTAACAAGGGGTGAATTTATGCTAGCTGTGGTAGTTGGCTGGAAGAACTAAAAAGCCATTACATAGGATACCAATCTGCCATGAGAGAGTAATTACTTTCTTCCCCGGATAGCATCCAATCTGCAGAGGAAGCTGTCACAGTTATCTGGGTAACTGCGCTTCTGACTCCCCTGGGCTTTTCCAGGGCATCTTCCAGGTCTCAGACTTCAGCCGTGTGATTCTCCCACTCCCAGACCAGGCCTTGGGCTACAGTCACCTGTGCATCAACTCTGATTATCTCAGCATGTCTGACTTATGTCCAGCATCTGCAAGTCTGGGGGAATGACCATGGTAATCAATGACCAAAGAAAATCCTAAAAGCAAAGTATTTCAGAGAAAAGCAGACTGTACACACATCTAGCTTGCCAGATACCTAACAGTGTTCCTCAAGGGGATCCTGGTAGGTCTAACCTGCTATGCAACACGGCTTCCCTTTCCCCTGAGAATTCTCGGATTTGGCTGTCGCACTCCATTCCCTTAACTCACAAATTATTTCTCTCTCCCAGCCTTAGGGGGAGAATCCGTTTCTGAGATGCTTAATCCTCATGATCATCCATGAGACTGGTCACTTAGTAACTCTTCATAGCCCTGTGATCTTTTAGTTCCCAGCATTGGCAGAACAAGGCTTGGGTCTTGTTAAAGACATGCTGTAAGCTCCTCAAAGCTGATAGCCTCACTCATTGTCTTTTGTGTGTGTGCACTGAGGTGTCTTTATCTGGAGCCATTGTCTTCTTCCCATTTGTTTTTCCCACAATCCCCTCTTAAGCTAGATCAACGAATTTGTACAGGAAAGTCTTATAACTGAGTATACAATGTGTCCTCACTGACCAGGTCACATATAGTGTTCACAAAACTGGCACATTTCAATATTCTTAGATTGCTACAAAGCAGCTCCACTTCCATCATGTAGGTACCTTTTGCTTTAAAAAAAATGTGTGTAGATGTTGGAGAAGTGGTGATGGTGGTGTGTGTGTGTGTGTGTGTGTGTGTGTGGCAGGGGGAGGGAGAGAGATGGCACCGTGCAATGGGCTTAACCTGAAATAACAATAAATACCATTGGGAGACATTGGTTACTTTTTTCATTTCCCTATTGTATATCACTTTCTTGAGTGGTTCTCAAGGTTATTGCCAGGTTTTTATGTTTACATAGAGCTAGGCTTGTGTAGACTGTTAACTATTGTTCGTTGGAAAATGTGCAGAAAGTTTTGAAGAAAATTGTTTTTAATCAACACTTTACATGGAAAGGTAAAAATTGTGGTAAAAAATTTTGGTCCTTAACTGAAAATTTTGTCCAAAAGCTTTCAGCTAAATTTAAAAATAATAATTCTGTTCCAAAACACTGTTGAGGTTCTTCATGGGAGCTGTAATTTGACTACCTTATGTCCACGTTCTCCTCTACAGGCTGGACTCTTCGGCTGGATTACATTTTCCATTATTCATCACACTATCCCCACTTGTGGAGCTATCACAGTGCATCATGGGAGTCTCCGACTGCAGTGCATCATAGGAAAGATAGTCTGGCTGGGGAGGAGAATGGGGGTATGAGAGACCTGAGCTATAACTCTTATAAAGCATCGTGACAACACTGCTAAAACAAAACATTATAGATTAAGGTGTTTGGGTTTTTTGACTAAAAAGTCAACATTTTCCACAGAAAATAGACATTTTTTTCATAAAAAAATGATTGTTGAAAAACAATTTGAGGACATTTTCAACCAGCCCTAATGATAACATATAAAGCTGTAGACTTTTAACTTTGATCTGAGTAGAATCCATGAACAGTATTTAATTGTGAATTTCTGCATCTGCCTCACCAGCAAATTAAAAGGGTTTTAGTAATCCTGTGACATTTACCGCTATATATTTGCAGATATACTGTATGATGGTAATTTCTTGTAAATAACTAAATTAGATTTTAAAAACAGAATTATAAATCTTAATTTGATTAAATCTCATGCATTTATACCAGGATTAGGTGCTTCGTTGATAATCTGTTTTTTATTCTCTTATGAAGTGCTACTTTTCAATAAGGCTTCTCTCATTTTATGAGTCTCCAGCTTCATCTGCAATATCCTGGCTCTGACTGTAACTTATCTGCAGATGGATTAATTAAACAGGGGTATGGCAGGTGAGTGGGTGAATCATGACCCAAGTGTGTCCTGGGAAGATTTCAGAGGCTGCCTGTTTCAAGCTGCATTTTCCTATCTCAGCATCCTTTACAGACATAAATAAATAATTGATTGGAACACACCTTCAAACACCACAGGAAAGGCTTTTAAGTCCCACAGCCTTTAATCTTTTTTATGGAAGTTGCATTTACAGCAGAATTCCAATTTTTCTTTTAAAAGCTTATACTGTCCGGTGATAAAATGGAACATAAAGGCCCAGATCCTGCAAAGACTGGCTGACATGTTTAGCTTCATGCTGGTGCGAAGTAATATTGACTTCAATGGGACTACTCTCATGAGTAAAGTTATGCAACATGCTCAGGTGTTTGTGGCTTTTGGAGTTGATTATATAAGCATCTCAGCTATCCTTTAACAGAAGAATTAAGTTTCTAGCCCTTATGGTTGCAGGAAAAAGCTTGAAAACATGAACCCTCAAGCTCAAAAGCCAGAAGGCAAATGGTGGAGAGGGGGGGAAGAACCCAAAACATATTTTACAAGTCTCATGATTTTTGGTGCCCTGACATCCAGTTTTTGGATGCTGAGGTTGGCAATATTGCAACTCCCATTGAATTTCAGTGGCATTTGGCTACCTAACTCCCTTTGGCTCTTTTAAAAAAGTCTTCGGGTATGTCTTCACTACCCGCCGGATGGGCGGGTAGCGATCGATCTATCGGGGATCGATTTATTGCGTGTAGTGTAGACGCAATAAATCGATCCCCGATCGCTCTCCCGTCAACTGCTGAACTCCAGCTCAGCGAGAGGCAGAAGCAAAGTCGACGGGGGAGCCGCGGCAATCGACCCCGCGCCGTGAGGGCGTGAGGTAAGTCAAACTAAGATATGTCGACTTCAGCTACACTATTCTCATAGCTGAAGTTGCATATCTTAGGTCAATCCTCCCCCCCGCCCCCCCCCAATGTAGACCAGGCCTTAGCCTTAAATAAGAAAAGTAATAATCAGAAAATAGGCTCAGGGCTGTCCTTAGGATTTATAGGGCCCTACGCAGTATTATTAAACTGGTGCCCCTATGCCCGGCTTGCTCTTAGCAACACAAACATAAGCTTACAATATTGGAAAACTTGTCACATGCACTTTATTAAAAACAGTTTAAACAAATTAAGCCCGCTATAATGCTGATGGACTATATTTGCACTGAAGAAGTAGCGCTATAGAAAAAAATTATGATTTATTGACAGAATGATGCAAATAAGTTTTTTTAAAAACTGTCAACATTTTATTGGAAATTACTATGAAGAGGTATTGAAACAAGGATTGTTTTTAATTAAAAGTAATCTTTCTGGCTTTTTTGGCTGCAAAATCAGTAATATTGTCATCGTATGACAACATCGAAGTGATGTCTTATTTGATTGCAAGAATAGCAAGGCCAGTGAAGCGTTCCTGACTCATTGTAGAGTGTAGATCGTTTTTAATGAGCTTTAGTTTTGAGTATCTCCTGATGCTACTGTTACAGGAATTGTCAGTAGAAGATGAGTGGCCATGTACACATTAGGATATATGTCAACAAGTTTGCTGGTATGAATAAACTGTGCAATGTCCATCACCAACTTTGCATGTGGCAACATTGATGACAATGGGGGACTCAATTCTTCGTGCAGTTCAAGTCCATGTAAATCAAAACTATCACTGTGCTTCAGGAGGCTCTCTCGGTTCTTGCACTTTGTCACTAGCTGCTCTTGTTTTCCTATTTCGTTGAATTTAGTTATGTCATACAAAAATCCAAGCCGTTCATGGTGTGCTCGTAAGGTATTAAACCTTTCATCAACGGCAGATATTGCTTTATCCATCACAACCTTAAAAAATTCAACCTCAAATTTCTTTTCTGAATCTTCTACTGTCCCCCTTTCAGGAGTTTGATTTGTCTTGTATATTCCCAGGTTATCCCTGAGGGGGGATGGGGGAGGGGAAGGCGGGGGCTCCACTGAAGGTGGTCCCCAGCCGGCACTGCTGACCGCAGTGTGTTGAGGGGGCACAGCCACCACCTCAGCCCGTGGACCCCCAGAAGAATCCTCCCCCCCATTGCTGACACACACCAAGCTTTGTCTGCAGTAGGTGCTGCAGCAGCCCTGGCTCGCAGCCTTCGGGGGAGGGACGAGGCAGCAAAGGATACCGAGCCGCCTGGCCTGCCTCGCAGTGGAGAGTCATAGTTTCCCGCAGAGACCCCCGTACCCTCTTCCTCACACAGAATGTGCCACTCCGGCTCATTCTGCTCTGTGAATATGGCCCCGGAGACTGCAGCGCGCACTGGGTGTGCGGGAGCCAACCTGCTCTTACCTGCTGTCCCGGTGGTGCCCCAAATCTTCAGGGGCCCTACACTGCTGTGTATGACTACGGACGGTTCTGAATAGGTTTTACAAAAAGAGATTTTGCAGCCACTTAAACTTTACCATGAACTTAGTGCTTTTGGTATCTGTCCAGGGGGGAATCTTGAGTGGTTTGGTCGACACTGAGCCCAGAGCCCTTCCCATGCCCCAGCCCCCCCACCCAAACCCCTGCTTTTAGGGAAGGGGGAACGGTGACCCAAGACTGCCCCAGTAGCAGCCCCTGGCCCAGCGGCATTGGCCGCTGCAGAAGTCTGGTCCTGGCAAGTCACAGAATCTGTGACCTCCGTGTCAAACTCACAGCCTTAGTAATAACTATGCGCCCAATCACAGGATGGCCCTAAATCAGTATCCCTTGCACTGGGTTCCCTGCTTCTCCCCTACTGGCCTACAAATAAAACTGGTCAGATCTTAAAGATGGATCTTATTTTCCCCATGAAAAAAAACAGAAGAAAGCTTGTTTGCAAGTAACTTTTTTCATATAAGTTCTTGGATTTTTGACAGGGTGGCAGAATCAGCCCCCATTGGATTATGATACAGCTTCTTGTGAAGCAGCTATTATCTCTAGCCCATTATCCATGCTGACGTGGCATCATTCACTCCCACGCTGGGCCTGTAGTTTTAATTCAGCTGGGAAAGGCTTGGTATGAAGTAGTAATACAGAGAGGACCATGGGGAGGAATTTACTTGTTATTGTAGCAAGACTATGAGCATGCTGAGACTTTGTGTATAACAGTGCTGTAATAATGAGTTTTGTCTTGTATTTTTTCTGATGTCTTAACTATCCATTTCTGTATAGAATGTTGTGTGTTTGCAGTAACTTCTTCACTGCTCCCACTGGGACTTTCACATCATCCCGGACTCTTTTGTAGTATGGTAACTGTGTCATATTTTGCCATTAGGTACATGGATGCAGAAGGGATTTCAGGGACACAGGGCAGAACTCCTGTTTTCCTATGAGTTCTCCTAGTCCACTGATCAGTTTATTTAAAAGATGTAGGATGCCTTTTCTATACACAAGATTTCACACAGGAGCTACAGAGTGACCAACACAAGCCTGTGGCTTTTACAGAAAGAAAACAGGAGGTGTGAGAAAAAAATCCATTTTCTATTTGTTTTAAAGTAACATCTAAAGGTCTTATTCCAGATGGTAGCTCAGTTGTGCTAGGAGCTGTACAAACACACAATTAGAGACAATCCCTGCCTTGAAGAGTTTATAATCTGAACAGATGGAAAAAATAGGCAGAGAGGGGAATCAACAGTGTTACCGTGTCATAACCAATGTCACATATGCGGTCAGTGGCAGAACTAAGGATAAAACCCAGATCTCCTGAATCCCAGTTCAGTGCTCATTCAACTGTCACATGATACCTCTCCATTTGTGCTGTTTCCCTCTCCTCTGTAAACCTTTCCCTTGACCTCTCCTCTGGGAGTAGTAATATTGAGGGAAATCCCTTGCTCACACCAGGCATAAGTATTTTGGTGAGGTTGGGATAGCTTTACAATTTGAAGATCACTTTTCTCTTGCAACTGGTGCCATTGGGATCTGATCTGACACCCTTTCCATCTACCTCAGTAGCACTGGATCAGGCCTTTAGTTCAGAGAATAAGAAGACATTATTGGCAGCGTGGACATCAGGCTTTCAAGTTTGGACTTGCTCAAATGGTGGGGAAAAATTGCATTACCATTGGCTTGAATTTCTAAGTGAGTTTTCTGCCCTGTTGCCAACTGGTAGTAAAACCAGTATGTTTTTACTGACTGGTGTATGATTTTGCTAGCATAAATGTTTGCAGAAAGCACATTTCAGTTTTACATTCCAAGCATCCAGGGCAACCAAAGGTGTTTAAAGGTTGAATTTGGGTCATTTAGCCTGCTAGTTGCTTAATCCTTCCTGGCTTCTTGTCACCCAAGGTGATTCAGCTTATCAGTTTAGGACAGTTAAAAGAGAGACAGGAAGGGGAAGAAGAGCGAACAGGCCAGAGCCAGGATAGCCCAGGATCTCAAGGAGGTGAGATCTCTCCTTCTCACCATTTGCCTAGGGTTAACGTAAAAGCCTTCTGTTGGGGGGAGGAGGGGACAAGAACTTGTATAACGTATTGTACATAAGGCCCAAGGTGGTGCTCTACAGAGGAGTGTGTGAGGACTGTTTGCAGCAATGTGCCCAGGATGAAGGAACCCTCTTCTCTGACATACCCACATAACTTTCAGGATTCTTCAGGTGTTTTAGTGTACATTTAGAAGGCTGTCTTGTATAAATTGCCATAGTGGGCTGCATGATATTCTCATAGATTGGTTAGTTAGTGTCATAGGCTAAAAGTTTAAGAATGATGGCATCCCTATTTTACCAAACTACACTAAATAATAATTCTCATTCACGTCATGTATGGAATTTATTTTTCTTGGCTTCCTCCCTGAGAAGAAAGAGGGCTTAGTAGATGAAGCATTGGACTGGGACTCAGGAAACCTGTGTTCAATTTCTACCTCTACCACAGAATTTGTTTGCAGTGGTTAATATCTACGTCTCAGTGGGAGGTTACTGATTATATTTGCCAAAGTCTGGTTAAGAATTGTACCCTGTTACCCAAATGACACTCCTGGTAGACATTAGCAAGTCCCCATAGTAGCTTTTAAAAGTTGAAATGGCTTTTTTTACCTGAAAATGTCTTTTATCATGTGTTCTGTCAAAATAAAAAGACATTTTCATACTTTGAAATAATGAGTACATTGTTGATTCAGTCATGATTACACGGGCAAATTGCATAATAAAATAATTCCATAGTCAGATCCTAATAGTTGTGACATTTATTGAACACTAAAGAAAACTCGGGGGGATCTTTTTTCTTGTGGACTAGACAATTGCTTTTATAAGCATAATGTAAGATTGCTCATACAAGTATAAATGAGACATAGCTAATGCTGTCATTTTCTTTTGTCCTATCCTATTGAGGATCCAGTGAATAAAATGGCATTACCAAAATTTGTATGATATCCTCAGACCAGTTTTAGCAGACTTAAAGTCTGGTAGAAAAGTAGAGCAAATTCCAAATAGTTGGACCTTGTCTTATGCACTCTCAAGTTGATTGATCAGGAAAATCTGCTTCAAATTTTAAAGTGAATATGTAATAAAGTTAGTGCCAAAGCTGTGAAATTTTGAAGAAAAACTCCAATGCCTGTGGCCATATTATTCATATATATATATATAATATAATATGAATTTTAGTTTTTAAGTAGATATCCTCAGGGAGAATAATGTGTTTTTAAAAATTGATGGCACAGTCTGTCCCATAGGAGAGATTAATATTAATTTGTATTACAGTAATGCCTAGAGAGCCCAACCAAGATTGAGGCCCCTTTGTGGTAGGTTCCATACATACATACATGTTGTAAGAGACAGCCCCTGAACCAAAAAGCTTACAGTCTAGGAAAAAGGTATTATCTGTTTATAGATGGGGAACTGAGGCACAGAGAGATTGTGACCCTGGGATCCCATCAATGCCTAGTGGCAGAGGGTCACCCCCATATTGTAACTCACATCAGGCCTGACACACTCATTGCCCCAACACACTGTTGTCATAATATGTATATATATTTGATTACTCCTGGGGGAATTCTGCCTCACTGCATATGTGCATAATTCATGTCCCCGCAGATTTCTTTGCTTCCCTGCAAAAAAAGACTTCTGGCAGGGAAACAAAGGGAAGCCACCAGAGCAGTCACAAGACCCTCCCTGGCAGTGCAGACAGATCAGTTTGGGCTCCTGGAGCAGCTGGTAGAAACGTAAATCACTGCTGGAGGGGATGGGCAGGTGGGTGTGTGTGGGTGTGTGTGTGTGTGTGAGAGAGAGAGAGACACACTCTGACCCTCTCGCTCGCTATTGTGGCACCCTCGGCGTAGAGGGCCAGAGCTTTGGGGTGTGTCTGAGGAGGTAGGAGTGGGGCAGGCTCTGTCCCCTTAGGCAGAACAGACTGTATACTCCTAGGGGAATTCTGCGCCACTGCACAATGCAGAATTTTGCAGAAATTAACACGCACGCAGAATTTCCTTCCCCCCGCCTCCCCCACAGAAATGGGCTGCAGTGCTGCTGGCTGCCACTAGGGGCCACTGGACCCGGCAGAGCCCAGCTCGCACATAGAAGACACTGCTGTGGGGAGGGAGAGGGAGCTAGAGGGTTCCTGGCAGCTGCAGTTCCCAGCATGCTCAGAGGGAAGGAGGGGGTGGTGGTCAGGAACTCTATGCAAGCTTGGTACCGAGCATCAAGCTGTTTCTCCCTCTGGATCCCTGGGCTCTCGGGGGGAGGAGGATGGGTGGCTGGGCAAGGGGGGGGCCGTGGCTGGGCTCTGGGAGGAGGTGGTGCAGGTAATTGCACCGGGGGGCTGCGGCTGAGTTCTGGGGGGATAGGGGTTTGGGTGTATTGGCTGGGGAGTCATGGTTGGGTTCGGGGGGAATTGATTGTGGGTATAGGAACCCCTGGCTGGGCTCGGGGTCGGGGGGAAGGGGGCAGAGAAACAGGAACTGGGTAACTGGGTTGTCATAGTGGTTTCTTTAACTCTGGGGGAATTTTTGTGTTTCTGTATTGTTACAGACATACTTGCTGACCGGTATTTTGAAATAAATTGCCAAAATAATTGAAACTGGCATGATTATGTAGTGGTGTTTTGACAAAATTTGCAGAATTCTAAAATAGTGTGCAGAATTTTTAATATTTTGGTGCAGAATACTCCCAGGAGTAATAGATATCAAAGGTGTCGTGTAAGGCAGTGGTCTCCAAAGTGGGGTGCGCAAGAGGATCCTTGGGGGTGCACGGCAGGAGGGGCACTTTTCTTTTTTTTTGCTTTGGCAAAAATGGTAGAGCCAGGGTGGCAGGGGGTGCGTGCTCAAAATTTTTTTACTGATAGGGGTGTGCAATCAAAAAAGTTTGGAGACCACTGGTGTAGGGTAACCTATGTAAGCTGCTGACATTTTGGTCCTGAAAATCACTGTGTGATGTATGTACAGCTTGTGCACAAAGGATTATAGGAATGTGTTGGAAATATGTTCTTAAACTGGATAGAGAAGGCAGGGAATGAACCCAGTATGCCCTAGACAAAGAAATATGGATTTATTCATCTGTTGGCTCAAATCACCAGTAGAGGACACCTGAAGTACATTTACATATAAGATACGCAACATTGCAATGGTTTTATTTATTAAACTGGAGGGTGAGTCCTCTGCTACTAAACAGACTGGGGTGTGCTCTGCCCCACTGGGGTGGTGACAGTGAATTTGTTAACTTCTGAGCATGTCCTGTGAGAGGGACTGGACACTGCAGAGAAGCATTTCTGAGAAATTCAGGAACTGGGGTTCGCCGTTTGTTACCTTCAAGGCAAAGTTTGGACTGACCGAGTCCTGGAAAGTTCGCCAGCAAGGCAGACAAGCTGGTGCATCAGGGAACTGACCTGTAGTTTTAGAAGCAAAACTATCACTTGCTGAGACAGGTAACACAGGCTCATAATTCTGCGTACCGCAAGCAACACATCACAAAGATTAAGTGGTTTGCTCATGGTCACGCAGTATTTGGCTAAGTAGGGAAATGAACCAAATCTTTTGAATCACAGTCCAGTGCCTTATCCACAAAGCCATCCTTTTTCTCAGTGAGTGAGCCACCCCCCGAAATATTCCTTAATACAATTGATCAAATCCTACTTGCTTTCCTCTCCGACTTCTGTGGCAGTTTCACACAAGTAAAATCAGCAGATTTTGACCCTGAATAGATAACGTATTTTTAGTGGACCAATAAATAAGAATATAAGAAGCACCATACTGTGTCAGATCAATGGTTCCTCTAGCCTAGTATCCTGTGTTACGACAGTGGCCAGTGCCAGATGCTTTTAGAAGGAATGAATGGAGAAAAGGGCAATTTCAACTGATCCATCTCCTGTTGCCCAGTCCCTGACTCTGGCAGTTTGAAGTTTAGGAACACCCAGAGCATGGGGTTGCATCCCTGACCATCTTGGCTAATAGTCATTGATGTACCTGTCCTCCATGAATTTATTGATTCTCTTTTGAACTCAGTTGCACTTTTGGGCTTCACAGCATCCACTGGCAATGAGTTCCAGAGGTTGACTCCATTTTGTGTGAAGAAGTACTTCCTTTTAGACTCATAGACTCATAGACTTTAAGGTCAGAAGGGACCAATATGGTCATCTAGTCTGACCCCCCGCATGATGCAGGCCACAGAAACTGACCCCCCCACTTTCCCTTAACTCTGCTGTTGAAGTCCTGAGATCGTGATCTAAAGACTTCAAGTCGCAGAGAATCTTCCAGCTTGCGACCCCTGCCCTATGCTGCGGAGGAAGGCGAAAAACCTCCAGGGCTACTGCCAATCTACCCTGGAGGAAAATTCCTTCCCGACCCCAAATATGGCGATCAGCAGAACCCCGAGCATACAGGCAAGATTCTCTAGCCAGACCCACATTTTACCAGCGATGGCCGTTATTGCCTAATTGATTAGAATCACGTAATCCCATCAAACCATTCCCTCCATAAACTTATCTAGCCTAATCTTGAAGCCAGAGAGGTCTTTCGCCCCCACCGTTTCCCTCGGAAGGCTGTTCCAAAATTTCACCCCTCTGACGGTTAGAAACCTTCGTCTAATTTCAAGCCTAAACTTCCCCACGGCCAGTTTATATCCATTCGTTCTCGTGTCCACATTAGTACTGAGCTGAAATAATTCCTCTCCCTCCCTGGTATTTATCCCTTTGATATATTTAAAGAGAGCAATCATATCCCCCCTCAGCCTTCTTTTGGTTAAGCTAAACAGACCAAGCTCCTCGAGTCTCTTTTCATAGGAAAGGTTTTCCATTCCTCGGATCATCCTAGTTGCCCTTCTCTGCACCCGTTCCAGTTTCAGTTCATCCCTTTTAAACATAGGAGACCAGAACTGCACACAGTACTCCAAGTGAGGTCTCACCAGCGCTTTGTATAACGGAAGCAGCACCTCCCTGTCCCTACTAGAAATACCTCGCCTTATGCATCCCAAGATCGCATTAGCTTTTTTCACAGCCACGTCGCATTGCCGACTCATAGTCATCCTGCGATCAACCAGGACTCCGAGGTCCTTCTCCTCCTCAGTCACTTCTAACCTATGCGTCCCTAGCTTATAACTGAAATTCTTATTAGTCATCCCTAAATGCATCACCTTACACTTCTCACTATTAAATCTCATCCTATTACTATTACTCCAATTTACAAGGTCATCCAAGTCTCCCTGCAGAATATCCCGATCCTTCTCCGAGTTGGCAATGCCTCCCAACTTTGTGTCATCCGCAAACTTTATCAGCCCACTCCTACATTTGGTTCCGAGGTCAGTAACGAATAGATTAAATAAAATCGGACCCAGAACCGAACCTTGAGGAACCCCACTGGTGACCTCCCTCCAATCTGACAGTTCACCTTTCAGTACTACCCGCTGCAGTCTCCCCTTTAACCAGTTCCTTATCCACGTCTGGATTTTCCTATCGATCCCCATCTTATCCAATTTAACCAATAATTCCTCATGCGGAACCGTATCAAACGCTTTACTAAAATCGAGGTATATTAGATCCACTGCATTTCCTTTATCTAGAAGGTCTGTTACTTTCTCAAAGAAGGAGATCAGGTTGGTTTGGCACGACCTGCCTTTTGTAAACCCATGTTGTAATCTGTCCCAATTGCCATTCACCTCCAGGTCCTTAACTACTTTCTCCTTCAAAATTTTTTCCAAGATCTTACATACTACAGAAGTTAAACTAACAGGCCTGTAGTTACCCGGGTCACTTTTTTTCCCCTTCTTGAAAATAGGAACCACATTAGCTATTCTCCAGTCCAACGGTACCACCCCCGAGTTTACAGATTCATTAAAAATTGTCGCCAAGGGGCTCGCAATTTCTCGCGCCAGTTCCTTCAATATTCTAGGATGAAGATCATCCGGTCCGCCCGATTTAGTCCCGTTTAGCTGGTCAAGTTTGGCTTCCACCTCTGATACTGTAATGTCTATCCCCCCTCCTCCATTCCCCTCTGTCCTACTCCCTCTATTCCTAAACCCTTCATTAGCCTTATTAAAGACTGAAGCAAAATATTCATTTAGATATTGTGCCATGCCTAGATTATTCTTAATCTCCACTCCATCCACATTCTTCAGCGGTCCCACTTCCTCTTTCTTTGTTTTCTTCCTATTTATATGGCTATAAAACCTCTTACTATTGGATTTAATTCCCCTCGCAAGGTCCAACTCTACACGGCTTTTGGCCTTTCTCACCGCATCCCTACATGCTCTAAACTCACTAAGGTAGGTTTCCTTGCTGATCCCTCCCTTCTTCCATTCTCTGTACGCTTTCTGTTTTTTCTTAATTGCCCCTTTGAGACTCCCGCTCATCCAGCTAGGTCTAAATCTCCTGCCCACTAATCGTTTTCCCTTTCTCGGGATACAGGCCTCAGACATCTCATGCAACTTCTGCTTGAAATAATCCCAGGCGTCATCTGCCTTTAAATCCCTAAATATGTTAGCCCAATCCACTTCCCTAAGTAGTTGCCTTAATTTATTAAAGTTGGCCTTTTTGAAATTGTAAACCTTAGTTACAGTATCATTTCTGTTAATCCTTCCATTTAGTTTAAACCGAATTAGCTCATGGTCACTCGAGCCAAGGTTGTCCCCTACGACCATTTTCTCAACGAGGTCCTCACTACTCACCAGCACTAAATCTAAAATGGCATCCCCCCTCATCGGTTCAGTTACTACTTGATGAAGGAATTCATCTGCTAGCACGTCTAAGAACATCTGAGCCCTGTTATTGTTACTAGCATTTGTTACCCAATCTATATCTGGGAAGTTAAAGTCCCCCATGATGACACAGTTCTTATCAGTTTTTACTTCCCTAAAAACATTTAGTAGTTCTCTGTCCGCCTCCAGGCTAGATCCTGGCGGTCTATAGCACACCCCAAGCACTATCTCGGGGGAGGCTCTTGTAGTTCTTTTATGCAGTGTAATTGTTGCCCATACAGACTCTGTCTTATCCATTCCATCACTTATTATTTCTTTACATTTTAGCTCATTATTGACATATAAAGCCACTCCCCCACCTTTGCCTTTTTTCCGGTCATTCCTAAACAGCACATACCCTTCCATACCTGTACTCCAGTCATGACTACCGTTCCACCACGTTTCGGTTATTCCAACGATATCAGGTTTCATTTCTTGGACCAGGAGCTCCAATTCCTCCATTTTGTTACCTAGGCTTCTCGCATTGGTGTATAAACATCTTACCGTATGCTGTCTATCCTTTCTCCCATTAGTTATGCAATTTGGAACGGACCCCATGCTGTCCATCTGCCCCCTTTTTCTTATGTCCAATTCCCTACCCCTACCTATGTCTGTGCTTATCTCCTCACACTCCTTTTCAGTGTTGGAATCTGGCGTGGAGATTAACTGAACATCTCCCAACCGTCTCCCCCAAGTCCCTAGTTTAAAGCCCTTTTGATGAGATGAGCCAGCCTCCCTCCCAGAAGTCTATTCCCTTCCCTACTCAGGTGAAGTCCATCCCGTGAGAACAGCTGTCTGTCCCCGAAAGCCTCCCAGTGGCCATACATCCCAAAGCCCTCCTTATAGCACCACTCCCTTAGCCAGCTATTTATCCTCACAATTCTGTCAGCCCTTTGCTGTCCTTCTCTAGGAACAGGCAGAATCCCACTAAAGATAATCTGAGCCTCCACTTCCTTAAGTGTCTTCCCCAGCCTGGCGTAATCTCCCTTAATTCTCTCTAGCGAGAACCTAGCTGTGTCGTTCGTTCCTACGTGAAAGATGATCAAAGGGTTCTTACCTGCTCCTTTTAGGATCCTTTTCAACCGCAGGTCCACATCCCTTATCTTAGCGCCCGGCAGACAGCACACCCTTCTGTTTTCAGGGTCCGCCCTGGTCACAGGCCTGTCCAACCTCCTCAGCAAGGAGTCTCCAATCACATAAACCTGCCTTTGCCTGGTGACAGTACTCTGTACAAATCTATCCCCTGTTCCCTGTAGTCGTACCTCTTGTGTCTCTCTATTTTCCCTTATAGTCCCCCTAGTGCCATCCTCTATCCTACTGGGGCCCGGTATTGGTGCCGTCTCCATCAACTCCTGCCCTCTCTCTATTGGACTAGCCGCTCTTCTCTTCTTTCTCTGCCTCCCACCATCAGTTACCACCTGCTGCCTCTCTTCCTCGTTATCCAAACACTCAAACCTGTTCCTGAGTTCTATTCCCCCCTCACTAGCCCTCCTTTTCCTTGGCCTGCTCCTCACAGTCACGTGCTTCCACTGCTCTAGCTCTGCCCCTGTCCTTCCCCCCTCACAGATCATAGCCTGTGCTTCCACCTGCACCCCTGAGCAGTCCCCTTCTGCCACACCCAGCTTCTGCTCCATTAGCTGCTCGAATCCCCTTCTAAACTCTACCATAGTATCTACCTGCATCTGGAGCCCTCTAATCTTTTCCTCTAGCAGGTCTATTAGGCGACATTTCATGCAAACATACCTTTGTTCAGGCTCCCCAGCAAGGACCATGTACATACCACAGCTGCTGCATGCAATCATCTGCATGGTGTCCCCCGCTGCTTGGCTCATGGCTGCTATGGTCTCTGCCCACAGCTTCTGGGGAAACAGGGCACACTGTGCACCGCACCCCCTGCCTCCCCTTCCACCTCCCCCTGTAAACTCCCACTTAAACTCCCCTGTTAGCAGCCCTGTTTGCCGGCTCCTGGTGCCGCTCCTCGCAGCTTTTGTTTGATTTTAAACTTGCTGTCTGTTAATTTCATTGGGTGATTCCTGGTTCTTGTGTTATGTAAGGAGTAAAAAACACCTCCTACACTCCATTCATTGTTTTATAGACCTCTATCATATCTCCGATTAGTCATCTCTTTGCTAAGCTAAACAGTCCGAGTCTCTTTAATTTCTTCTCATATGGAAGTTGTTCCATCCTCCTAATAAATTTTGTTGTCCTTCTGTATACTTTTTCCAGTTCTAATGTATCTTTTTTTGAGATGAGGCGACCTGATCTGCATGCAGCATTCAAAGTGTGGCTGTATCTTGGATTCATATAGTGACATTATGTTTTCTGTCTTTTTATCTATCCCTTTCCTAATAGTTCCTAACATTCTGTTTGCTTTTTTGACTGCTGCTGCACAATGAGCAGATGTTTTCAAGGAGCTATCCACAATGACTCCAAAATCTTTGAGTGGTAACAGCTCATTTAGATGCCATCATTTTGTGTGTATGCTTGGGATAATGTTTTCCAATGTGCATTACTTTGCACTTTTCAACATTGGACAACAAAATGGTAGATGAAATTCAATCACCCTGTTTTGTGAAATCTCTTTTGTAATTCTTTGCAGTCAGCTTTTGACTGAACTATCTTGAATAATTTTGTATTGTCTGGAAATTTTGCCACCTCACAGTTCACCCCCTTTTCTAGATCATTTATGAATATGTTGAACGGCACAGTTCCCCGTGCAGATTTTTGGGACGTCACTATTTACCTCTCTCTGTTGTGAAAACTGATGATTTATTCCTACCCTTTGTTTTCTGTTTTTTAACTAGTTACTGTTCCATGACTGATTAGTTTGCTTGTTGGTGTGGAACCTTTTCAAAGGCTTTCTGAAAATCCAAGTAACTATATCCACTGGATCACCTGTGTCCCCATATTGACACCTTCAAGAATTCTAATAGATTGGTGAGCTATGAATTCCCTTTACAAAAGCCATGTTCCTTTTCCCCAACATAGCGTGTTCATCTATGTATCTGATAATTCTATTCTTTACTGGAGCTTAACCAATTCTATTCTTTACTGGAGCTTAACCTGGTACTGAATTTAGGCTTGCCAGGATTGCCTCTGGAACCTTTTAAAAAAATTGGTGTTAATTAGCTACCCTCCAGTTATCTGGTACAGAGGTTGATTTAAGCAATATATTACATACCACAGTTAGTAATTTTGCATTTTCATTTTTCAGAATTCTTGGGGGAATCCCAACTTGTTCCAAAGCTTCCCCTATTGACACCTCAATCTGGGACAGTTCCTCAGATTTGTCATCTAAAAAGAATGGCTCAGGTGGGGGGAACTCCCTGTATCCTCTGCAGTGAAGGTGAATGCGAAGAAGTCATTTTAGTTTTTCCACAATTGCCTTCTCTTCCTTGTGTTGTTCTTTAGCACCTCAACCATCCAGTGGCTCCGCTGGCTGGCAGAGTTCCTGCTTTTGATGTACTTGAATTTTGTTGTTGTTAGTTTTTGTATGCATAGCTAGTGGCTCTTCAGATTCTTTCTTGGCCGGCTTAATTATAATTTTACACTTAAGTTGTCAGAGTTTTTCTTTCTATTTTCATCAGTAGGCTATGACTCCCAAATTTAAAGTGTCCCTTCGTGTCTCTTTTACTCTGCTATTTAGACATGGTGGCATATTTTTGCTTCTCTTACTGGTATTTATGTATTTATTTGGAGTATATATGTAGGTTGAGCTTCTATTTTGGCGTTTAAAGCACTATCAATGCAATTTGCAGGCATTTTACCCCTTGTGACTGTTCCTTTCAATTTCCATTTAATAAGCTTTCTCATTTTGTGTAGTTTCCCTTTCACAAGTTAAATACTACTGTGGTGGATTTCTTTGACATTTTTCCTCCTACAGGGATGTTACATTTAATTACATTATGGTTAATATTACTGACTGGCTCAGCTATATTCACCTCGTTTACCAGATCCTGAGTTCTGCTTAGGACTAAAGCAAGAACTGCCTTTCCCCTTGTGGCTTCCAGGACAATTCCCCGGTGTCTAGAAATTTTATCTCTGAATCCCTTCCTGAAGTGACATGTTCCCAGTCATATGAAGATAGTAGAAATCCCTCATTATTGCATTTTCTACCTTTGTAGCCTCTCTAATCTCCCTGAACTCTTCACAGTCGCCATCCCGGTCAGATAGTTGGGAGTATATTCACACTGTTATATTCTTCTTGTTTTAGAATGGAATTTCTATCCATAGAGATTCTATTGTACTGTTTGATTCACTTAAGATTTTTACTTTGATTCTTTATTTTACATATAATGCCACTCCCGCACCAGCACAACCTAGTCTGTCAATTACTATATATTTTGTACCTTTGTATTACTGCCTCCTGTTTATTATTCTCATTTCACTACGTTTCTGTGGTGCCGATTATATTCATATCCTAACTTTTTGCCAGCCACGCTAGTTCACCCATCTTAATATATAGACTGCTAGTGTTTGTATATAAGCGCTTGTAAACTTTGTCAATATTCATCGCTTGCATTCATGTGTTGCATTTAAAAGGAACTCTTCCTCATTAGTTCCTACTACTTTACCAACTTCTTTCCTAGAATATAGAGTTTCCCCTTTAATTCATCCCTAAGGGATGTCTCCCCCTGGACAGTGTGCTCCTCTGCACCTGGCAGCTTTCCCAGAGTCCTTAGTTTAAAAAACATCCTTTAAATAAATATATGCCTCTCTCCTAGAACTGGAAGGGACCCTGAAAGGTTGAGTCCAGCCCCCTGCCTTCACTAGCAGGACCAAGTACTGATTTTGCCCCAGATCCCTAAGTGGCCCCCTTAAGGATTGAACTCACAACCCTGGGTTTAGCAGGCCAATGCTCAAACCACTGAGTTATCCCTCCTCCCCCCCATCTTTTTCAATCTTTTTAATTTTACATATGAACAGTCTAATTCCATTTTGGTTTAGGTGGACCCCATCCTTCCTGTATAGGCTCCTCCTTCCCCCAAAAGGTTCCCCAGTTAAACCTAAAAATCTCCTCCCTATACCATCATCTCAGTCACACATTGAGACTCTGCAGTTCTTCCTGGCTCTGCATGTGGAACTGGAAGCGTTTCAGAGAATGTTATTATGGTCGTCCTGGACTTCAGTCTTTTATCTAGCATCTTCAATGTGATCTCCAGGACCTCTCTCCTATCTTTCCCTATGTCATTGGTACCACCAACCACCTAGCTCAGCAATGTCTGTCCTTTTGCCTGTGCTTGATGCTCAGGATACACAGTCTTCAGACACAAGGTGCCTGGTTCGGTCACTTATGCTGGGGTAAATCAGGAATATCCCCCTTTGAAGTCAATGAGTGATGCTGGTATAAAATAGGTGTAACTTGGAGGAGAATCAGGTCAAAGAAGACTAACTTTAATAGTGAGCTTAGGTTGGATATTAGGAAAAACTTTTTCACTAGGAGGGTGGTGAAGCACTGGAATGGGTTACCTAGGGAGGTGATGGAATCTCCTTCCTTAGAGGTTTTTAAGGTCAGGCTTGACAAAGCCCTGGCTGGGATGATTTAGTTGGGGATTGGTCCTGCTCTGAGCAGGGGGTTGGACTAGATGACCTCCTGAGGTCCCTTCCAACCCTGATATTCTATGATTCTATGTCGTTGTCCTGTCATAACAAGCAACCACGCTATCTGACTTGGCAGCTGTTCACCATGTTTGCACTGCTGTATTTGCTGAACCACCATAGAGTGAGGCATCAGTTGTTGCATGTACAAACAACTGGTAGCACGGTCCTGAGGAAAGCCCAGAGAGAGAGAGAGAGCTTTTGGGGGTGGCTGGTTGAAAGCGGCTTGGTGTGGTAAGCAAGGAAGCTAGCCTGTGTTCAGGAAATCAGGAGTTTGTACACTCTTTGTAAATTAACCAGATCGCATCAAAGGTACCAGACGCAATCTTCAGTTTTTCTCCTTCCAAATGGAAGAACCGATAAGACCCTGAATTTTGACTAGCTGCTTGGGTCAAAAGGGGTAATGTCGTGTATTTGTGTTCTGGTAGCATTTAAAGGCTCCAAATTAGTATTGGGGCTCCCTTGTAGGCCTCCAGGGCCAAAAATCTAAGTAGGCAAGGCAGTCAAGGGCAGGGTTGGCTAGTGAATAATGTAACGCATAAGCAGAGTCATCAGGGTAGTGAGTGGAACATTTTGTTAGTACACTTCACTGCCTGATCCAAATAACCCTTTTTCTGTCCCCCTCCCTTTTTTAATCCTTCTGTCTCTTGATATCTATCCCCCCGTCTTCTAAAAATTCTCTGATTCTGGGTTTCTTTAATTTTTAGTCACCCAGTTTAGGATAGTTGGGCTTGATCATCAGAAGGGGCTGTATGCCCAACTCCAGATGAAGTAAATGATCACTGTGCGTGCTCAGCACCTTCTAAAAGTGCACGTGTAGCTCCCCAGCTCCCCTGGCTGGCATATAGTGTAGGTGGGGAGGTGGGACAGAGCCATGGCCCTTTTTTGCTCCCTTTGGGATGCTTTGTGCCCGTGAGGGAGCAGCTCTATAGCAGATATTGCAATGCAATGGTGGTACACATGGTAAATGTAATGGCAGCCACTCATGATTCTGACCATGTGACAGGGTAGTAACCTTGTGTGATCTTTATCCACATCAGGTGACTGGGGGCCTGGAAATAAGTCTCTTACTGGTACTTTTTTTGTCACACCTTTTTCCTCAGTAACCAGCACTAACCCTGTGCTCTGTAGAGTCCTGGAAGGCACAGAAGGGCTCAGCTCAGTCAGAGCACTGGGATTCCTTCCTTTTCACTTGCTGTCTCATCTCCTCCACCAGGGCAATCATCCTGCCAAAGACTAGTGAGACTGTCCTCTTCTGAAATGTATTGGGTAAAGAAGTGGAAGAATCCATTGTGGGTGGGTATTTAGCTTCCATTTTAATAGACCTTAATCCAAAGGGATTTTCGCCACACGTTCTTGGAATAGAGAGAGAGAGCACGAGTGATGCAGAGATGGAATGATACTGGTATTGCCAACAAACTGGAAATCTTGGAAGTATGGGACCCAGTTCTTGCTAGCACTAGGCCCCTTTACATAGCTCTGGCAGCAGAAAGGGGTCTTATAGTGTAGTTTATACCAATTTTAAGAGAGGAGTAAAGGGGTCTTGGTGTAAACTAAAATGAGACCCTTTATGTTCAAGTGACTTTTTGTACAGGTTCAATGAAACCTACCATCTGAAAAAACAAAACCAACAAAAAAACAGTTGTTACTTAACCTGACATAGCTAAAAGTAACTCAGAAATCTCATGGTACTTTTTCCACACAGCAAAATATTTTGTTTTGATATTTCATATCATGTTTGCACCAACAATTTTGTTGGATACCAAAGTTACTGTGTTTTTTAATATCCTCTTAGACTACAATGTTCAATATCACTTTATTCACCATTCACTCATGTTCTGAATCCATTCTCTTCAAAGTTATAGGTATTTCTCTGGAGTATTGTGGATTTTGTTGTTCCTTTTTAAGTAATATGTGTTTGTGATGCTCTGTACCTCAGGGGAATACCCTGCACCCCCATGTTCATCCTTATAATACGATTGTGTAGTATCCAATGCAAAATTTGTCATATGGGGTGTCTTCGGAAGGCTCATGATGCACTGAGCATTGTTGTTAGAGTAATGTTACAGGTTGTAATTTCATGTATATAGTTATGAGGCTGAAAATGTGTCCTCGTGGCTTAAAACAAGCCCAGGCAAAACTCTCCAGGAGCAGAGGGGCAGTTCATACCTCATCAGGGCATGTATGGGACAAGCCCAGCCTCACAGGAACAAAGGACACTGGCCTATGCACAACAAAGGATCTGTTGGACTCTCGAGTGAGTCACCCGTGTTCCTTTGGTCAGTTTGGGACTGCGATGAGGGAATGCTCACCTGACTCTGAAGGGGGCGGGGGTGGCAAAGCCAAGAGGGAAGAAAGGACATGATAAAAGGGAGAGACGTTTGCCATGCTCTCTCTCTTCCATCTCCATCTACAGACACCACACCAAGCGACTGAAGCACTGATCAAAGGGGAGAGCCTGGCTGAAGGGCAATCAGCCAGCCTGTGGTGAGAAGCATCTAAATTTGGAAGGGCACTGAAAGTGTTCATATCCGCTTAGAATGCGTTTTGCTTTTATTTCATTTGACCAAATCTGACTTGTGCTTAGATTTTAAGTGATTATAAGTCAATATTTTGTAGTTAATAAATCTGTTTGTTTATTCTACCTGAAGCAGTGCGTTTGGTTTGAAGTGTGTCAGAGACTCCCCTTGGGATAACAAGCCTGGTACATATCAATTTATTTGTTAAATTGACAAACTCACATAAGCTTGCAGCATCCAGCGGGGATAACTGGACACTGCAAGATGAAGGTTCCCAGGGTTGTGTCTGAGACCGGAGATATTGGCTAGTGTCATTCGGTTGCACAATCCAGGCAGCGGCTGGCCAAAAGTGCTCACTCACGTATCTGGGAGCAGCTTACATGCCAGAGGCTGTGCAGGAACAGCCCAGGGGTGGGGGTTCTCACAGCAGAGCAGGGTAAAGCTGGCTCCCAGAATCGATGATTGGAGTGACACAGCAGATCACACCAGGGGAACGTCAGTGTTTAAATGGACTTTTTTTTAAAAAAAGTGTTCAAACTGTGCATGCTTCATACAAACAGGCAGGTGTCAGTACAGTTGCATGGAAATGAATCCAGATAAACCATTTTTACAAACACTGCACTATAGGTTAAAGTAATAATTTAAAAAAATGCCTGCTGCAGTATTCAGCTGGGAAACTTCGTCACCAAAAGATGTCTTTTTTTAAGCCCTCTGCAATACTTATCTGTGTAATCATGTAAACAATTTTAACAGCACATTCAGTGACTGTAGCCTATTTCAGTTAGATATTCAATTATACTGATGTGAGCTTTCAGACAATAGTACACCCCAAGAATTGGGATTACTTTAAAATTACATCATTGTACAGACGTTAGAGGGCTGAATCCCTAGTGTGTGTAAATCAATGTGGCCCCAGTTATTGATCCTACAAACATTAACTTAGTGCTTCTTACCCTATTGGTTAATTTGTCTATTTTTGATTGCATAGAATTTTTAAGTATCATATATTTTCAAATAACACATGATGAAACTATGTACTCCCTTCCTTTGTGTTCATATTTTTGTCCACTATTGTTGGCTGTTTACTCCCGAAAACCCTAGCTGTAGCAATTTCGTTATTTCATTTCAGAATCATAACCCCACAGTTACTGAGATAGCATCGCACAAGAGATTAGTGTACCAAAATGTACCCACTGCAATGAGACAGAATAAGGGATATGCATCGGTGAAGTCAATATAAATCCTCCATAAAAATAAGATGCAAGTGCAGACTGCTGCAGTTCATAGGCCTCTGCACAAGGGTGAATTTCACCTTTTCTGAATAAGTAGCCAAGATTGAAAAGGGGGAACAATCAATTGTGTACCACATTGTGAATGCACCCAAGTGTATTAGGCTTTTTTTTAAAAGAGTAAGCCAAACCTTGTTATAAAAGTTATCGTTTTTGTCTGCTTTTTTCTAAACCATTAGCTTAAAGGCCTCCCTGTAGAAAACAATTCCCCGCTGCAAGCAACTTACCATTCACCACTCCCTAACAACAAAAAGATAAACAGTGTCCGCATCAGTGACCTTTTCTAGAAGATTACTAAGACCCACATGCTATAAATTGACAGTGCCATCACAGTAATTAAAAGGCGTGTTTGAGGCTCCCTTAGCTATTCACTGTGATATTTAAAGTATCATCTCAGTCATCCATCTTAATGGCAATGAGTCTGTGTCAAATAAAAAGGGCTTTATTACTGCCTACTAGTCTTGGTTTTGTATTTCTAAAGATTCTGACAATGCCACTAGCCTCCTTTTGGTTGAATCATTCCCATTGTTCCTTGGTGCCTTCTGGGTTGTAAAAGAACAACCCAAGCATGCTGCTGTGTTCAGGTCAGTTCACTCTGGCATGGGAAAGCACCTTAACACTTCTTATCTTTTTGCTTAAGGGGAACATCAGCAGCTGTTCTTTCCATCTTTCCTTGGTTGGCAGATGACTTCTGGTTGGGTGTCAGGTGTTAGCAGAAAAACTTTTGCATTAAATCCCTGCCCTCATCTTGACCTCAGAACTGCTTGCGTGTGTGTGTCTGTGTGTATCTGCTATAAAAATGGCAGAAGGAGGAGCATTTCTTTGCCTACAGCATTACCTACGGATACGAGAGAGACCATGGCATTCCTAGTGGAGAAACCTCTCCAACAGTGTTGTCAGTTTGTTAACGGAATAGTAGATACAAAAAAGACACACACTTGGCAAGAGTCTCTCTCAATAAAATGGAAGTTTCTCCTTGGGCGCAGGGTTGAAGATAGAATACATTGCTCCTCTTCACATGCTGATCCTACTCTGTGAGCATGCATTGGGGTGAAGGGTGTGTGTGCAACAATTCCTCCTCTTCACTGATAATGAAGTAGGTAGCAGCAGCAATACATAAGGATTTCTGTTCAGATGCTCATAGCTTGCCCATCACCATGATATCTGATTTTTACTGTAGGATGCCATTGTGCAGCTGCCCAAGAGTGGGGAGCTGCTTGGTCACCCCACATGACCAAGCAAGGCCATCTCATAATTCATAGCCCGTAACCAGCACTAAAAGTTAGGCAGCTCAAATTTTTAATCAATAAAATACCACCAAAAAACCTTTTCTTCAGGTGACTTACACTGCTCCCCAATCTATTGTCCTTTGCAATGACTGCAAGTCACTGAACTCAACAGCTGTGGACACGCATCCAATTACTGTGCCAGAATTCCGACCATTTGTATCAGAAACTATTATGATGCTAATGATCCCTAAATAAAACACCGGCTTCATTGAATTCAGAGATGTAGCAAATTATGTGACACCAAGAAATGTTAATTGCTAGTTTATAGGATTATCCAATTAAAGGTGCCCATAGAAGAAAAGTCAAGCGATGACACATTTATTAGACTGAAAATAAAGGTTGTAGTTTGAGGAGCAGAAGTGCATGAAAATGCTGACCCATGCCATGTGAGTGGATTTTATATCCTCAGACAGAGGGTATTAAGGCTAAGCTATGTGGCCTAATGGGAGACACTATGCACTTGCAGTAAACAAATAATTGCAGACTGGTGTGTATATTACTAGAGAGACATGAATGAGATGCTTTTTCATGGCTTCTTGTCAGTTGCTACAATGGTGGTAAATTTAGAACTCTACTAACCTAATACTATAGGGCTGATCTGAATTGGACAAATGAAAGAATCCTTGCTACCATTCTGCCCGTCGGTTGGTGGAAACCAAGAAGTTCCCGCACATGGCTGGAAAGAGGGGCTCTGAAACAGCAAAGCCTTCAAGTCCATCCTTGTTCAGCAACACTGATAGGACTTAAGCACGAGCTTAAGTGCTTTGCTACTCGGCCGTGGACTGCTGAGTTGGAGCCTAGGAAAGGCCAGTATCCAAATGCATCACGATTCACCCACTCATTGTGTGACCTTGTGCATGCTGTGTGATCTTCTGATGATCCTGCGACACAGGAGTGAAATAGCTAAACCCAGTAGTAAAAGAAATGCCAAGGGGCCAAATTCTCTGCTGGTGTAACTCCACTGACTTCAGCTGCATTCTTCCAGGAGGTGGAATCCTATTTAGCATTGTACCCCAATAACAGAGTTCTTGCTACAATACTCAAAATAATTGAATAACGTGCCTCATATACTGTGTAATGACATTGGAAAAAGCCTTTACTTTTTCTTCTGCTATTGCACATACTTTGATTATAAGCACAAAGATTTAGCAAATTATCCTTAAGTTCTAGTGGCTGGACGGAGGGGGTGGGGAGATGGGGAGGGAAATGGACAGCGTGAGATCCAGCAAAGACCTTAGTTAGGTCCATCCTTGCATCAAAACTGATCTTGTCTCAGTTTTACATTGATTAAAAAGAAGGCATGTTCAAAACAGCTTGAACTGTATCACAGAAGTGCACTGCATTCACAGGTGCAAACATGAATAACAATTTCCAGGTGCATAACAGAGGAATCTAAACTGAGACGAATTAAAACCCACAAAAACCTAAGACTAAAATTACACCATTTCTATTGCGTTTCACTGAGTGTCAAATCTTTCCTAGGTTTTATGCAAAGTCTCGAACATGACATTCGGAAGGCTCAAGCTCCATCTCATGTTACATTCTCCTCAGGGACACCTGCTCCAATCCAGTCAAGGTCAGTAGTGGTCAGAATTCACCTCTAGAAATCTGAAAATATATGAAATCAAAGAGAGCCTGACAGGTAGATCTGGGAGCTGTGAGGGAATGCCGCTAAGCTGTTTTTTCTGCCCGTCAGAATCCTCTTCATAGCCGAGAAGAAATCTGTCACACTTAAGTACTAGATTTTAAAATTTGTGTGTGGACGGAGGAACAATGCAAGAAGATGGAAAAAGGTTGGAAATCCATGTTTGTGGCCATCTCCCTAGGGGATTTTCTAAACCAATTTTTCAGATTCTTCTCTCCATGTAGAAATGGCCATGATTTGCCTACTTTCCTGGCAAGTCACTGTCAATACGGATATTCCATTTCTTCCTCTGACCTCAGTTTATCTCACCTCTAGATTGTCTGTCTTTACTGATTATTGTAGCAGGGAAGAAAGGCCCATGTTAACTTGAGAACTGAAATGGAAGGGCATGATTTTTATTTTCTTGCCTAACCTTTGTCTCCAATTTTCCATTATAATTTCCAGTACCACCAGTCTTCTTCCATTATATCCATTTAGGATGAAATTCATTTCTGTAAAGAGAGCCATCACAAGATCTATGCACAGCTTAAATCCCACCCAAAAAAACTTTCATTTTTGTTCACCTTTACTGCATGAATACATTATTTTAATTGTAGCAACAAGTCTGAATACTTGTGCATTTAATAACCTGACTGCATGCAAATCAAGCAGTTTTAATCTTTTTTTTTTAAAAAGCAAAAATTTAGTCAAAATAGACACATTTCCACAAAACGTTTTGCTTTTGACTAATTGACATTTTCTGATGGAGAAAACATCCCAACCAGCTCTAGTAATGATTACTTTGCAGTCTGTGATTCTCATCTTTATGCCAAGTTTTTACTGGCAATCTTCCAGGTATTTTTGAAACTGAGGCATAAGCCAGTCTAATTATTCTCTAAAATAAGAATTTTTTGACCTAGAGCTTATTGAATCATTCATTGATGATTGAAAGCTTTTTGATTGCTGAATGAATGATCAAAGCATGATTAGCCACGGGTAATGAGACTGGTTGGTGTTGTGGCAATGCCTGGTGGGAATAAGATGCTAGCAGTAACCAGTTGTAGGTATAGCATGTTATTAGTGAGGCTGTCACCACTTTATGGGATTTTCCAATCAAATTTAACTAAGAAATTAGTATTGCTGGTAATGTGATTAATTTGTCCACATCTATAAGGACTCTGGGTAAAACTTTCACAAAGCACCTTGGTTCCATTAAATGTCAGTGACTTAGGAGCATAGGTGTTTTTGAACATTTTATTCTGCCTGTTTTGACTGGAAAAGACATTATGAAAAATCATGTTTCTGAAAAATCAATGTGGTATCCAATTTCTATGGCTAGACTCTAGGGACTAAATAAAGGTTGACGAAGGGCACATTTGAACTGCTGTGCACTAGAAATGAAAGAAGGATAGGCCTCCATTCTGCAAAGCACATACGCATGTTTAACTTTAAGCACATGTTTAGTCCCACAGAAGTCCATGCATATGCTTAAGTGCTTTGCAGGATCTGAACTCAACACCTGTCAGGATTGAACCATATGTTTGTAAATATCTGCAAGTTGAATAATCTGCTGGGTAATAGTGGTATAGATATGGGTAGGGATTTGAAATAATCTCCTATAAAAGATGAACCAAAACATAGCATTTCTAAGCCATTTGTTACATGCACAATTGTTTCATATGTCTGACAAATATAATGGATACTCCATTGTGCAATGCATTCTCACTTATTGAAAACAGCCATTTCTAAGGACCCACTGATACTCTTGGATACATACACACAGCTCCCATTGAAGATTAGTTTTGAGAGGTTTGGATCATTCTGGAAAGCAGCAAAATATTCAGATGCTTTTACAAATAGTGCCTGAATTCTCTTGGTTCTGCACAAGTAGGCTGGAGATTCTATAGGAACAGGCTTTTTCATGAGATTTCTGATGCTTCTGGTCAGGGCAGAAATAGTGTGAGAAGAATCTTCTTCATGTGCTGTTCTGCTTCCAGCCCTGGCTGGGAACAGTGGATGAAGAGGTGTAGATAATATTAATCAAGCATTCACAAGCCTCAAAATTTCAATTCAGGTTTGATTTGAAATATGGTTTGTCCCTAAGCGGGGGAAGGGTGTGTGGGAGATCTAGTGATCTGGATTCTCTTCTGAGTTCTACTTTAGACTTAAGATTCCAACCCATCCTGGTTTTGTTTTCCATAACCAATATGTAGTTTTTCACACCTCTTTGGGTAAATTTAAAATTTTAATTGAAAGTCCAATTAAGTTTTAATTCCATGAAATGCTGGGTTCTTCTGTTCTGTGTCATGAAACTCTTATAGATAGGAAACAGTATCTCACCATCCTTACTTTCCTTTAAGAAGAAAAAAATCTGCATTGGCCTAAAACTTGATCTTATTATATCTGAACCAAACACAAATCTCTTAATTTCAGATGAATTAATATGCATTTGGGTCCCATCCGGTTCCTATTAACGTTAACAGAAAGGCTCCCATTGGCTTTAAGGGTAGTTGGACCAGATCTTTCATTTGTTTCTGCACCACTAGCTGTTGCTTTCCTTCCCCCGAGACTCCCAATCTCATCCTTTGACTATGGAGGAAAAAGGAAAAAAGACTGTTCCCAGTGTTTTCTAGACACCATTAACTAATAATCCTAGTGTCTGCCGACTTCTTGTTTAAGTATAAGAAGTAACTCTGCCATACTGCATAACTTTGAATTGAGATTTGCCACTGCAGCTGGTAGTGACACTTTCACACACAGCCATGAGACAGAAAAGACTTTATATTACAAAAAAGAATGGCTATTGATCCACAGAGGGACTGGAATATGTTGCTTCAGGCCTTTCAGCTGAATAATAATAGTAATAATAATAACTAATCAAAAAAGACCCTATGTCTTTCTATATCCTATTAATTATTCTGTCAACATCCAGAGCAAGAATCGATTGAACGTATTGACAACAATCTACAGCTTCATTACTGGGATGTGACAACCAAGAGAAGCCATTTTATCAAGTACATGGCATTTTAATCAAATATAAATGCATGAGGCACTCCTGCTCGTGCGCACTGTGCTGATCCTGTGAGTTACTGAACACCCTCAACTCCCACTGAAGTGGGAGATCTCAGCACCTCACAGGATTGGAGTCATAGTGACTGGCCCATTGCACAGACTTGAATTTATATCAGAGGTCTGTGACCTTTAAAAGACAATGACCATTGAAATCGATGAGCGCCTTTGCATTGATTTCAGTGGGCTCGATCTGGGCCAATATGTGCTACAATGCTTAGAAGTGAGCTGGCTGCATTCAGAGTCGCTGAAGATAATCACGTTCATTTTCTCATTGTCCCCATGTTGTCTTTAAGTTCACGTTTCCTAAAACATAAAATGAAATGGTTATTTCATTATCCTGAGCAGGAAAATGAACTATTGTAATTAGCTGGCTGTTTATGTAGAGTAATAACCAGTGCATGTTCTCTATCTCATTGACTTAAACATTAAAAAACGAATGCAGATAAGCTAGCAAATTGATTGGGATTCAAACTCTGACTCTTGTACCTATAATGTAGCTTTCTGAATGGATGATTGGGTGAAGGGTGGTGTGTGTTTGTGGGGAGAAGGAGTTTGTTTTGTGATGTTTTCTTGCTGACTGGCAGTTGTATATTGGAGGAGGCCCAAACGGATTTTCATCTGTGGTGTCTCTCTAGAGTTGTACATGCAATTGGTTGTAAGGTGCCAGGAGTCTGGGACAGATGTCCTTTATGATTATTTAAATTGAATAAGATAACGTAAATAGGAGTTCACTTTAGTTGTCTTTACATGGGAACAACTCCACACTGGCAAGTATTTTCCCCAGGTCCACTCTGACAAACTCATGTGAGGAACTTTAAATGGAGCTCAATGGGACTATTCATGCATAAAGTTAAGTGTGTAAAGTTAACACGGGAAAAGCAGTGTTTACAAGCTTAAGAGAAAAAGCTGGTGCAGTGGTTAGGCTGCTAGTCTGAGCCTCAGGAGACCTGTGTTCAATTCCTTGCTCTGCCGCAGCATTTTTGCATGACCTTAGACAAGTTTGTTAGTTGCTGTACCTCAGTTCCCCCATCTGTAATATGGGGATAATAGTACCTACTTTACAGGAGGTGGGAGTATAAATACATCAAGTATTGTGAGACACTCTGATACTATAATAACGAGGACCATAAAAGTATCCAAGATACTAATCTGATGTTTAGTGATCTAAGCTTTGGTTAAAGTATGGTGTGTATAAATCTAGTTCACTGGAAAAAACGAATAATAAAATGGATCCCTTTTGGTTTAGCCATTAGTAATTTTTTTAAATCATAATTTCATAACTGTTCACAAACTTGCCTTCACAAATTGGAGACAAAATGAAATTGCACGTTCTGCTGTCCAGATAAGGATAATCCAATGGACTACTCGTGTGAATAAGGGCTGTGGAATTGGGTTCTGTATTTTTAAATGTGCACACAACCTATTCTGCAATGCATGCAACAAAGTGTGCACGATTCCTCTGAGGAAATAGTTCCGCAATGTGACAGCAATAGTAATAAAACAAATCTCCAGCGCACATAACCCAAATTATACAGCATGAAGGCTGAGTGAATTTAAGAATGTTTTGCACCGCAAGCCTGCAATAAATACAGAACCAATACCAAATTGGTTTCATTTTGGCCCTGATCTAAAGTCTAATGAAGTCTGAGAGCTTTTTTTTGTTGACTTCAGTAGGCTTTGGATAAGGCCTTTATAGACATGCATCAAATATCAGGCAATGCGTGGTGCCATACACATTCCCCAACACTCATTACACTCTAGAACCACAATATGCAAAGACAAATTCAGTGGGTGCTGCTATCTACTCTGAATGCAAATGAGCAGCCTATAAATTGGTGTACTTGCTCATTGAATGTGTCAGCCCCACCCCAAACCCAAAATTGGAGCACCACTTGCTAACAAGCCTCTTTCCTTTTCTTGGCACAGGGAAGCCACCTTGTTTTCCATTTCCATTGTGTGTAGGCACATTTCATCTTATCCAGGCTATTTCCCTTATTCTGGGACTAAGACACCAGGATATGAGGTGTAGGTAATAACTGACCGGGTGAATTACAGGGGATTTTCTGAAACACCAAATATAAGCCATTGTTAGAAGCATGATTCTGGGCTAGAAGAACTAGTGAGCGGATTTAATATGTTTAGTTAGGCCCCCAATCATCAGTTGGGTACCTAGCTTGTTTAGAATGTCGTTCTAGCTGGAGTACTAGTGACCACTATAGCTAAGGTTGACTACACTCTTGCACTATAACTCACTCTTTTCAGCGACCAACAGCACTGAAAATTTTCAAGCCTGGTGACTGAGAATCATTAACTGTTTTTCCTCCTGAAAGTCGGAGCAAAGTTAGCTCAACAGTTTTTGAGGAAGAGGGTGGGGGGGGGCAGTGGAGGGAAAACTCTCCATAATATAAAAAATATTTTTGTGACATTAGTTTAACGAACAGCTTTAGTGCTGAAAAATATCCAGGGCTAAAACAGATGAAATTTTGCAGAGAAATAACTCTAGGGTTGGTAACTTTCTAGTCGCACAAAACCGAACACCCTGGCCCCACCCCTTCTATGAAGCCCTGCCCCCTGCTCACTACCTTCCCCCTCCTGCAGTGGCTTACTCTCCTCCAGCCTCATGCACTTTCACTGGGCTGGGGCAGGGGGTTGGGGTGCAGAAGAGGATGAGGACTCTAACTGGGGGTGCGGGTTCCGGGGTGGGGCCAGAAATGAGGGGTTCAGGGTGCGTGAGGGAGCTCTGGGCTTGGGCAGGGAATTGGGGTGCAAGCTCTGGGGTGGGACTGGGGATGAGGGGTTTGGAGTGCAGGAGGCAGCTCCAGGCTCAGGGTTGGGGCTGAGGGATTCGGAGTGTGGGAGGGAGCTGCGGGTTGAGGCAGGGACTTGGGGTGTGGGAGAGTTGGGATATGTACGTACGTGTGTGTGTGTGTGTATGTGTGTGTATATATATAAAAATAATCCATATATCCATGTAATATGTTATAGGCCGTGGAGGCCTAGTGTGGATGGACTGGTATGCTTGACATGAGTATGTGCGTTGTGTGTTGGCAACTGAAGTGAGAACTTACGGTCAAGTGGTCAAGAACTATTTGTACAAAACTATTTTATGTCCCTGGAAAATATGAAGAATCAGCAGATAAAGAAATAACACCAGCTCAACTGCTATAAAATTGTATAAGAATTGGAGGAAATGTCACGCCTTGGATTGTGGCAGCCTGCCTGGAACTGAGTTGTGGGTGAAAGGCCCAAACAACAGAGACAAAAGACTAATGATGTCACAAAGTGAATTATACATGGAGGCGTCTCACATTTGCAGTTTGGAGTCTTTCAGCAACCAGAGCCCTGTTTGGATATAGATGTGGTCTTTCTGCTAGCTCCCCGCATCTTTTGACCTGATCTGATTGAACCTCGACTGGCCATCAGGACTTCATTCTGATCTGCGGACTCTGGTGTAGTATGTTTGGGGTACGAATGTGGAGTGAATGAGATTTATTTTGTAAGCAATAAAGAGTACTTGGAGTATTATATACCAACACCGTGTCTGGTATCTGCCTGCTCCCCCACCCTGTAGGGAGGCCCCTGTTGTGGGTCTAACAGGAGGGGGTGAGGGCTGTGGTCTGGGGGTGCTGGCTCTGGGGTGGGGGCCAGGGGTGGGTTTGGGGTGCAGGAGAAGGCTCCAGGCTGGGGCTGAGGGATTCAGAGTGCGGGAGCGGGCTGCGGGTTGAGGCAGAGGGTTGGGGTGCAGGGGAGTGAGGGCTCTGGGCTGGGGTTGTGGGCTCTAGGGTGGGGCCAGGGATGAGGGGCTTGGAGTGCAGGAGGGGGCTCTGGGTTTGAGGGGGGGGCTCAGGGCTGGGGCAGGGGGTTGGGGCTCAGGGTTGAGGCATGGGCTTCTCTTGGGTGGCTCCTGGTCAGCGACGCAGTGGGGCTAAGGCAAGCTGCCTGCCTGTCCTGGCACCGCGATGCACACGCCCCGGAAGCAGCCAGCAGGTCTTGGTCCTAGGCAGGGGGGCCAGGAGGCTCCATATGCTGCTCTCCCTCCAGGCTCCCCCCCCCCCACAGCTCCTATTGCCCAGTTCCCAGCCAATGGGAGTGCGGAGCCAGTGCTCGGGGCGGGGACAGCCCACGGAAACCCGTGGCCCCCTTGCCTGGGATCTGGACCTGCTGGCCGCTTCTGGGGCACAGCGTGGAGCCAGGACAGGTAGGGACTAGCCTGCCTTAGGGCCGCAGCACCGCCGACCGGACTTTTAGTGGCCCAGTCGGCGGTGCTGACCGGAGCCTCCAGGGTCCCTTTTTGACCGGGTGTACTGGTCGAAAACCGGCCACCTGGTCACCCTAAATAACTCCCTGAAATCCACTGGGGGATTTCACCGTTGTTCTTACATGGAAGGTGCTCAGATTACTCCTACAGTGATGGGCAGCAGTATAAAACCCCAAGACGGTAGAAAGAAATGTGGCAGGGAATAACTCACCAAGGGCAAGTCCTGATTTCAGGGAGAATTAGTTTTGTTTCTGTGGTGCTTTAGGGGTCTGAATGATTACAGGCTGCATATGGACACACATTTAAGGCACTTTTTCTATTGTTCTGAAGGAAAGAAAGGTACCCTGCATGTGCTTGCATGGCTACCTTAGTTGCACAAAGAGATATGAATCTTCTATGGTGTGTCTTGAATGAGGCAAGCTTTCCCAAGATCCCCACTACAATCAGGGCCAGATTCTGATTGCCTTCATGAGGATGTGCAGTGGAGGGTATTTGCTCAGCCCACATAAGGGTCAGGTGGGAATCACAGCAACCACGATCGGGGAAAGTATAAACAAATTATACCCACGATAGCCTGTGCTATCGCTTCAGGAAGGTTTGTGAGATTTCTTGGGACCTGCACTAGCTGCACAGACCAGTGGCCCGAGTTTCATGATTGCAAAGCCAAATCTATGGCATTCTGTGTTTGAAAAAAGGCAAGTGTATTGAAAGAACTTCACACCTTTTGGTGGTATCTCAAGGTTCAGTGAACCATCCAAGTGGCCGAGAAGTTTCAGACAAAATATAGTTAGCGTCCCTTCTGTGTCTGCCCGCAAGACTATTTGAATTTCCCATAGTGTTGGGTTCTGAAATGAAACTGTTTCATCACACTAGCTGAACCTCCCCTGAACCGTAGCTTGCATTTTCTATTTCCCTATCTATGTCTGCCATCAAGAAATTTTATGAAGTTAGTTTTACTGGCTTTTTTTAATTAGCTTTTCTTGTCTGCTTGATTCTGGATGGAGGCAGAGGGGGGGAGAACATTTGCAACATGAAAATATGAATCTTATATCTGTATATAAAGGTCTATGTAACCAGTAACTATTTAACCATGTAGATCTGGTAGAATCTATAGTCCAGATTCACTGATCTGGTAGAAAAATATAAGGACCAGATTTACAATTTTCTCTGGCTGCTTTATCCTGGTCCAGTGATGCAAAGCAACCATAAACCAAGCTTAACTGGGATTTCCCAGGCCTGTTCCCTTCTGTACAGGCTGACCATTGCAGACAGACACTTGTGGCTGTCTAGGCTGCGTCTCCCAATAGTAGGTGTAAATGCCTGTCCTTCTCATCTTCCCAACAGTTGCCTGCTGCATCTAGTATTTTACACCATCTTACCCCTCTTGTCACAGGTATGTCTACAAAACCCACGATACATCTCATATAGCATTAATCAGAGCAGCAAAACAATGGATTTACCAAGAGATTCTAAGGATTATCTCAGCAACTGTCTTCATGCTGTTATCTTAGGGTATGGTGAGTTGGATAATGATGATCCATCAAAAGAAGTGATATTGCTATGGCCCTGGTTAGACACTATAGAGAATATGAAGAAAATGTTGGTCACCTCTATGGATGGTTGTTTATTGCTTTGCAGAGGGTATAATGAACTACCAAGATCCAGAGTTTGATTCTCTTTTATACTGAGGCCCCTTTATACCACCCTGGCACTGTAAAGAGGGCTTATTGTAAATAAGAATTAGGCCTTCACATTTTAAGAGTACTGTCCGAGAGAGTCTCAGCTGGTATAAATTTAGCATAACTTCAATGGAATTACATCAATATACACCAGCTGAGAATCTGGCCCATACAGTGCTATAAGAAGAGGCTAATGGGGGTTGCTTTTTGAACTGCAGCCTGTAATCCTAATTCCATTGTCTGTCCCCATGTTATTTCTCACAGAGCACCACTGATTTCACTAGCTGAGGTGAAATCAGGTAGGCGGAAAGAATCACGTTTGGGGATCGCACTGGGGAAATTGATTACTGATTTATCTTAATTACAATTATTTTGTCACTCTGGCATATAAACTTGGAAATTGGAAAGTTGACCTTGGACATTTCATTTTGGTAGTGCTTCGGGTATGAAATTTTGGAGTTAACAAGATGGAAACGCAGTACAGCAAGGCTGGCCCTCAAAATAATGCTGATCCAAGAACTGAGAGATTACCACTCAGACAAGCCGTGCAGAAGTGATTGATTAAATTCATCCAGTGAAGAAATATGTATTTCAATTGCTGTACTGCTTTTCCTGACTGGAACATACAGTGTTGTTCATTCAGAGTGAAGCTCATCCTCAGTGCAGAGGAGCAGCACATGGTTCTCTACGTGACTTAAGGATCTAGTCGTGACTATGCAAGGGAACTTTGGCATAGCAATCCCGCAGGGGAACCTGTACCACCCTCTGTGCCATAAGTCTGTTTCCTCAGGGGCTGTACATAGGCTGGTGCATGCATCCAGCCATGATGGGGAGGGGGTAAGAACAATGGGACCGATGTTTATGGAGAACAACCCCCACATCTCTGGAAGGAGGTCTACGTTGGCTATTCCAACCGAAAGTGGGGATCCTGTGTAACAACCCCGGTGATTGGCCATGAATTGGAGGATGGATTTCACCTCTCTAGCCCCTTTGCACCCAAGCTGTATATAAACCAATTCCTTGGGCTTTCTGTAGGTGGAGTGAATTTTATTCTTACTGGTATTTTTTTTTCTGCTCTGGTTTGTTTGCCTGTATAGGGCTGTTCACGCATGGATCCTTGATTTACCCAGTGTGACAAAGTTCCTCCTCTATCTTGGTGGGTCCTGTGCTTATTGGTGGATTTTCTTGCCTCAGAGATTCACCATGTGGGTTGGAGAACAGCCCAGAGACCTTCCCCTCTGGAAGAACCCACAGTCCAGGTCAATTGGGAGGAACCCGGGCCCGCCCTCTACTCCAGGTTCCAGGCCAGGGCCCTGTGGACTGCAGCTGTCTATAGTGCCTCCTGTAACAGCTGCATGACAGCTACAACTCCCTGGGCTACTTCCCCATGGCCTCCTCCAAACACCTTCCTTATTCTCACCACAGGACCTTCCTCCTGGTGTCTGATAACGCTTGTGCTCCTCAGTCCTCCAGCAGCACACCCTCTCACTCTCAGCTCCTTGCACCTTTTGCTCCCAGCTCCTCACACTCCCACCACAAACTGAAGTGAGCTCTTTTTTAAAACCCAGGTGCCCTGATTAGCCTGCCTTAATTGATTCTAGAAGCTTCTTCTTAATTGGCTCCAGGTGTCCTGCCTGCCTGCCTTAACTGGTTCTAGCAGGTTCCTGATTACTCTAGTGCAGCCCCTGCTCTGGTCACTCAGGGAACAGAAAACTACTCATCCAGTGACCAGTCTATTTGCCCTCTACCAGACTCCTGTACCCCACTGGTCTGGGTCTGTCACACCAGGTATTAGTGGCTTGTTCTTCATGTTGGTTATTTTATTTTATTCCACTTCTATTTAGGATTTGCCCTGTAAGCATTTAGCCTGTTTGTTTATTTCTACACCAGATGTACTTATTGACTAGTGCAGGGTGTTGTCATTCACAGAAATCGAACCTGTGTGAAGTGCTGTCTGTGGAAAGGACATCAGAGTACAGAAAGCAATTATCCCCAAGGGAGCAGCCTTCCATATTTAGAGACAAGTTATGCTCTCCTAACAAAAATTATATCAATCTCTCCAAGACATTCAAAAGCTTCATTTTTAGGGCCCAATTCCTCATGCGGCTGACCTCCTCATATGAGATTCTGAGTACCCACCTCTTGCATTGATTCCAATGGGAACAGAGGGCACTCAATATCTCTCATGATCTAAATAGATCCTCATGATCTAAAGATTCTGCAAAGCACTTAAACATGTTTAACTTTAAGCAATCCTGCATTCTTAAGTGCTTTGCTGGATTTGGGCCTCTGTCTGGAGAACTCCTGTCCATCACATTTCCCAGATGCTACACCAAAACAACTTTTTTTTCCCAAGTTCCTATTTGTATTCTATGCATAACAGTAATTTTTGAACAAAAGATTTTGTAGAATGTCAAATATGAGGCTGCTAGAAGCAAAGTTAATTATAGCTACAACTGTCTGAAAGTCACCACTGTATTCGTTTTCTTCCATTGAACTCATTAGCTAAAGCTCTAAAGATTCCTGAGAATGAATCAGAAACTAAGGATTTCAGAGATCATATTTAATACCAGTTTCTAAAAACCTGGCACTGTGCCATCTAATAACCATGAAATGTATAGGAATAATGGTAGAGAGAAATATTAAGATCTTATCTACTGTTATCATGCTCAGACTCCAGGTGCAACCCCCATAAGGAAGCTGATGTGGTTTTTAGCTTACGATTAAAACACTAATTAAATTATTCTAAAAGAGAAAGTTGTACGCAAATGTTAATTAGCTTATTAGTATACAAAAATGACATTGCAATCTTTTGAAACATCTTTCTACCTGAATCAACAAGCTAATGTTTGTGCAGACCTTTGAAAATGTAGGTTCTAGGTTTCAATTAGGTCCAAAGCCTGGCATCCTTACTCAGGCAAAACTCCCAATGAAGTCAATGAGAATTTTGCCTGAGTGAAACTGTACAACTGGCCTATTTCATGCTAACAACGGCAGATGAAATTCAATGTTGATAAATGCAAAGTAATGCACATTGGAAAACATAATCCCAACTATACATATAAAATGATGGGGTCTAAATTAGCTGTTACTACTCAAGAAAAAGATTGTGGAGTCATTGTGGATAGTTCTCTGAAAACATCCACTCAATGTGCAGTGGCAGTTAAAAAAGGGAACAGAATGTTGGGAGTAGAAAATATCATATTGCCTCTATATAAATTCATGGTACGCCCACATCTTGAATACTGCATGCAGATGTGGTCGCCCCATCTCAAAAAAGATATATTGGAATTGGAAAAGGTTCAGAAAAGGGCAACAAAAATGATTAGGGGTATGAAATGGGTTCTGTATAAGGAGAGATTAATAGGACTGGGACTTTTCAGCTTGGAAAAAGAGACTGCTAAGGGGGGGAATATGATTGAGGTCTATTAAATCATGACTGGTGTGGAGAAAGTAAATAAGTAAGTGTTATTTACCCCGTCTCATCACACAAGAACTAGGGTTCACCAAATGAAATTAATAGGCAGCAGGTTTAAAACAAACAAAAGGAAGTATTTCTTCACACAATGAACAGTCAACGTGTGGAACTCCTTGCCAGAGGATGTTGTGAAGTCCAAGCCTATAACAGGGTTCAAAAAAGAACTAGATAAGTTCATGGAGGATAGGTCCATCAATGGTTATTAGCCAGGATGGGCAGGGATGGTGTCCCTAGCCTGTTTGCCAGAAGCTGGGAATGAGCGACAGGGGTTGGATCACTTGATGATTACCTGTTCTGTTCATTCCCTCTGGGGCACCTGGCACTGGCCACGGTCGGAAGACAGGATACTGGGCTAGATGGACCTTTGGTCTGACCCAGTATGGCCGTTCTTATGTAATTATGCAGTATTAAGTCACAATAGGATGTGCATTGGTAAGGTTATTGGTGCATTGTGAGGAACAAAGCCAAATGTTTCATTGCCAGGAAAATGGGCCAGTAACCTACTAAAATAAATCATGCCATGGCTGAGTGCTATTAGAATTCAGCTCTTTTATTTAAATGTCCTTTTTTTAAAGAGACCCATCCATCCTCCAAGAATGGCAGCTATGCAGCACAGGCCAGGGGGCAGATAAAAGAATTAAACATCTGAATGGGGAGAGGTTTGAGTTTCCAGTTAAGCTTAGTAATTAAGAGAAAAATGGACCCATATAGGCCTTTATATATTTTAACACCCTAAAGTTTGGAAAAGTTGTGATCTAGATCTAAATGTTGCAGCTTGACCCTTTCTCTAACCAAGATGGAAAAGGTTTAAGGGTCTGAGGCCATGTATACATTGGTCAGGAACATTTCTTGAGTATATGTAAGGATGATGTAAAACAATGTCTGTGGGATAAAGCTGTAAAGCCTGTAGAAGAAATACCCACTCTAGTAGATGCCTTTGAGGAAACCCAGACATCAAATGAGCATAAGCCACAGAAAGAGGGGTTTAAACATAGCGCGAAGGGAGGTTCCTGTTTTTACCACTGTGAAAAAGGAGGGTGGTTGGGAGGCTAAACGCTCACATCCCCAGAAATATCCCTCTCCTGGAAATTCCTTCATAGAATCATAGAATATCAGGGTTGGAAGAGACCTCAGGACGTCATCTAGTCCAACCCCCTGCTCAAAGCAGGACCTAATCCCCAACTAAATCATCCCAGCCAGGGCTTTGTCAAGCCTGACCTTAAAAACCTCTAAGGAAGGAGATTCCACCACCTCCCAAGGTAACCCATTCCAGTGCTTCACCACCCTCCTAGTGAGCAAGTTTTTCCTAATATCCAACCTAAACCTCCCCCACTGCAACTTGACACCATTACTCCTTGTTCTATCATCCGGTACCACTGAGAACAGTCTAGATCCAGCCTCTTTGGAACCCCTTTCAGGAAGTTGAAAGTAGCTATCAAATCCCTCCTCATTCTTCTTTTCTGCAGACTAAATAAGCCCAGTTCCCTCAGCCTCTCCTCGTAAGTCATGTGCCCCAGCCCCCTAATCATTTTGGTTGCCCTCCGCTGGACTCTTTCCAATTTTTCCACATCTTTCTTGTAGTGTGGGGCCCAAAACTGGACACAGTACTCCAGATGAGGCCTCACCAATGCCAAATAGAGGGGAATGATCATGTCCCTCGATCTGCTGGCAATGCTCCTACTTATACAGCCCAAAATGCCGGTAGCCTTCTTGGCAACAAGGACATACTGTGGACTCATATCCAGCTTCTTGTCCACTGTAACCCCTAGGTCCTTTTCTGCAGAACTGCTGCTTAGCCAGTCGGTCCTTAGTCTGTAGCGGGCATGAGATTCTTCCTTCCTAAGCACAGGACTCTGCGCTTGTCCTTGTTGAACATCATCAGATTTCTTTTGGCCCAATCCTCTAATTTGTCTACGTCCCTCTGTATCCTATCCCTACCCTCCAGCATATCTACCACTCCTCCCTGTTTAGTGTCATCTGCAAACTTGCTGAGGGTGCAGTCCACACCATCCTCCAGATCAGTAATGAAGATAGTGAACAAAAACGGCCCCAGGACCAACTCTTGGGGCACTCCGCTTGATACTGGCTGCCAAGTAGACATGGAGCCATTGATCAGTACCCTTTAAGCCATGAACTCAAATATAAGGCTAATACCATCCAACAGTATGCTTACAGAGAGTTACCCCAAGAATAAATTAGGTTTTCCCCATTTGATCTTTTATATGGAAGAAAGGTAAGGGGATCCCTGGAACTCATCAAAGACTCCTGGGAAGGGAACCAGTGACTCAGTATGTGCAGAGGTTCTTGATAGAATTAAAGTTCATCATGGATATGGTTCGGACCAACCTCCAAGACAGCCAGCCTACACAAAAGCTGTGGCATGACAAGTATACTTGTAAACGATCTTTTGAGTTAGGAGACCTGGTATTGGCATTAAGCCCTGTGAAATAATACAAAATGCAAAATTATGGGGGGGAAGGACCCTTTGAGGTAATAGACGTGGTAAATGAAGATGCATATCAGATTAAAGAGCCCCATATTGACGCTGTTCCACAGGTCATACATGCGAGCAGGCCTAAAGCTTACCTCCGTAGAGAAGCCATAGCAAATATGCTCTGTTGTGTGGAAAGAGAAATTGAGGCACACCACCTCAGTGATTTGATGGCTGAATGCCAAGGTGGTTCAACTCTGGAAAGCATTGATGTCTGCAGGGAGTCAACACCAGTTGAAATGGGAAAGGTATTATCTGTGCTGCAAAAATGCAAAGAAGCGTTTTCTAACAAGAGAGAAAAGACATACCTGCTAACTCACCAGATCATTACAAAAGGGACACAGCCACCTCCATCCAGGCCTTACAGGGCCACTGGCAAGGTACAACAGCAGGTTCATACAGAAATACAAACCATGTTCGACTTGGGAGTAATTAAAGCATCTGACAGCTCCTGGGCATCCACTGTGGTCTTGGTCCCTAAAAAAGAGGACACTGAATGATTTTGTGTTGACTATAAAAAACTGAATGCTGTTCCTGTGTCTGGATGTGTACCCCATGCCTTGAATTGATGATATGATGGATATTTAAAGCAAAGATTAATATCTCAGTATTTTTGATTTAACTCGATATTATTGGTAAATTTCCTCTGGAGGCGGAGGCACAGAAGAAATCTGCTTTTATCATTGACGTACGACTCTATAAATTTACGTTACCGTTCAGTTCAATTAACGCCGGCGCAACCTTGCGGAGACTGGTTAACAAAGTGTTAAGTGTTTTACAGAATTTTGCAAGAGCCTATATAGATGACATAGCAGTGTTCAGTGACACATGGAATGATCATAAAAACACTTGGAATTGTGCTGACAAGACTCAAGGAAGCTGGTCGAAACATAAAAGCCTCTAAGTGCAAAACTGGAGCAGTCAAAGAGCCTTATTTAGGACATTAGGTTGGAGCGGGGCAGATATCCCCTGATCCTCTTGAGGTAGAAGCCATTGTAAGTTGGCTTGTAAGCCAAACCAAACAGGTCAGATTTTTCATAGGCCTAGCAAACTATTACAGGTTTGTGCCTGGGTTCAGTGACGTATCCCCAATCACGGATCTATGTAAAAAGGACTAGCCCATTACGTCATTTGGTCAAAAGCATGCCAGAAAGGTTTTGATAAAACCAAAAAAAAAAAAAAAACGTAGTTGAAGAGCCTGTTCTAGCTGGCCCTGATTTTAACAAAATGTTTGAACTGTGTGCAGATGCATCTGGCATTGGTTTAGGCGCTGTACTGATGCAAACAGCACAAGGCATCTAAAAGCACCCAACTGGTGACAGATTTTTGCTTTAGAAGGCAGTGGAGCAAAATTACTGTTGTCGTCTTAGCATATGCACATCATGCCTCAGGTGGTACGTGATTACTGTCATAGAAAAGGAATGCTATGCTATGATGTGGACAATTAAGCAGCTAAAGCCCTACCTCTTCAATAGGAAGTATATGATTTTAACTGATTATTCATCATTAAGATGGTTGAACAGGACTAAAGGTTCAAATTCCAATCTTCTACGCTGGAGCCTGATCCTGCGCGAGTTTGACATGGAAATTGAGCACATAAAGGGAAAAGAGAATATGGTGGTAGATGCCCTGTCTAAGAAAGAAGGCCCTGGTACACTGCCTATGCACCTGCCAGTGGCTGACACTCCTGCAGTCGCGTGGGTGTGTGTGTGTGTGTGACACCCTGTACCCCATGTTCACCACTTTCATATGTTATGATGTATTTTGTTTTAAGTATGCCCTGTCCTGTTGTTATGGTCCTGTTGAAATGTGTGTAGCAACACTGTCTCTAAGGTGCCACAAGTACTCCTGTTCTTCTTACTGTGTATGAAGTTATTAGATTCTGCTATATGATTGTTACTGAACTCTGTTGTAGTTCTGGGAAATGTCCACAGATTAACTCCTCGGTGTCAACAAAGGACTGACCACAGGTGATAGAAAGCTGTTAGCTAGTGAGGGAACCATCTCCCCCCCCCCCCCTTCAGGGGGACTATAAACAAAAGATTTGCATGTCATCCTTGAAGATGTCTGGAACTTCACATATGCAGAAGGTGTGAACAAGAAATTTATAATTCAACTGAAAGATGCTTTGAATCTTACATACACAGGGGACTGCTTTGTCTGCATCCTGGCAGGGGGTGTTCTTCGAAGAGAGGAGGAGGGAATAAAATAGGAGACCATGACCTACACATTGCATCTCCTTCCTCATTTCTATTCATGGCAGCAAGAACATGGACAAAGGACCACTCCACCCCACCCAGTTAAATGATGGTTCTAAGGGCATGGCTACACTTGCAGTTGTAGAGCGCTGTGAGTTAAACCCACCTTCGGAGAGCGCAGTAGGGAAAGCGCTGCAGTCTGTCCACACTGACAGCTGCTTGCGCACTGGCGTGGCCACATTCGCAGCATTTGCAGAGGCATTGGGAGCGGTGCATTATGGGCAGCTATCCCAGCATGCAAGTGACTGCAACGTGCTTTTCAAATGGGGTTGGGGTGGGGTGGAGTGTGACAGGGAGTGTGTTTTGTGTATGTGGGGGGAGAGAGAGTGGGTTTTTGGGGGGCTGAGAGCATGTCAGCATGCTGTCATGTAAGTTCAGACAGCAGCAGACTCTCCCTCCCCCCCACCTCTCTCTCTCACACACACAATTGCACAGTAATCTGTCTCGGAGCACACTTATCTGTCTCGGAGCAGATAAGCAGACGGCTGTCAGAAACGGAGCTTTCAAATGGCATATCCGCATTCCTACATTGAGTTCAAAACAATGAGAAGAGTGGCCACTTGACTTAAGGGGATTATGGGACGTTTCCGGAGGCTGATCAGAGCGCAGTAATGCAACACCTCATCCACACTGGTGCCACGGCCAGGGCCGGCTCCAGGCACCAGCCCAGCAAGCATGTGCTCCAATGGGAGCACAGAAAACATTATTCCACTCACTGAGGTGGAGTACCAGCAACGCTCTAGCTGCGGAGTCAGAGCGCTCTACGTGCCTTGCCAGTGTGGACGGGGAGTGAGCTAGCGCGCCTGGGGCTCCTTTATTGCCTTGTAACTCGCAAGGTAGAAGGCTTTCCAATTATCATGGACTGCTGAAAGTTTTGGGTGAGAGAAATTGTTTTGCTTCCAACTCTTACTTAGCTTGATAAAGTTTAGGAACTAGCTTGCTTGTTTCTGTTATTTATTGTGTAACCGATTCTGGCTTTTATGCCTTTACCACTTATAATCACATAAAATCTATCTTTCTTTAGTTAATAAACTTTTTTTTTTATCTAAAGCAGTGTGTTTTGATTGAAGTGTTTGGGGAAATCTCTACTCAGGTTAACAAAGGCTGGTGCATAATCCTTATTTTGCTTTAATTTACATATCTAAAAAACCTATTATTTAATTTCCTTGATGATGACTAATTCAGATTAACATTTAGCAATTCTCACTTTATTCCTACATTTTCTAACCTCCATGATGTAGCTTTCTTTGCTATCAACCTCTTTTCCCATTCCCTATAGGCTCTCTGCTTATTCCTCATAACACTTTTGAGTTGGTTATTAATCCATCTAGATCTCAAGCCTTTCTTTACAAGTTTTCTCCCGCCGCCCCTTGCCTGGGATGCAAATTGCAGATAGCTTTTGTATTGTTGATTTGAAGATATTACATGCATCTTTCACATTTAAGTCTTTGAGCTCTTCAGTCTGGTTGACTTATTTAACTTTTCCCTTAATTTCCCAGAGCCTACCCTTTTGAAATAAAAAATCATAGTTGACAACCCAGTTTTTATTATCCTTCCATTTAATTTAAACTAAATCAACTTGTGATTGCTTGATCCAAGGTTATTTTCTATGGCCAGCAGTTCTATGATGTCCTCACTACTTACCAAACCCAAGTCTAAAATTACATCAGCTCTTGTTGGTTCCGTGACAATTTGATGAAGACTGCCTGTCACACCCAGGAATACCTGGGCCCTACCAGTATTAGTAGCATTTATTCTCCAATCTATATCTGGAAATTTAGTCTCCTATTATAGCATAATTCCCCAAAGTATTTTTCTTTATAATGATATTTAAAAGATCTCTGTCCATATTCAAATTTGAACATGGGAGTTTATAGTGGACATTTAGAAACACTATCTTAATAGAACCTCTTTTAAAATCCTTCCCCAAAGTGATTTAGACCTAGACTGATTCTGTAGTGTATAAGCAGTTTGATTAGGGGACAGAAAGAAAACCAGAAGGAGAATATGGGTAGAGTAAACTAAAAGAATGGTTGTTCCATTTCTGCTTTTCTCATTTGTTATAGGGATAGTGTCCCCAGCTATGACAGCTAGCAAAAAAGTGTAACCCAAAATCCAAAATATTTCAATTTGAAAATTCTTCCATGATGCCTCATGAGTGCTTCAATTACTTCATGTCCCCATTTTTTTTGTATTGTAGCCAATTAGTTCGTTTTATCATTCATTTATTGTGTATTATGATGAACTAACATATCATGTTATATATAATCATTGTATGCTGAATAGACTTAAATGCTGGGATAATAGAAGTATAAAATTGATCAGTAATCAGAAGTGATAAGTATGTATTAGGTATCTAAGTAACTAGGGCTGAGATGCAAGGCCTGCAGGCTGAGGCCTGTAAGATTTTTGCTTAGCCATACTAGGCCTTAGGCTTGAGAAATGTTTGACATAAATAAGTGACCAAAGAATAACCGATGTTACAAGGTTATGGGAAAAGATGTGCCAATGAGTGGTATTGTGAAAAATTAACCATAAGAATAATTTGAGTACAAGATACCCTATAGTTACATTGTTATAACAAGTGCCCTAATCACTGGGTATACATTGTGAATTAATGCTAATGAGAATAAAAGGAACTACAACCAACGTGTGAAAAACTATTATTCTTGGGGGACACAATACGAAAAAGGAAAAAGAGTGTGGACACCTTCACGCCCAGGCACAAAGTGTTAAGTGTAGTCAGAATCACAAGATAAAAGAGAGATCTCGGATTGGGTAAAAGGAGTTCCCTATGGAAATACGCCAGCAGGAACCATTCCTCTACTGATGATCGATTGGCAAGGCATCCATCAAACCCTAAGAATATAGTTAAGGACGTGAGTATGGCTATATTTGTAACTTGTGCATAGGTCTTTATAGAATTTCTATATGCTTGGGTAATCATAACCTTAATTGTAACTTTAGTAAAACTTGTAAAACAGACTAGACCTTGTACTTGTAAATATATGTGTGGTCACTATCCTTGGTCTTTTTGTATTCTTTTGCACAATCCAGGCAGCGGCTGGCCAAAAGTGCTCACTCACATAGCTGGAAGCAGCTTACATGCCAGAGGCTGTGCGTGAACAGCCCGGGAGTGGAGGTTCTCACAGCAGAGCAGGGTAAGGCTGGCTCCCAGAGTTGAGGATTGGAGTGACCTAGCAGATAATTGGTAATTATCACAATGGGTAATTAGAGTCAAAATTTTTAAGTTTACAAATCCCATATGCTGATCTATCCTGCAAATGAAGTGAAAGATCTGGAAGGCAGGCTCTCTTTGAATGTATTTTATCTCCTCAGATATTAGCAGATGTGAGAGAAAAACAGTAATAGAAGTTGATAGATTAGACATATTACTATTCACTCACTTATTAACAAGGTGATGGTGTAAAAAAAAGCACAGAGAAGAACGGCATGCCAGACATAAGAGTAAACACAGAGGGGCCAATTAGCACATTAAAATTAAACAGTACATGCTGATTTCTCTGCAACATGCCCTCAGAGATCAAAAACGCCATACTAATAAAATAGTTTTAATGATGTCCCACTATTAAGTTCAGGGCTGATGTTTTCAAGGGGTAGTAGAACTCAGTAGGAGGCAACGGCTACATACATCACTTTGCAACTTCCTAGCTACTGAAAAAAGAAAGTATTTTTAGGCTCAGATAGGACTGAGGAACATATGATTGCAGAAGATGACAGACTGCTAGAAAACAAGATATTAAAAAACAAAGCACTCTGTGAATTTGAAACGATTCTCTTTGTCATCTCTTTGAAGGAGCTGAGTGATTGAAATCAAATGTACTCAGGGTCGTCAGTGAGGTGGAACACCGACTCTTAAGCATTGGCCGTTGTAAAATTGATTGACGGCACTGAAGTTACCACCAAATATGAAGTCATCTCATGCTCCACAAATTCTTCATCTAGGTTCATGTGTGCCTGCAAGCCAGATCAGAGGCTAGGCTTGCACAGCTTTTAATTAAACCGGATAGACGGTGAGCCACTGGAGCTAAAGCATAGTTTGAAACAGAGTGATTATTAACTAGAGAGGAAAGGGCTGCATCTTCATTCCAGAACACAGTTTAAATAAATAGACACTGATATGGGACCCAGAGATGCTCTCCACCCCCGGCTAGTGGAGCTGCTATGCAGTCTCAAGGCTACAATAGTCACTGAGGCCGGTCTCCATTACAGGGAGATCGACGCTGCTGCAATCGGTGCAGCAGGGATCGAGTTAGCAGCTTTAGTGAAGACTGGAGAGTGTCTCCTGTTGACTCAGTGCAGTGTAGACACCGGGGCAAGTCGACCTAATGTACGCTGACTCCAACTACGTTATTCACGTAGGTGGAGTAGCGTAACTTAGGTCGACTTACCACCGTAGTGAAGACAAATCCTCACTCTGCTTATCCATTCAGTCAGCACAGTAAGGATTTAGGGTAACATTTAACTAGCAACAAGAAACAATAAATAAGACATCACTGCTTTTACTCTACCTTGCAGCCTGGCTGTGGGAAAATGACTGTGCCAGGAATCTACTTGTCTTGTGTATAAGAGAATCCGTGAGAGTTATCAGGAAGCACTGCACTGCATAGTGTTGTGCTAGATGTGTAGCAACTTTACATTTCTGGCTGAGTTTAGTTACTTACAACACAAGCCCCTCCACAGTGGGAGTATAGCAACCTACTTTGAGGGACGAGCACAGGTTGCAGTAGGGAAGAATTTGGAGGAGGCCCCAGGAAGTAAGTCTGTGTGCACATGGCTGGAATGTTCGCTGCAGCACCTTTGTAAAGAGTTCTCTTAATAAAGAGTCAGTTTCATTTTAGGAACATGGAGTTCTCTCATGTCCAGCCTGCAGTATGTGAAACAGAGAGTATTTAATTGGTGGAACTTCATAGCTGTGGCTCCACTGGCCCAGTCCCCACTTTGTACACTAGTATCAGGGGGTAGCTGTGTTAGTCTGTATCCCCAAAAACAACAAGGAGTCCGGTGGCACCTTAAAGACTAACAGATTTATTTGGGCATAAGCTTTTGTGGGTAAAAAAACCTCACTTTTTCAGATGCATGGAGTGAAAGTTACAGATGCAGGCATTATATACTGACACATGGAGAGCAGGGAGTTACTTCGCAAGTGGAGAACCAGTGTTGACAGGGCCAATTCAATCAGTGTGGATGTAGTCCACTCCCAATAATAGATGAGGAGGTGTCAATTCCAGGAGAGGCAAAGCTGCATTTGTAATGAGCCAGCCACTCCCAGTCCCTATTCAAGCCCGAATTAATGGTGTTAAATTTGCAAATTAATTTTAGTTCTGCTGTTTCTCTTTGAAGTCTGTTTCTGAAGTTTTTTTGTTCAAGAATAGTTACTTTTAAATCTGTAATAGAATGTCCAGGGAGATTGAAGTGTTCACCTACTGGCTTTAGTATGTTACCATTCCTGATGTCCGATTTGTGTCCATTTATTCTTTTACGTAGGGACTGTCCGGTTTAGCCAATGTACATGGCAGAGGGGCATTGCTGGCACATGATGGCATATGTAACATTAGTAGACGTGCAGGTGAATGAGCCCTTGATGGTGTGGCTGATGTGGTTGGGTCCTATGATGGTGTCGCTAGAGTAGATATGGGGACAGAGTAGGCAACGAGGTTTGCTACAGGGATTGGTTCCTGGTTGGTGTTTCTGTGGTGTGGTGTGTAGTTGCTGGTGATTATTTGCTTCAGGTTGGCGGATTGTCTGTAAGCGAGGACTGGCCTGCCTCACAAGGTCTGAGAGTGAGGGATCGTTTTCCAGGATAGGCTGTAGATCGTTGATAATGCGCTGGAGAGGTTTTAGCTTGGGGCTGCACGTGATGGCCAGTAGTGTTCTGTTATTTTCCTTGTTGGGCCTGTCCTGTAGTAGGTGATTTCTGGGTACCCATCTCGCTCTGTCAATCTGTCTCCTCACTTCCCCAGGTGGGTATTGTAGTTTTAAGAATGCTTGATAGAGATCTTCTGGGTGTTTGTCTCTGTCTGAGGGATTGGAGCAAATTTGGTTGTATCTTAGGGCTTGGCTGTAGACAATGGATCGTGTGATGTGTCCTGGATGGAAGCTGGAAGCATGTAGGTAAGTATAGCCATCAGTAGGTTTCCGGTATAGGGTGGTGTTTATGTGGCCATTACTTATTTGCACTGTAGTGTCCAGGAAGTGGATCTCTTGTGTGGACTGGTCCAGGCTGAGGTTGACGGTGGGCTGGAAATTGTTGTAATCCAGGTGGATTTGTACACTCTGTACACTGCTCAGCGGATCCTCTTCTGGGGAGTTTTTCATGATTTATGGGGTAAGAGCCCATGTGATGGCCCACCGTATCCTATCTCTTCCCATACACAATAGAACTGCATTGGCTCTGCTGCAGTCAGGGCTTCTCTGCCCAGGGAGTAGGACTAGAAAATGCAATAGGAATTGCCCCAGTGGGGAAAAAACCTAATAGGAAAGACCTTGCAACACAAAATGTTGTTTGTGTTAGGGTCAGATTCAGATCTCGTCTATCTGAGAAGTACCTTACTCCATGTAAAGGCTCACTGAAGTGAGAGTTAATGTATACTCACCATAGGTCAGTATATCCTTATTTGGAATGTGTAGTTACATTTTAATTGATTACAATGATACTTCATAGTGAAAGTGACCATTTGTCTTAGTTTTACTGGAACAGTCCTGGTTTTTCACATATATTCCAGTATCATCACAAAGTGAATGTTAACAATACTTGTTCAATGTTTGATCATATTCAAGAAACTAAATTACTGGGGAAAAAATCCTCCACTTCAAGAAAAATGTCACTTTTGAGTCTGTAGTGACACCAGCATGCTTGTTGTTGTTTTGTTGGGGCGGGGGGTATCAGATCAGTATTCAGCAAAATTCAACCCAAATCACGGGTAACTTGGGGCAGGATTTGTCAACAGAATTACTACTACTGCTGGTGACTTGCAAGGGTGTAAGAACACAGCTTGATTTTCAAAACCCAGGGTTTACAGAATCCTGATAGAAGAAAGACTTGTCATCTGAAAATATTAGATTTGGAAATAATTGAAATGCAATAAACACCCTGCTATGCTATTTTCAGAGTCATGATTTGGAGTGGAGCAGCATTTTGAGTCTGATTGTTTGCTACCTTTTACTCCATGGAGCCAATAATTTATACTGGTGAACAATGAGTCTCAGGTAATTGTAAAAGGCTCTATTTCTGATTTGGTGGCATCTTACATCCACTTTGCTCAGAGGTAAGTGGAGGCACAAGATACAAAGGCAGTGGCGAATCAGGCCTTTTAAGTCATAATATGACAGGGCCTCACTTCACCATAGTACTGTTTAATCTAGTCTGAGGAGTGGGGAAAGACTGATACTTCTGTGAGCAAATTGTGGGATATGTGGACTAATCAAGTGAATATTTGTGAGGTTCTGCCATATTTCTTTTGCAACTATCTTGGTTTATGAACTATGAGAATTTGCAGTTCTATTATGTTCCATGACACAGGAAGAATTTAAGACTCTGAAGGTGGCTGCGGAGCTCATGAAACAAATAGCATTCTTTACTCGTATTCAAAAGATAATGGATCAAGCTCCGCTCACAAATATTGTAAATCATCTTAATGCCCTCCAGGAGATTCCCCAAGGACAGAATGAAGTGATTACAAATCCACTGGAAACCATCTATTTATTTCAGAAGCGTAACACTTTAATTGTTCTTGCCCTGCTCTAATAGAGGACTGATTAATGTCTCTTTGATCAAAGAGCATACAAGTAATGCACATTATATGCAAACAGATCTTGCCAAGGGGGAGTATGCAAAATAATTGAACTTCAAAAGCTGTCATCTGATGCTCTCATAGGCAAGTCTTGATGCATAAGCTATGGCCTAAAAGATGCAAAGACTGGATAGCTGAACCAGATGGTCAGGGGAAACCTTTATAGTGAAGCTTTCTGATGTACAGCTGGAGGTAGTTCATCTATAGGCAGGATTGGCTTTAACGTTTGTGATCCTTCAGAGGTAATTGGGTGGTGTGAGCCAGGCCCCTTTCCTTCTGCATATGGTGGTAATTGGATGTGTTCCTCATGTGGTCCCTGCAGCTAGGGAAGGAGTTTGTTCTGTGAGCTTGCTTCAAAACCCTCTAGTCTCACTGCTGGAGGAGTGGTACCATATACACACCGAATGGCTCTATATGCACATTGAAAAAATGGTCGCCTGTGGAACCTCGCATTACAGCAATCTAATGGAAAATGTTATATTTCATTACATTAATACAAGTAGTAGTAGTGGGTGGAAGACATTCTTGTGGTTAAGACACATTGGACTGGGATTCAGACTTGGAGCTCTGCCACGGACTAATTGTGTGCCCTTGGGCAAGTTACTTAATATCTCAGTTCCCTCTCTGTAAAATAGGGATGATGATGATGATGATAATACTCAACTCCCACCATTTATCTCTCTTGTCTTTTTAAAGTGTGAGCTCTTCAGGGCAGTGGTTGCCTTGAATTATTTGTGTGTACAGTGCCTAGCACAATGGGTCATTGTTACAAATAATAACTGACCTAGGAAGTAGATGAGTAATATGTATAGACATGTGAAACTTTCCTGAAATATTTTATTATAAGTTCTTGGAACAACTATGTAATTGTCCCCCTGTTTATTACAGACTTATGGAGTCAGATGATTGACAGTGCAGGAAATCATGGTACTATACTGTAGGTGGTTTTAATTGAGTGTCCTGGCCCCAGTGAGAGGAGGAAAGGAAACCAAAGTTGTTCTCACATTTGAATAGCTTGAATTCAATTTGATGGAATTTTCTGGATGCCATTCATGGGGCATTTAGCAGATGACATGCTGTGAAGATGTAGAAAAGAAACAAAGAATTATTAGAAAAAAATAAGTCATGTTTTGAATTTTTAAAAAAGCTATGGAAGACAGAAAAAGAGATGATAGAAACTGACAGAAAGTTTTTCCTAATGTCTAACCTAAACTGCCCTTGCTGCAATCTAAGCCCATTGCTTCTTGTCCTATCCTCAGAGGTTAAGAAGGACAAGTTTTCTCCCTCCTCCTTGTAACAACCTTTTATGTACTTGAAAACTGTTATCATGTCCCCTCTGTCTTCTCTTCTCCAGACTAAACAAACCCAATTTTTTCAATCTTCCCTCAGAGATCATGTTTTCAAGACCTTTAATCATTTTTGTTGCTTTTCTCTGGACTTTCTCCAATTTGTTCACATCTTTTCTGAAATGGGGTGCCCAGAACTGGACACAACACTCCAGTTGAGGCCTAATCAGCGCGGAGTAGAGCTGAAGAATTACTTCTCATGTGTTGATTACAATACTCCTAATACCTCCCAGAACGATGTTTGCTTTTTTTGCAACAGCGTTACACTGTAGACTCATATTTAGCTTGTAATCCACTATGACCCGCAGATCCCTTTCCGCAGTACTCCTTCCTCGGCAGTCATTTCCCATTTTGTATGTGTGCATCTGATTGTTCCTTCCTAAGTGGAATACTTTGCATTTGTCCTTATTGAATTTCATCCTATTTACTTCAAACCATTTTCCAGTTTGTCCAGATCATTTTGAATTTTAATCCTATCCTCCAAAGCACTTGCAACTCCTCCCAGCTTGGAATCATCCGCAAACTTTATAAGTGTACTCTCTATGCCATTGTCTAAATCATTGATGAAGATATTGAACAGAACTGGACCCAGAACCGATCCCTGTGGGACCCCACTCATTATGCCCTTTTAGCATGACTGTGAACCACAGATAACTACTCTCTGGGAACAATTTTCCAGTCACTTATGCACCCACCTTTATAGTAGCTCCATCTAGGTTGTATTTCCCTAGTTTGTTTATGAAAAGTTCATGCAAGACAGTATCAAAAGCCTTACTAAAGTCAAGATATACCACATCTACTGTTTCCCCTCTAACTACAAGCCTTGTTACCTGTCAAAGAAAGCTATCAGGTTGGTTTGACAAAATTTATTCTTGACAAATCCATGCTGACTGTTTTTTATCACCTTATTATCTTCTAGGTGTCTGCATATTGATTGCTTAATTATTTGCTCCATTATCTTTCCGGGTACAGAAGTTAAGCTGATTGGTCTGTAATTCCCCAGGTTGTCCTTATTTCCCTTTTTATAGCTTAGCACTATATTTGCTCTTTTCCAGTCTTCTGGAATGTCTCCCGTCTTCCATGACTTTTCAAAGATAATTGCTTATGGCTCAGATATCTCCTCAGTCAGCTCTTTGAGTATTCTAGGATGCATTTAATCAGGCCCTGGTGATTTGAAGATCTCTAACTTGTCTAAGTAATTTTTGACTTGTTCTTTCCCTATTTTAGACTCTGATCCTACCTTATTTTCACTGGCATTCACTATGTTAGACATCCAGTCTCCACCAACCTTCTTGGTGAAAACCGAAACAAAGAAGTCATTAAGCACCTCTGCCATTTCCACATTTTGTGTTTGTCTTCCCCCCGCTCCTTGAGTAACAGACCTATTCTGTCCTTGGTCGTCCTCTTGCTTCTAATATATTTGTAGAATGTTTTCTTGTTTCCTTTTATGTCCCTCGCTAGTTTGATCTGGTTCTGTGCGTTGGCTTTTCTAATTTTCTCCCTACATACTTGTGTTGTTTGTTTATATTCATCCTTTGTAATTTGCCCAAGTGTCCATTATTTGAGTTTTAGATCATTAAAGATCTTCTGGTTAAGCCTGGACGGTCTCTTGCCATTCTTCCTATTTTACTACACAGTGGGATAGTTTGCACTTGTGCCCTTAATAATGTCTCTTTGAAAAACTGCCAACTGTCTTCAATTGTTTTTCCCCTTAGACTTGCTTCCCAACGGATTTTACCTACCAACTCCCTGAGTTTGCTAAAGTCTGCCTTCTTGAAATCCATTGTCTTTATTGTGCTGTTCACCCTCCTACCATTCCTTAGAATCATGAACTCTACCATTTCATGATCACTTTCACCCAAGTTGCCTTCCACTTTCAAATTCTCAGCCAGTTCCTCCCTATTTGTCAAAATCAAATCTAGCACAACCTTCCCCCAGTAGCTTTCTCCACCTTCTGAAATAAAAAAAAAATGGTCTCCAATACATTCCAAGAACTTGTTGGATAATTTGTGCCCTGCTGCGTTATTTTCCCAGGGTAGGGTAAACCTAGAATGATGACATAATGTTGAGCATTTGTTTGACTTAGTTATATTAATGTCAAACATAGATTGAAAGGTATAGTAGCAACCTTGACGTTATTAGGTCTGAAGCATCCTGGATTATTAGTAATGGACTTTTCATTTTTGTGGGAAACTCTTGGTTAACCAATTTTGGGGGTTCATCCAAAGACACCCTAAAGGGGCCTGGTTGTCAGCAGCGGTGTGCTCAGCACTTTCTGAAAATCACGTTCTTTAAGTTGTCTCAAAATGAACTTCCAAAAATGAGGTGTCCAAGATCACTAGTCACTTTTGAAAATTTAGGGTGTTGGTGGGTTGGCTGGGATAGAGAGGAGAGAGATGGTCAAAACAATACAATTTTACACAGAGTTAAAAGTGCAATTAAAATCAGGCTGAAATTTCCAGTTTCTAGCATGTTTTTTTTTCCTCTTCATTTTAAAAAAAATATGCAAACTTCAGCAACTAAGTCAATTAGCCAGCAAACAAACAAGTTTAAAAATAACATTTCAAGAATAATTAAGAGGTAACATTTCATAGAATCAAATGACTTTGAAAATGCCCTGTGGCATGAAAAATAAAACAACATAATGGTTATGTGTTGGGGGGAAGGGGATCACAAAAGAAGAACTCAGTACTGTTTCTGTGATAGTCTGCTACTCTCAGTATGGTCATCCCCATGCATTCAGAAATCAAGAGTCAAGCCCCCCAAAATCATGGGATTAGGTTAATGATCATGATATATTTATATTAAAAATGAATTTGGGGTTCTTTTCATTTGTCTTCCGGATTTTGAGCCTTTATGAATTGTGCTTTTCAGTTTTTCTTCACAACCATGGGACCAAGAAACTTATTTTTTTTTAAATGAAAGCTGATATTTTCACTTAACGTGACTCCAGGAGGAGGTGGGCTTTAAGAAAAACACCACAAAACTTGCGAGAGTTGGCAACACTGAAAAGTAGTGTTATTGAAATTAATGGCAGAGTGAGGTACTAATCCTAAACAGTAAGAGGTGGCATAATCTGGCCCATATCATCTCATAGAAATGTGCTCAGTTTGTGTAAAGCGGGTGTATCCTCAGGAAGCACTCAGTGCAGAAATAAAATCAGAGAACAGTTGATACAAATACTATTAAACCACACTGGGTGTGTCCATATAAACAGTTCACAGCAAGCTGAGGTGTAGATCTACCCTGGGCTAGCCCATCATGCACTGCACTTTAAGCTACCCCGCCTTGAAACAGGAGTAGAGTAAAGTGCACAAGGGAACTAAGGAGAGCTTAAATTGGAAAAAAAGGCAGATAAAAATAGAGTATTATTCCTGGTTATATCAGTAAAGCTTAGGAGGAAAAGGAGGAAGGCTTGAAAAACAAGCACATATGTAAGATGTTCTAACTTTCTGACTTTTTTTGCACATTGATCATGTCGGGCTCAGTCCTATTATTATTCAGATGTATTGCGATAGTAGCTGGTGGCCCCAGCTGAGATTAGGGCCCTATTGCACTGTACACACACACAGTAAGAGCATATTCCTCTTCCGAGGCTTACATATAAGACCCTGGTCCTGCACAGGGTTTGCACAAATAATCTCTGGATCCATTCAGTGTGGCACTGTCCAGGCACAGGGGTCTACCCCCATGTTTGCAGCACGTGGTCAAGACCCAAATAGACATGGAAGCATGCTATCTCCATGTTGCTGAGAGATTGTGATTACTCAAGGTCGCCCAGGAAGTCTGTGGCAGAGTTGGGAACTGAGCGCAGATCTCTTGAGATCTACTTCCAGTTCTTAACCATAAGCCTGGTCTTCCTCCACCAGAAGCCACAGGCTTCCTGTTGATTTCACAGAGCGCCTGTTGACTCAAGAGTTTTCAGGATCTCAGGCCCATAATTCCACATGAAGTGATCTAGAATCTAACAGTGGGGGTCTGGTATGTAACACACCAGAGCGCAGCTTCTTGATATGATTTTGTGTGGCAGAGTGAGAGTAGGAGCCACATCCTGATGTACTGGCCTTCTTGTTACTTGCTGAACTGGAGCAGATTTTGTTCCTTATGCATATTAAGAAGCCAGAGGCCTGCTGTTTGTATTGCTAAGATAGTGATGGAGTAGCAGCCCTGAAGCCTTTGCAGATACAGGACTTTTGTACTGACTTTGACAGAATCTGATTTTAATATCTTGAGTCTACAACAGCAACATGGCCATAAGTTGTATACTGTGAATATTTATAGCATGCAATGTTTTTGCTATTTTCTTATGAGTTAACTTCAAAGCAGCCTTAACTTAAACAAACACTAAATGGAAAATGTCAACAGAAAATTAAAATTAAACTATTTTAAGACTTTTATTTGTATTGTTCTAACACCCACACAAGCCCCAACCAAGGACTGGGACCCCATTTGCCTGGTGCTTTAGAATCACATCTGAAGAGAGAAACTCTTCGCTGAAGAGCTTGCAATCTAAGGCTCCGGTCCTGCAATGTGTGGGTGACCTCTGGTTCCCGTGAAGAGCCCACTGAAATCAATGGTGACATATGGATTCAAGTGGAACTTTTTGCCAGATAAGGGCCTATATTTTGTGTGTCTGGATAGCACCTAGCACATTTGTCAAATACAGCAAATAATTATGACCAACATAAGTGGCAGCTTTGTGGCGATTTGAAGGTTGTTGCTCTCTTGCTTGGTCTGCAGACTGGATACACAAAGTACTGCTGTTTTCTCTGTGAATGGGATAGTCGTGCAAGAGATTCCCACTACATCAAGAAAGATTGGCCACTCCGACAGTCATTGGAGCCTGGGAGGAAAAGTGTTCAGCATCCACCACTTGTTGAATCAAGGAACATTTTGTTACCACCCTTACACATCAAGCTGGGTCTGATGAAGAACTTTGTCAAGGCCATTGACAAAACACAAGCAGCTTTCAAGTACCTCCGTGGAAAATTTCCAAGGTTAAGTGAAGCTAAGATAAAGGAAGGTGTCTTTGTTGGTCATCAGATTCGTGAACTTCTTCGAGATGATGCATTTGACCATGCACTGCGTGGCAAGGAAAAGACGGCATGGAAAGCCTTCCAGTTAGTGGCACATAGGTGAAATATTATCATGTAAAACAACCATAAACACATGAAAAGACCTAGGTTTACAATTTATGATTAAAACTCTACTATCTACACAATATACATAGACATAAAATGTAAAAACTTAAATATCTTGGAAACAGTAGCCAATCAGTTGTTTTAATTGTCATATTTGAATTCAGCACATCAAAATTCATAATAAATAGCACATTTTATCTCTGAAGCAGACGACTTCTCAAAAATTGTAGACCAGTGTAATGTATGGCCTGTGGCAACTGGCATCTCCAAAGGGGAGTTTGGTCCAGTACATGTGGCAAAGGGTTGGGATTTCTGTAGACCTGGATTCCAGTCCTCATTTTTGTGTGTGATCTTAATCATGTCATTCAACATCTCTGTGCTTTGGCTTTCCCAGCCATTAAATGGGGATATTGATATTCGCCTTCCTTTGTAGAGAACATTGTGACTGATTAAAAGCCCTATATAATGCTAGCGCCATTAACAAAAATAGCCAGTGAGAGGTATGTACAACAGAAATGGAACACATCTTGTGCTAGTGATTTTACAGGCCTCGTTTGTATTATCACCCAAGATGTTCAGAATCCTCCTCTAGACAGTAATAGATTTGTTAAGAAAAAAGATTCTAAATTCTACTTTCTTACAGGAATGTTTGTTTTGGTGCCATGTCTTTGAAATTAACTCTTTGTATTTTTAGTAAGTCTGATTTTCTCCTAAAATTGAGTAGATAAAGTTAATCTGTTGATGAAATTTTCTACGTACACTGGAAAGCTTTGTACTCTGAACATACGGTATTCAAGGCAGAAGATTAAAGGCAGACGATTTTATGCTGTGTGTGTGTGTATAGTACTGTATCTGTAGTATTGTTTGGTTATAGTAAATATCGAAATTGTTACAGTTTCCCATGTCGATGTCAAACATGGAGACTTCCACTGAACTCCAGGTGAGGGAGTATACCATCTATCCAGAGGAAAAAGTCCCCCCAACACTTTTTGTGACATCACCTCGAAGTTAGTGCTCAACGTTATAGGCCAGATCCTAAGCTGGTGTGTATCCGCACAGCTCCGTTCTGTCAGTTGGAGTTATACCAGCTTTGGATCTTATGCATATCCATCTGTCTACTATGTTCTTATAATGGCTCTCATCACAACAGAAATATTTCTGGAAACAGTGTTATGAAGTGGGCAGAGTATACGTCTAAAAGAAAGCGATAGTAGAAGTTAAATATAGGCACACATGTACCGTAAGGATGCAGTGTACCAAACAGAGCTGGGGACTCGGAGGAAGGAATCTTGAGTTATTTTCCTGACTCTGTCACTGAGAGTCACTTAACCGCCCTATGCCTGCATTTCCCTACCTATCAAATGGGTGTTCTGTAAATGACAGGTACTAAAGATAACCAAGGTATTATCATTGATTTCGTTTCACTAGTGACTGTATCCGTTTGGCTTTCACGTTTCCGATACTGTAGATGAGAATGGCAAAACCAGTCGTATCGTGGTTCTTTGGAAGTGCTTGAACAGTTTGGAGACTACTTGACAGTGAGGGGGTCATCGTGTTGAAAAGTAGCCAAGACTCCTGATGACAGCTGCCCTTCAGTTTCAGTTATTATGCAGGGCTTGATGCTTAAGATCATAAGCACAACTATCACTTTCCTTGTAACGTTCCATTACTCATTTCTGTTAATCCTTAGCAAGGGTCTTCAGGTTCACTTTTTACACCCTGTGGGTTTGCCTTTTATCTGGTTACATTCCATGGGGGGTCAGAGGGCTGGCAGTAAAGGGAGACAACATCCTTCTCGTTTCTGTTTTATTTCTTTTATATAGGAAATCTCATGCAGCACTAACAGCGTGGCTGAAGCCCCCGCTGCACTGAGTCTGCACAGCCAGTCAAAAGCAGCATGTCTTTCGAGAAAGAGCCATGATGGCTGTTAATTTGTGTGGCAAGAAGATATATTCGCTTCCTCCACATGCTGGGTTTGCTCCATAGGTCGTATTAGCAGCCCATTTGTTCTCTGTAACCCTTTTATGTTTCAAAAGATTATCAGATTAAAGTTTTTCTTACTTCAGTCACACCAATTCCTCCTATTTTGTAGCAAAACAGAGACTTTCTAATCCTCATCATTGTAATCCACCCAGGATGCCAGAATTTACTCAAATAACACTATCTTTGCTGGTTCAGGACCAGCTTTCTAAGGCTAGGTCTACGCTAGCGGCGGGGGGGTCAACCTAAGATATGCAACTTCAGCTACGTGAATAGCGTAGCTGAAGTTGGCGTATCTTAGGTTGATTTACCTGGCTGCGAGGACGGCGGCGAGTCGACCGCTGCTGCTCCCCCGTTGACTCCGCTTCCGCCTCTCGCCACGGTGGAGTTCCGGAGTCGACGGCAGAGCAATCGGGGATTGATTTTATTGCGTCTACACTAGACGCAATAAATCGATCCCTGATAGATCAATCACTACCCACCGATCTGGCGGGTAGTGTAGATGTACCCTTAGTATTGTAACTATGTTGCACCCACCAAAGGATGTTTCTGGCACTATGTGATGAGTATAAGAGTGTCTGTTCCAAATTGGCTTAGTCTACTTTCAAAATGAAAAAAGTGGATCTAAAGCGGGTTAAACTAATTTGGAATACGACACTTTTATGATGGAATAAGAGCATCCACACCTGGTGTTAATCAGGAATAACTCCCCATGTAGACAAACCATAAGGGAAGTAACCACTTGAAAAATAGAAAACAGTTGCCCTCTATGTAAGGGATCCTTTCCTCTTGTCCCTTTGTGGGGTTATTTTCCTACCATTATTCAAAATTACAGAATCAAAATGTATAGTTCCCTACTTCTACTGAGAAAATATTCTCAGTAGATATCTCCCATTTTCCTTCTAATCTTACTTGAATATCTGTTCCAATATCAACTTTCAATCAAAATGCAAAGCAGAAGAGACGTAGCAGAATTGTAAGCACTTGTGCTTTGAAATCTGGTGCACAAAAATATGGTCTTTCTCAAAGAATTCTGTATTAATGCCAATTAAACACTTTAACTGCATTCTTGTCCATGGACGGTTATAGAGAGATGAAAAGTACAGCAAGAGCTTTTTAAAGCTTACTCCCATAGGGCAGATCACTGAATACCTTTATGGTGATGTAAAATCTTCTTGAAGCAACTGCTGCTATCTACTGCCCGGTGATCTGTTCGTAGAGTTGAATCAGTTTGACAAACTGTAATAAACAGGAGCGTCTATGGAATGCCTGTCTGGAGAGCTAAAGAAAAGGGTGGGGGGAACAACCTTTTAAAATAATCTGAAATTTCAAACTTAGACCAGGTCTGTCTTCCTTAGGAACGTAAACGTACATGGGCCCTGTTATTCTAGTATGTGAGCACCTCTCTATTTTTAATGCTGTTATCCTCATAAGGCTCCCGGGGAGCTGAGGCACAGAGAAAATAAGCAACTTGCCCAAAGTGAGCACAGGAAGCTTATGGTGGAGCAGGGAATTAAACCCTGGTCTCCCAAGCTAGCACTCTCACCACTGGACCATTTTTCCTCTCGGGTCCCAGGTTGTGCCAAGCTGTTCTTGACACAGCTGAGAGTGTTGGGCTGCAAAGGTGGATTTAAGCCAGTGATCCTGAGGACATCTAGCCACTGCCTGATCTCCAACATAAAGTAGAGCTGCTCTAATTTACGTTGCCTACCAATGGCCACCAAGAGGGTATTCCAGCAGTAAGGGATCACAAGGGTGTAGGGGCACCCTTGCCAGGCCTGCTTTTCCCCAGCTGATGGCCTGGAATGATGTAGTTTAGGATCCATTACCATGATTCTGTGCCAGCGGAGGACTCCCCTAAGCAGGAGGAAATTTTCACTCCCTGGATCACTGCCACTTTGTGCTGATGGCTGCATTATGGCTGAGAATTTCGGCCAATTGGGTCAGATCCTCAGCAGGTGTATATCCAGCATAGTTCTGTGGAATTTAATGGTATTTCATAATTTACAGCACCTGAGTTTAACCCCAATGTGTTCAGTCCTGATCCTGCCATCTTTAGTCATGTTGGGTAAGGCTGGCAGAATCAAGACCACTAGTGGAGTAAGGTATTACTCAGCAGGTATAAGTGCTGCAGAATCAGATCCTTAATTAGCCGATTTACCTCAGATTTCAGATGAAACTAGAAAAGAGGAGGAAAGTACTTATCTGGATACATATTTTGTATTTTAAGTTAAACAAAACTGATAGGGTAGAGGGCAGTCAATATAATTTGATGATTCCCAAGGGTAACAAATGTATCGACTTACAATAACATACGTTTGCTTCAAAGCAAAAGAGAGGTTTAAAAATATCAGGATTTGGCATGCAGCCATTCTCAAGGCCCTAACCTTTAAGCTAATTTATGTAAGTGATATTGAAAAACTCATTTATACTTGGGAGCAATACAAATGTACAGATGTTTTTCTTATTGGTAAATACAATGTTTTTTCCCCCCCTTGATGAGACCTACAATAAAAGCGGCCCTTCAGTACCTACTGTCTTACTCTATGTCTTGTAGGTTTGAAAATAACCATGTTTCCTGTGAGAACAGTGATTAGGGAAATATATACAAGATACCAAAGTTCTTCATCAGGAACATAGACCTTGCAACACCAAGGCCTGCACTGGTAACTTGACCACTGTTTACACAATTCTTTAATCAGATGTAGCCATGTTATTCCCCTATACCTTTTATCTTCCTTAATGGATTAATTGAAATTAGATCTGGGCTTTTAACAAGAACACCCTATTTCAGCTATTCTCAAATGTATCTCTCGAATGATGGATGGACTTCCTCAGTAACCCTGGACTGACTGGAATAGTTTCAGCTTTGAAAGACTGTTGCCCTCTGTTTTGATGGGAAGATGTTGTCTTTTAAGGGTTTCCCCTGGTTTAACTGAACCTATTTTTGATAATATCTAGCTCACTTTCTTGTAACATTGGGAGTGGGGGTGAAATCTTGGCTCCCTTGAAGTTAATGGCAAAGCTCACATTAACATCAATGGTACAAACTTGTTGGTCATATATATTGTTAGAGCTGATCAAAAATTTTCTGACAGAACATTTTTCTCTAGAAAATTTTGAGTTTGATAAAATGACAATGTGTTGATTTTGACTGAATTTTGTTTAAGGGGAAAAAATGAAATGAACCATTCTGATTTTTTAAAATGTTTTTTCCCCCATTTTTGGAATGAAACACTTCCGTTTTTGCCTCGAAATAACTTGTGTAGAAATGTTTATATTATAAAAATGTTTTAAATCAAAATGAAAACGTTTTGACTTTACCTAATAAACGTTTGATCCAAAACAAAACTTTTTTGAAAATTTAAAAAAAAGTTTTGTGGGAAACTCGAAATTTCATTCAGATTAGGAATGAAAACAAATTTCAAAATTGCAGATTATCCTACACAACTCTCCATGTTGTTAGGCTGATGCTCAGGGTGGATGTTGTAGAGTAGTGAGAAATATGAAAATTGTAAATAGAAGATTCTGAACCCCAGCCTGAGATTCAAACATCAATAAACTTTAGGAAAGTTAAGTTCTAGGTAAAAATCTTGCTTCTCAGACTCATTGCTAAATACAAATAGATCACAAGAAGATGTGCACTTCAAAAGTAAAAATATAGTGCTATAGTAATACTATCTGCTTGGGGGGAAGGTGTGCTGTCTATGGGTTACACAATGGAATTTGAAGTGAAGTGGACACTTCCATTCTGTTCCAAACTCTCCCGTCTTCCAGTTTAGGTTTGAGTGAGTTAGAGTATTTCACCTTCACGTGCTTTGGTTTTCCTATCGGTATAATGATTATTACAATACTTGTCTACCACACAAGAGCGTGGTGAGGCTTAATAAATTTCAAGTGGATGTAAGTCTGCATTTGCAGGATCATAAAAATAAATAATAAACATTTACCAATCTACAGGTTTTGCTTTTACAATTAATTTCTTATTCTTATGTTATTGTAATAAAAGTCCCAAGAATTATCATGATAGCATAAGGTGTGCAGCCAAAATTAATGAAATCTCTGTTTTCCTAGTAGCATGTATATTTGTCCAGTGCTGTTGGCAGTGTTTTGGAATTCATTCCTAGCCCATATTCTTAACACACACACACACACACAGCCATGGTTTGTTTCCCTGACAGCAGCAATCCCTATCATTTTCCTTTCTATTCAATCTCTTGTAACTCAATAATAAAAGTTAGTTTTACAACAGAACATTTTCTACCATGACCAGGCATTACCTAAAATAGTGAACTATAACATTTTGTGATTTCAAGGACATTTGAGAAGGAGAAAAAGACCTACAAGGAGGAGGAGGAATTCTATAAAGAAAGAATACTAAGGCTAAAAATGCTTGGAGCCAGGGTGTGAAACTACTGGATGAGAGTCTTGTGGAGTAGGGCAGGGGAAATGCTATATGACAAATGGGACAGTGTCATCTTATGTGTCTATATGGTGTTCAGCCCAACTATTTCATTATTATTTGTATTGCAGTAGTGCCTGTGAGCCCCAATGAGAAATTAGGGCCCCATAATCTGGTCTCTGCCCCCACAAAACCTACAACCTAAGTATAAGTTAAGAGACAACAGTTGGATCCAACAAACGGAAGGTAATGATGAGACAATACTGTTCAGTATGATGAACACTGGTCACAGCACACCAGTTGCCTAACATTGTCAAGTTGTTTTGTTTTTTGTTTTTTGCTTATTGTTGCTGAAATGGCAATATGTTGGAACTTCAACAGTGCAATATCTTTATCAGGAAGCTGAAATTCAGGATGATTTACGCTGGCATCAGCAATCCCCTCCCTTCAGGAGAGAATGTGATTCGCGGTTCTTGATGCGAAAGACACATTTCTATGTGGACATTCACTCATCGTACCAAAAATTCCTACAGTTCAGGACTGGCCAGCAGCACTACTAGTTCCACATCCTCTCCTTCGGTCTTGCAACAGCACCCAGGTTCTTCATGAAAGGGTTTGCGGTAGTAGCAGCCCAGATGCCGCGCCAGGGACATATGGTGTTCCCATAACTGGATGATTGGCTTCTGGTGGGACAATCCTGACAAGAAGTTGTCTTCGTAATAGTCTCTTTGGTGCCTCCTTGCCACCTTAGGTGTCTGCATAAATGAAAACAAGACCGTTTTGTAACCCACATTGGTAATAAATTTCATTGAAGCAAGGCTGGACGTGATATTGGCATGAACTTTCTTTCTAGTGGAAAGGTTTTACATGATGAGCAGCCTGATCACTTGCATTGCCTGCAAGCCCCGAATGATGGTGCGTCAGTACCGTTCCCTCTTGGGCTACATGGCTGCACGCACGGATGTGACACCTTCCACCAGGCTCCACTTGAGGTGCCCACAAGCTTGACTCTACTTGACATACCAGTCAACCACGGACTATATCGACTTCAGAGTCACTGTTTCCTCAGGAGTTCTGACCTCTCTTGCTTGGTGGTCCAACCTGAACAGGGTCAGGGTGGGGATCCCTTTCAGGCTTCCCATGCTCAGAGGCACCATTGTGATGGAAGCCTCCCTTGCAGAATGGGGCACTCATTTAGACTGCTACGCAGCCCAGGGTACATGGACACCATGGGAAGCCAGACTGCAAACTTACTTCAGAGTAGCAGCCGTGTTAGTCTGTATCCGCAAAAAGAACAGGAGTACTTGTGGCACTTTAGAGACTAACACATTTATTTGAGCATAAGCTTTCGTGGGCCACAGCCCACTTCATCGGATGCATAGAATGGAACATATAACAAAAGTATATATATACATACAGAGAAAACGCCATACCAGCTCTAAGAGGCTAATTAATTAAGATGACCTATTATCAGCAGGAAAAAAAACTTTTGTAGTGATCATCAAGATGGTCAATTACAGACAGTTGACGAGAGGTGTAAGGATAGTTATCATAAGGAAACAGATTCAAGTATTGTAATGACTCAGCCATTCCCAGTCTCTATTCAAGCCAGAGTTAATGGTAATTGCCACCTCTCTGGCCACTCAGTAACAGACCTGAAGGTGGCAATTTTGCAATAGAAAGACTTCAAAAACAGACTCCAATGAGAAACTGCTGAGCTTGAATTGATTTGCAAATTAGATACCATTAACTCCATACCAGATGTCCTGTTAACATAAGAATGGCCATACTGGATCAGACCAAACGTCCATCCAGCCCAGTATCCTGTCTACCGACAGTGACCAATGCCAGGTGTTCCAGAAGGAGTGAACCTAACAGGTAATGATCAAGTGATCTCTCTCCTGCCATCAATCTCCACCCTCTGACAAACAGAGGCTAGGGACACCATTCCTTACCCCCATCCTGGCTAATATCCATTAATGGACTTAACCTCCATGAATTTATCTAGTTCTCTTTTAAACCCTGTTATAGTCCTAGCCTTCACAACCTCCTCAGGCAAGGAGTTCCACAGGTTGCCTGTGCACTGTGTGAAGAACAACTTCCTTTTATTTGTTTTAAACCTGCTACCCATTAATTTCATTTGGTGGCCCCTAGTTCTTATATTATGGGAACAGGTAAATAACTTTTCCTTATTCACTTTCTCCACAGCACTCATGATTTTATAATCCTCTATCGTATCCCCCCTTAGTCTCCTCTTTTCCAAGCTGAAAAGTCCTAGCCTCTTTAATCTCTCCTCATATGGGACCCGTTCCAAACCCCTAATCATTTTAGTTGCCCTTCTCTGAACCTTTTCTAATGCCAGTATATCTTTTTTGAGTTGCAGAACATTTGGAAAGCCACAGCTTGGCGATCTGTCCAAATCTTTATAGCACACTTCACCCTGACTCAAGCGGTAGCTGCGGATGTGTTACACAGCTCTGCTACCACTTCCTCGCACCCACCTCCATACTAATCACTGCTTGCAAGTCACCCACATGTGGAATATACCTAGGGAGCAGCACTCGAAGAAGAGGAGGTTTCTTACTGTAACTGGAGGTTCTTCAAGATGTGTGGTCCCTATGTGTATTCCACTTCCTGCCCTACTTCTCTGCTTCAAATTAAATTGCATTGGAGAAAGAGGAGGAACTGGAGTGGTGACAACCTGCACCGTCCCTTATACCTTCAATTGGGAGCATGAGGGAAGATACTGCTCATGTGTGGGTTAATGGACACTGCTTGGAAAAACATCCATATTCAGGTGTCTGGCGCACATGGATACCCACATGTGGAATACAGACAGGGACCACATATCTTAAAGAACCTCCAGTTACAGTATGTAACCTCACACATCTCTAGGCATTTTTTGATTACCCAAGCTATAGGTATCTAACTTTTCTGTGAGGCTCACAATCCCTCTTTGCATTCTTCTTCTAATCTGAGTCAAAATTATGAAATGCTGCCTAAAATTCTATGATAAGCTCTTTAGAATAAGAAGAGCATAGAGGACTGTACGGCATTTGGATATAAAACTGTTGTGTTAATACAATATTGGGATTGGTTGGCTTCAAGACGCAGACAGTTTAGAAGTAACCAGAGATCACTAATAAATGAACATATTTTAACTCCAGCATTTACAGTGTCAGAAAAAGAGAGATTGTTAGTAGAGATGGACTGAAGTGAGACAGTAGCAAATGTGAATGGCTTGCTAGCACTTCCTACATGCTTACTGCTGTAGAAGATTACCTTGGCATTAGTTACAAATACCTTGACCTATTCAGTTTATTAGAATGATAACTTGAGGCTGCTGCTTGTTTATGAGGAAGTAACCTTATCGTGGGGTGAATAAACCCTGAGAGTGAAAACCTCTGAGTTTATTGGCTCAGGATATGCTTATTACCATGTTAACTGAAAACACCCTCCAGCTGTGATACTGAAATGTTTAAGTATTCCCATTTTAAATTAAAGGGAAGAAACTACCAACAAAAGGCCATGGAACTGTTGAATGGTGAATTGTTTTAAACAGAAAATGCAGAATATCTTTCTGGCCCATCACTCTATAATCCCCACATCCCCGTCTCCCATCAATTTCTTTCTGAGGCCATTGAGGTCAATGGACGCTGTTGACTGCTCAGTATTTTGGGACAATGGAAGAGTGACGCTCTTTCATCTGTGAAGAAATATGCTTTAGTTCAGTGTTTCTCAATCTGTGGACTGGCACTGGTCCCTGAGATTTCCCTGACATAGTTTAAGAAGGCAACAAGCTGGTTCCTGGTATGAAAAAGGTTGAGAAACACTGCTCTAATTAATCTAAAGTCCATAATTTTAGCACTACTAGTCAGAATCATTTCTTTTCCACCTTATTTTCTTTCCCCACTTCTGAAGGTAAAGGCACTTATCTTCAAACTGTGGTGTGCGTTTCTGAACTGAATCAAATAAAAAAAGCTGCACACAAACAAGTACTTAGCGTAGTACTGTGAAGACACAAGATTTGTAGGCTTTGGGGAAGAGGACCATCTTTTTTCTGATCCGATTAACGTAGGTGGAGAGAGAGTGGGGTGACCCATCAACCCTCATTTGCTTTGATGGGAGCGGGATCAAGCCTGAGGGAGGGAAATTAATAAACACTTATATGGGAGTGGATATGATTTGATGGATATGCACTAGACCTAGAGTTAAGAGACCTGGCTTCTGTAGTTCAGCCACAGACTTGCTGTGTGACCATGGGAAAGTCACTTTGCTTCCTTTCCCATCCACCATTTCGATTGTAAACTACTCTGGGCAGGGACTGTCTCTCATGTGTTTATATGAGGCCTAGCACAATGGAAACCTAATCTTGGCTGGGGCCTCCAGGTACGACTAAAGTAAAAAAGTTGTCTAAAACTTTTTAAAAGAATTTCAGATGTCCATTTTTTCTGACTCTTGGTATTTTTTCCCTTTTTCATTGAATTTGGGGCTAGTAGTGTGGAGTTCTATTACAGCTGTAGGGAGTGAGAATGTGAGCTGGTGAGTTTGTCAAATGGCTTGAAAATTCTGAAAGGAGGAACCAGTCAGAGAAAAGAGATTTGCATATTCTCAGTATGGCCATTGAGAAATAACCATACCTGTTCTGTTCATTGCTCTGAAGCATCTGTCACTGGCTACTGTTGGAAGACAGGATACTTGGCTCGATAGTCTATTGGTCTGACCCAATATGGCCATTCTTATGTTCTAGCCGATCCTATTCCTTCAGACGTCCAAGGGGGAGACGTATAGCACATTACACAATAAACTACTAAAGATAATTAGAGGCTGGTTCTAAAGACTTTTTTCCCTGAAAAAATTTAAATGAAATAAATCCATGTATTCTGTGTATATTAAGAGCCTTTGTTTTACAGATACAGTTATTATTTATTCTTATATTTGTTTGTATTATAGCATCTGGTGTGTTTATGAAATAATCCACACTACAGGTTGCCAACATGGTTTGAATTGTCAACAAAGCACTGGCCTCTACTACTTGAGCTAAAGAAAAAAGCAATTACAGGGCAGTATAAGTGGAAGATAAAAGTCTATGTGGGTTAGTCACTCTAAGGGGTTGCAACACATGCTTTACAAATGTCATGTTTAGTTCTAGAGAGTTCTTTAACTGCTTGCTCTTTATCTTTGTGTGCTATCTTAGGTCCACATTTCAACTTCAAACACTGACTTCAATGTGAGCTGCACCTTATTAGATGAAGCCAGAAATTAGCCCTTAGCCTACTAGGGACCCAGTAACTGATTGCACAACAGATGCAAATAGAATTAAATGCTTGAGTACCCATAGGGTGACAGAAACTCTTTATGATCTGGTGCCAGCAATAAAAATAAAGGGCCAAATTCTAGACTGATTGACACCCCTATGAAGTCCCATTGATTACTGTGAGATTGCACTTCGTGCAAAATGTGGCCGAAGCAGTTAGCTCAGCTCGGATCACAATGCATTTTAGAGGCAGATTTTGGTACTCGCTGGGGTAACTCTGCATGAAACCACTTTGCATCTGTACTAATGTCATTGCTCCACCTTTTAGCTGATTAGGGATTCGCATCTATCATTTGAGTGCACTTTAAGCAAGCACTCTTTTTTTTTATGACACCCACACAGAAAGAAACAGCTGAGAAAGAAATGACCTGAGGAAGAGTTAGAATCTCCGGAAGAGTCAGACCATGATGAATATTTGAGGTTACAGATTTGTTCACAGCGTTATACAAGATGAGCGTATAGTGCGTATGATACACCTATAAAAATGTGAGTTGATGCATTTAGGGTAATTTGCACATAACACAGCAGTGGAGAGCTAAATAAATTGTAAAAATGTCTGTTATCAGCAAATGGATGCTATTCCGGGTATTAATCAGGGTTTCAACTGATATACTGTGTCTACAGTGTAGCATTCAAGGGTTTTGGATTTGACCCATCAGATGCCTGTCATTCTTCAAAGCATTTAATTTACATCATGCTGTCAGAGTACTTAATTATTCAGTGATGAAGCCTAGGAACTTGAATAGTGGGTTTCTTGTAGGTCAGGATTTGCGTACATCAATAGATCTTTACGCAGAATCTTGTGAGAAGCAGTGTGGTCTGTTGGCACTAAGAATCAAAAGCCCTGGGTTCTATTCCAAGTCCAGCCACTGACCTGTTGTGTGATTACAAGGTCAGTTTCTTTAGGTCACTGTGCCTATTACTCCTCCTCCTCCTAGTCTAGTTAGACTGTAAACTATAAGTAGACAGGATTGCCTTTTATATTATGTACTTGTACAGTACCTATGGTGCCTAAAGATGCTTCTGTAATAATGTTGCATGGCATCTATCCACATTATGTCTGGTCATAGACAATACTTTAAAGAATTGGTTAATGTAGAAAGCAGAGGGTTGTTGCTTAAAGTATGTATTCTTTGCCAGGACAGGCACTCTCTGCTACTTTTATTAAATGTTACAGATTCATATAAGTCCTTAAGAAACCGTATTACCCGTGGATACAATACTGAAATAGGAGTGGTAAAGACTCAGAGGTCTATTGCTATTTCACAAGTTAATCTTAATGAATTAAACTGCAGGCACTAGAGGGTGACAGTCCCATGCATTTTAGAGATGTCGCTGTAGTAATATTTACCCACTAGAGGGCAACATGCCAGCATTACCCACTAGAGGGCATGCATCAAAATGGCAGGAAGTAGGTTATTCTCAAGTATAACTACAGTTTCAAAATCCTTCTTTGCTGGCGGAGTTTATACCTGTGTTGTTACTGCCCACAACTAATTACAAGAACTTATATTAGTAGCTAAATGACTGACTAACCAATTTGTACACTTGCATACCAGATAGTTAGTGAGCCATTCCTCTGCCAACAGTCACGGCCACAGTCAATTTGGAGCAGAGGCAGAATTTAATTATACCTGCAAAAAGGGAAGCTGAAATTGAATGCTGCCTTACTGTATAAAGGTGTATGCCACAGGCCTAGTCCTATCGTAAACTTCTGCTACATTATGATTTACAACTCCATTCATGTCTATTATGCACTCATCTAACTGTAATGAACAAAATAGCTAGCCGAGGAGAACAAAAAGAATGCTTTCATATTTTAGCCTAGATCTAGTAAATGTAAGGAAAGCTTTCCATTAGGATACCACAATAAGCTGACATTAAATAGGATTTGTGTTTAAAGAAATATGTAGGCTATCAACTTGGAATCGGTGTACAAATAGCATGTAGTTACCCAGTTGAATATATTGCATTCTGTCATACAAGTTAAAGACTAATGTATTCAAGGCCTCATAGCACTTTATTATCAATAAATGTGTTGCCAGCTTATTAGATGGTTGAGGGATAATAAGAGTTTATGCTCTCACCGTTGGTATTCATTTTTTATTGTTCTTTACCTGCTCCTCTGTGGACCGAATACACTTTTTGATGTACATGAATGAATAAGTTCCAAGCTTTGTATGAAGATCTGTATCTGTTGAAAGAGGAATACTAAGGGACTTACTAAGGTATTTATTTATCATCACTTTTGCTTCGCTATTGACTGAAGATATGTACTATTTCTTTTAGATCCTTTACTTTCTATCTAGGACAATTCCTCTCTTGTCTCCCACTTGCTTTCTTCAGCTCAAGATTAGTGAAACCTTCTGTCAAGGCTGTATCCCCACTTTGAACTTTAGGGTACAAATGTAGGGGCCTGCATGAAAACTTCTAAGCTTATCTACCAGCTTAGCTCTGGTCCGCTGCCACCATCTCAAGAATTCCCTCCCTGGGAAGCCTTGAGAAACCTTTCACCAATTCCCTGGTGAACACAGATCCAAACCCCCTTGGATCTTAAAACAAGAAGAAATTAACCATTCCCCCTCCTTCCTCCCACCCTCCTTTCACCAACTCCTGGTGAATACAGATCCAAACCCCCTTGGATCTTAAAACAAGGAGAAATCAATCTGGTTCTTAAAAAAGAAGGCTTTTAATTAAAGAAAAAGGTAAAAATCATCTCTGTAAAATCAGTATGGAAAATAGCTTTACAGGGTAATCACTCTTAAAGAGCTCAGAGGACCCCCCCCTCTGTCTTAGGTTCAAAGTACAGTAAACAAAGATAAACACTTTGGTAAAAGGTACATTTACAAGTTGAGAAAACAAAGTAAATCTAAGACGCCTTGCCTGGCTTTTTACTTACAAGTTTGAAATAGGAGAGACTTGTTTAGAAAGATGGGGAGAACCGGGATTGATGTCTGGTCCATCTCAGTCCCAAGAGTGAACCACCCCTTAAAACAAAGAGCACACACAAAAGCCTTCCCCCCCCCCCAAGATTTGAAAGTATTTTGTCCCCTTATTGGTCCTTCGGGTCAGGTGTCAGCCAGGTTACCTGAGCTTCTTAACCCTTTACAGGTAAAAGGATTTGGAGTCTCTGGCCAGGAGGGATTCCATAGCACTGTACACAGGAGAGCTGCCACCCTTCCCTTTATAGTTATGGCACCTTCTCACATTTGTTTACTGTTGACGAGCTGCTCCTGATATTTCTTAGATTTGCTGCACCCTCACTGTCCATTACCAAGTTAGTTAAGATTTATTCCTTCTGTCATTAACTGGCAAACTACCGTCAACCTGGAAATATGCTAATGTAGCATCCTTGCCAAAAGATGGAAGTAAAATGAAGCTAAATCAGTATCCATTTCAGCTTTGCCTAATTCATCTAGATGTTACGATCTAAATTTAAGCTTTAGATTTTCTGGCTTGATGGAAAGCTAGCACACTGCTGCAGCTTGCAGATGTCTGCCTTATGTTCTATGAACCCTCCTGGTCTTCTAAAAGTTGCAAACAATCTCGACTAAGGTACAGATGCTGCTATTCAATTCTTTTCATTTTCTTTCCGAAGACTTTTGGTCTGGGTGGTGGTTTTCTTGAGTGCTTAAGGCACAGATTTTGGAATCAAAAGATCTGGGCCAAGATTTAAAATATGCATGTCCACATTAGGCCCCTAAATTTATACTGAGGCATTCATACTGATGCACTGATTTTCAAATGCCAGCTTCCTTTGAAATAAGTGCTCAGCACTTCTGAAAATCAGGACATTTATTTAAGTGTCTAAGACCTTGTCTATTGGGGAAAATTATACTGGTGAACTAAGGTATGAATTTAAACAGACATTGTTACACCACCTAACCCTCCATGTAGATACCCTTTTTCTGGTATAAGTGGCTCTTTTTGATTTAGCTTATATCTCTTGGGAAGGGGTTAAAGCTGAACTGAAAAAAGGTCAACTTCTGCCCTGAATTACACCTGTGCAACCGCATTATCTTCAGACTATGACCTTAGTTACTCCTTGGCTTTAAGAGGGTAACACAGGCATAACCAAGGGCAGAAATTTTGCTTCTGTTAGAACACAGATGATGTACATGACACAACAGAACTAAGCACACTTTCCATAGCTGACCCTTCAAGAAATACAAAGTAGGAAAAAAATATGTAAGCCAATAAAGCAAGCAATGATAAGTGTGAATGAAGGCTGAACAGCAAATGGTTTTCCTGGCCTGTGAACATTTTTGAGATCTTAACAATTTTTCCATCCTGAATCGGGATAAAACCTTGAGATCTAAAACAAACTTGTGAGGTGAAAATCCAGAAAAAAAAAATGATTCTAGTCAATTAAAATGTTCTTGTTTTAATAGTTCTAAACTTTTACTATAATTAGCTTACATTTTTAAGCAAAAATCATTTCAAACCAGGAAACCAGCATTTTTCATGTTGAAAATTTCAATGTAAAATGTTTTGGTAATTTCAGAACTTTTTCTTTTTTTTTTTTTTAAAAGAGATAAAACTCATCAAAACTGGCCCTTTCCCATGTAAAGTTTTGGTTTCAATACATTAGCATTTTCTGATGGGGGGGGGAATTGAAAAATTCCTGACCAGCTGTAGTTGGAATATACAGAGAGGTGGACTCATGAATAAGTAGCTCTCACTTTTCAATATTCCTTTTCTAGGGCAGGATGGTGCTTTAATTAAATTCAGCAGTCCATAGACGATGTATCTGATTTCTCTCCTACAGTATGTAATATAAAGGTTAGACTGTGCATCCTCTACTCAAATTGAGAAGTGATTATTGACATGAGAAATCCTAGTGACTTCATTGGGTCTAATTGTGTGAGAAAGGGCTTGTCTACATGGTAGGGTATTGTGCTGTGCATTAATTGGTCTGTGTAGACCCAGCTAGTGTGCACTGAAAGTTCCCTAGTGTTCTTCAATGTAGTACTGTTTCAAACATCACTATATTAAAGAGCACCGGCAGGAGCTCCCCAGACCAGCATTTTGGGATAGTGAGCTTTAGAAATCATACCCCATCAGAGTGCATTACCCCACTGTGGAGACAAGCCCTGAGTCTTAGTCAAAGTAAGTAAGGGATGCACAATCCAGCTGTAAATGTATTTAGTGTGCACCAGACGGTTTCCATATAACTTTGAATTAATTAAGAGTTGGTACTTTGGGGCTGATTCTCATTTACAAGAAAGCTCTTTTATGCTATTAGAGTGGTATAAAGAGACCTGAGTATGAATGAGAATCAGGCCCTCCTCCACTCCCCTCATTTCAGGCTTCCAATGGTTAAAAGAATCTCTGGAAACTGTTCTTGCCTGGTTGGCTCCAGGAGACTGGAATAATTTTCCAGCTATGCCGCAGTGCTACATTGAAGGGTGTTTAATTACAGCTGTAACTGCCTTAAATATTGTTATTGGTTCTTTCAGCATGCCTGTTCTAACATTTAGAGATGTACCTGTCTACTGGGACTCCCGTGATAAGAAGAGTGTGCATCTCCTGGGGTTCGCATAGTGACTATTTTATTAATATATTGCAAGGGAATAGAGTCCTGAAACACTCTTCAAATCCATGGGGAACATTTGTGTTGCTGCAGCCTGGGCACATACCTTTTCCCAATATTCATGCTTCAACTAAAATAATTGTATTGCTGTGTCATTACACACAGATACAAGTCATTAAACAATTAATTAGTATTTCACAAAGACATGAAAATTGATCAAGAAAATTGAAAATGACCGAAATAAAACACTAGTCAGATTCTACATAGTAATTTTCTCTCTTGTAAAACAAAGGGTAGGAAATAAACATGTTGCCTTCAAATAAGAACACAGAACATGACACATATGAGCAGATCATTGGTCTGTCCTGTCGGTTGCGCTCAGTGTGGCATGTTACAATACATGATCCTTCAGAAGATGAGGAATAGATGGCTGGAGCGGAGGGATTGGGAGTCAGGAGATTTGGATTATATTCCTACCTTTGCCACTGCTTGGTTTGTGGCCTCAGTCGTGTCACTTAACTTTTTTTCTGCTTCAGTTTCCTCAGCCTGAGAAACAGTGATAATATTACTTACCAATGGTGTCTCTTCTGCAGTGAGTTATGATGGCATGGCTGGAGTCCAACTAGAATCAGTGAATTAACAGATCCCATTGCAGAATCAAGGCCTGTGTTTGTCAAACACTTGTGTCGTTGGGTGAGAATATTATTTATTATTTATTTGTTTTCTCATAACACCTTGGAGCCCCAGTCCAGGACAAGGCACTGTAAAAACACAGAACAAAAACATGTTCCCTGCCCCAACAGACCTGGTTGAATGTTTTCACATGAAAAATTTTCCCAGTGGAAAATGTGGTTTTGCCCAAATAAAAATTTTCCGCAGAAAAATGTCAATTTTAATTAGTTTTTTTTTTCCTGTTGGGGAAACCAAAGCAAAAAATGTAATTTTGAAATAAAAAGAAAAAATGCAAAAATTTCATTTGGACATTTGCAATTCAAATTTTTTTTGGAGTTTTTCATTTGCAAAATACTTCAATTTTCCATTCCTGTTCTCATGGAAACTAATTCTGAACTGTTGAAATTTCCTGCAAGCAGTATGAATTTTCCAGCTCTAGTTTTTAATATCTATGCAAAATATTACTAATAGAGAAGGGATAAAACCAGAACTGCAATTTTAAATCCTGTTGAATTAGGAAAATTCAGATCTAAATATTCTCTCACTTTTCAGTCATATTTCAGATGCGCTTTATTCATAGAATCATAGAAGATCAGGTTGGGAAGAGACCTCAGGAGGTCATCTAGTCCAACCCCCTGCTCAAAGCAGGACCAACATCAACTAAATCATCCCAGCCAGGGCTTTGTCAAGCCGGGCCTTAAAAACCTCTAAGGATGGAGATTCCACCACCTCACTAGGTAACCCATTCCAGTGCTTCACCACCCTCCTAGTGAAATAGTGTTTCCTAATATCCAACCTAGACCTCCCTCACCGCAACTTGAGACCATTGCTCCTTGTTCTGTCATCTGCCACCACTGAGAACAGCCGAACTCCAACCTCTTTGGAACCCCCCTTCAGGTAGTTGAAGGCTGCTGTCAAATTCCCCCTCACTCTTCTCATCTGCAGACTAAATAAGCCCAGTTCCCTCAGCCTCTCCTCATAAATCATGTGCCCCAGCCCCCTAATCATTTTCGTTGCTTTTCGGTGGACTCTCTCCAATTTGTCCACATCCTTTCTGTAGTGGGGGGCCCAAAACTGGACACAATACTCCAGATGTGGCCTCACCATTGCCGAATAGAGGGGAATAATCACTTCCCTCGATCTGTTGGCATGCTCCTACTAATGCAGCCCAATATGCCGTTAGCCTTCTTGCAATAAAGGCACACTGTTGACTCATATCCAGCTTCTCGTCCAGTGTAATCCCCAGGTCCTTTTCTGTAGTACTGCCACTTAGCCAGTCGCTCCCTAGCCTGTAGCAGTGCATGGGATTCTTCTGTCCTAAGTGCAGGACTCTGCACTTGTCCTTGTTAAACCTCATCAGATTTCTTTTGGCCCAATTCTTCAATTTGTCTAGGTCACTTTAGACTCTATCCCTACCCATGCCTGTAGCCAATCCTGTAATAAACTATCTAAAAATTTATTAACTTGGGGAAAAAGGATACAGGTTATTTACAGGTTAAAGCAAGCAAACATACGCACAAATGAGTTACCATCTAAAGCCTAAGAGTGACAGAGTTGTAGTGATCTGTCTATCCAAAGTGTCTTTCAGGGCAGCAATAATTCCAGAGCAGTCTGACAAGTCTTTTAGATCTTGTGCATCTTTCTTCAGCTTAACTGGACTGGATTGGGGCTATTTGGTACAGTAACTCCTCACTTAACATTGTCATCATGTTCCTGAAAAAATGTGACTTTAAGCAAAACAATGTTAAGCGAATCCAATTTCCTTATAAGAATTAATGTAAATGAGGGGGTTAGGTTCCAGGAATTTTTTTTCACCAGACAAAAGACTATATTATATATACACACACACAGTATAAGTTTTAAACAAACAATTTAATACTGGTACACAGTGATGATGATTGTGAAGCTTGGTTGAGGTGGAGGAGTCAGAGGGTGGGATATTTCCCTTACTGCTAAATGATGAACTAGCAATTGGCTGAGCCCTCAAGGGTTAACTCTCTCACTCTGCAAGGCAGCAGGAATGGAGGGAGATATGCGCATTTCCCATAAGTACACTGCCTTGTTAATTAGATCAGTTTGCTAAGACCGCAGCTGCTGCAAGCTCCCTCCATCCTGAGCCCTGGTGTGTCCCCCCTGCTCTATGGAAGATGGCGTAAGCGGGGTGCAGGAGTGGGGGGAGGGGGGACACCCTGACATTAGCCCCCCTCTTCCCTCCCCCCGCCCCCCGGCACAGCAAGCAGGAGTCTCGGGGAGCAGCTCCAAGGCAGAGGGCAGGAGCAGCACATGGCAGTGGCGGGAGGGACAGCTGAACTGCAGGCAGCTGCTGCACAGGGAACTTAGGGGAGCGGGGAGCTGATAGGGGGAGCTGATAGGGGGCTGCTGGTCCACCCTGGTTCCAAGCCCCCACCAGCTAGCTGCAAGGGGCTGCTCTTCCTGCAAGCAGTAGACAAAGCAAGTGGCTGCCAAACGATAACTGATCAGCAACATAACAACGTTAACCGGGACGACTTTAAGTGAGGAGTTACGGTACTTGATTTCACATGTAAAAATAGCTAAATTAGGAGGGGGGGGGGAATGGTCACTGACATATAAATAGGTGACATCTATAAAAATATCCCTGTTGGAGAAAAGTCGGACACTTGAATGTGCCACTGTCGTTCATTAACGCACATGGCAATTTACAGGTGTTAAATTAGCCACAGGAGGTAGCTCTGATTGTTCTGTGTAATGGAAACCCTGAGTATAACAGAGCCTGTGGCAAAGAGCTGTCATGCCAAAAGCCCTGAACTGTGCAATCCCCTCCCTTAAGGAAGAAGAGGAGAAGATGAGCCTGATTAGCAGGGGAAAAGGCTTCTATATATATAAGCAAAGGGTTTATGAATCAACCGGGAAAGCAATGGATTTTTACTTTAAAGTGCATGACAGTTTAATAGGGTTTTGGTAAAATCTGATATTTCTTGGGACTTTTCCTCTAGAAACATACTTTACTCACTGTCACCTTCACTTGGAGACTATTAAGGGAATCAGAAATGTGCAGGGCCAGCCTCTGCTGTGCGTGAACCGTCCCTAGAAAGGCGGCGGCAGAGTCAGTATGCATCATGCTCTGTGGGAAAATCTCGGCAAGCCAATAAGCAGAGCTGTCAGAGTAGTAGAGTCCACATATCTTCATGTCATCATGAGCTTTCCTTTCTCCCTTTAGGTTCTGGGTCTCTAGAGGGAATTGCTGTAGTTTAACTATTCCTCCGCATGATCTGACTCACAGTAACAGCAGTGGAAATTTATTCTATTGCTGTCATGGGAGAGCAAGTGGGCTATTAAATACCATTTGTGATGGGGAGGGAAAACGTACTTAGGACCCAACTTGGAAGCCTGCCGGCAGTTCCCATAGGTGCGTTAGGGTCTGCTGCCCCAATCAGAGAGGATCCCCTGCAGGGGAATAACACAACTTCTTCAGTAGTATATCCACTGCGGGTCTTCACAAGGAAAGAAATAAATTGGGGAGGGAAGTCAGCACGTCAGCCACAGACTGAGGAATGGTGGTAGGTCAGTGCAGAACCTAGATCCCCACATCGGAGGGAGCTTTAGTCAGCACCCATCACTCTTCCCCCCACACCCCACAAAACATCTGTGTAATGACTGCCTGTGTGTTCTGTGGCTAACGCACACCGGAGGGGGAGGAGTCTTTCCTGAGCCTTGCTACATGTTAGCACATTTGCATGCAACTAATGACTTTTTATTCAAACTGACCTGTTGCTGCTCAAAAATCTGGGTCTAGCTCTCGATTCAGTTCTGGGATGTAATCCTGGCTGCGCTGAAGTCAGTGGGAGTTTTGCCATAGACTTCCATAGGGCCAGGATTTCACCACGGATCCCAGATCTAGACAGCTATAGCTTTTTCGACATTCACTTATTTCCAACGCTGGCAAGTTCTAGGTTCAAAGCTACCCATATATCTTTGTCCTCCCCCCAGTGAACTCTTTCCAGGTATCCTCTGCTGTTTAAGCACGACAGAGTGAGTGGTAATGTAAGGCAGATGGGTAAAGTGGATGAAAAAATGGTTTGTATATTATCTGGACCCGAGGCTCATTTTTCAACCCCCACACTAACCATCCAAGCTTTGAAAAAGTTCATCCATCTCTGCTTTCTGAGCACCTCCACTGCAGAGCAGGCACAATCCCCATGCTTACAGAGTGATAGACATTCAGGCCAGAAGGAACCATCATGATCATCTAGTCTGACCTCCTGCGCATTGCAGGCCACAGAACCTCACCCACCCACTCCTGTAATAGACTCATTACCTCTGGCTGAGTTACTGAAGTCCTCAAATCATGGTGTAAGGAATAGAATCCACCATTTACACTAGTTTAAACCAGCAAGTGACCTGTGCCCCTTGCTACAGAGACAGGCAAAAAAACCCTGGGTCTCTGCCAATCCGACTTGGGGGGAAATTCTTTCTCAACCCCAATAAGGCAATCAGTTGGTCCCTGAGCATGCCAGCAAGACTCACCAGCCAGACACCGGGAAAGAATTTTCTGTAATGACTCAGAGCTCTCCCCATCTAGTGCCCCATCTCTAGCCATTGGGGATATTTGCTACTAGCAGTCACAGATGGGCCACACGCCACTATAGGCAATCTCATCATACCATCCATCATTCACACCCCTGAGTGGCGTAGTTATACAGATAGGAGTCTGTTTTGTAGATCTGTCCTAGATTTCATCCCATTTCTATCACTCCAGTTTTCAAGGTCCTCCATATCTTCTTGTATGATATTCCAGTCCTCCTCCGTATTGCCAATACCTCCCACCTATGTGTCTTATGCAGATTTTATTAGCACACTCCCACTTTTTGGGAAAACGCTAAATACAATTGGTCCCAAGACTGATCCCTGAGGAACTCCACTAGTAACCTCCCTCCATCCTGACAGTTCATCTTGCAGAATGATCTGTTGTAGTGTCCCCTTTAACCAGTCCCTTATTCACCTTTCCCATCTCATATTTATCCCTATCTTTTCCAATTTAATAATTTCCCATGTGGAACTGTGTCAAATATCTTACTGAAACTTAAATAGATTAGATCTACTGCACTGCCTTTGTCCCCTTCTGTGCAGCTCTAATACTCCTCAGGATCAGAGATGGCATACCTGAGATATCTGAATCTCAGTGCAGATACAGCATGTTCTTCTTCGTGGTAGTCCTTATACATATTCCACTGTGAGTGGGTGCACTCCCAGGGCGCTGGTGCCCATCAACAGTGGAATACCTGTAAGGACTACACATCAGTTATTGTACAGATGAACAACTTCTTTTTTCTGTTGATGCCACAAACCAAAGAGTCAGGAGTTGACACATAGTTTCAATCAGAATTCCACGTCCTCGCATTAATAGAGAACACACATTAACCAGCAAATACACTATACCGGATGCCACTGGCCCCTAACTCCTTAACTAGCGCCCCCTAACTCCTTAACTAGCAGCCCTGCAGGTGCAGCACTTGAGATTATAGGATAGTAAGTGACATGCTCTTATTAATGAGAACACTGGCTGATGTAGAAAACTCTCACTTGGCCCCCCTGCCTACTAGACAAGGTGAATTAAAAATTGGCCTTTGGAGAATGATGTAAATCAGACATATTTAATCTTGTACTAGAAGTTGCAATTAAAATCTATTGAGCGGCCGTGCTGCAAATATTATGCTGTATACCTACTTTATTTTAAGTTGACGATGGGCCAGATTCTGACACCCGTATACCTTCTGGGTTGTATTTTACTCCATGGGACTAACTCAAAGTGCTTAAGTGTGTCAAAATCTATTCTGTTCTTTATATGTTCTTATACCAATCTCGGCACCTATCAGTAGTGGGTTAAGTGAACTGACAAACATCTGTCATGTGTGGTTTGTTCTTTTTCTCATCTTCACAGGGTGACTTGTGTAGACAATGTAGTGTTTGATGTTTGGGTAGGTTTTTTAAATATATATATATATATATATATGCACACGCTGCTCTGTGTTTGTATTAGAGAAAGCAAGTTATGTAAACCCATAAAGGACAAAATCTCTTGTAGAGTGACTTCTCGGCTTCTTGAGGAGGGGGCGAGTCTGTATTCTGCAGAGTTTTTCAAGACCAGGGGTTGTGTTAACAGCTGTCGTTTCAGATGAATGACGCTCCCAATTCTGTTGTTGTATTAATGGAAGCCCAGGTTTACACTACAAGTTTACATCGGCGCAGCTGCACTGCGTCTGGTGAAGATGCTCTAAGCCGACGGGGAGAGAGCTTAATACCTCCATCTCTGGGAGAGGCAGTAGCTATGTTGGCAGAAGAAGCTCCGTCTACGGGGGCGGGGGGTGTTAATTGTGCTCTCCAAACCGCGAAGGCGAATTAAAACAGAAAACAATGGCACAGAATCCTTTTCCAAGTCACTAAGGCTTGCTCTAAGCTACATACTCACTTCGGTATAAAAAGAGGCTGTGCCATTGTTTTCTGTTTTGATTCACCTTTGCTGTTTGGAGAACACAATTAAAAAAGACCCTGACTTTAAGAAAAACCTTGACAAATATTTTCTTTAGGAACAATCTTATCTCTCTATGACTAAATGCAAAAACAAAAAAGCACATAAGGACTATTGAGACTGTATAATTAAAATAATGAAACGCAGAGAATGTAAAGGTTGGGGGAGCTGATTCTCCATGTTCTTGCATCTTGTATGGTCACTTGAGTTTGTGCTAAATGAGTAAAAAGGCTATTAGTCATACTGGTAGCATTTTGCACCCACTTTGCATTCACTTTGACCCTGTAAGAGAAGAATGGGGTGCCTGATTATAGAGTCTGATTAAAGAGTTTTGCAGTACATGGAATAGTCCGCCGGTGTGTTTCTGGAGTGTGGAAGACCTTCCCTGTGTGACATGCAAAAGGTCAGAACTCAGTTTATAACTTCTTATTCAAAACACAAGCCTCATTCTTCAATGAGTTTACAGGAACACCACAATATTCCATCAAAAAAAAATATTGATCAACAGTTTGCTGCTGTTGAAGACAATAGCAAAATTCCCATTGACTCCAATGGAAGCAGAACTAGCCTTACTGGTAAAGTGATTTTTAGCCATGAGGACAGTACAATAAGAGAAGCAACTGTAACTGGGCTTGAAAGAAAACTTCAGATCTACGTGACTGAAGAAAGTGTGAGTTTAAACAGGATTTCGAATTTAACTTCTTAGGTTTTCTACTGCACCACTGCTTTTGAACTCCTCTCTAAGCCTCAGAAAGAATCTATAAATATTGAATGCTATCATCTTTGTCATCAGAACCTCATAAGAAAGCAATTTCATTTTTCACTCTGGAAAATATTCAAGTTTTCTCGGTGTATAAAAAGACAACTGGGGTGGCCTAAAACACAGCGCTACTGTAAGGTGCTGTGTTTTGCCAAGCCAGACAAGTACAGATAAGTTATTCCTGAAAATTAAAATCCTTAGACACCGCATGCGAGTTGTTTCTGCACAGAGAGGAGGCATGCATATGCCTAATCTAAAATACAAAGGAAGTAGGAGTGAGCAAAAACGGTTAAATGCAAAGGATACAAAAGGTTGTTTAAGCCAAATACGTATCCTTCTGATTAATGGAAATGCTGTACAGCCTTTCTGAAGCCAGTGAAAAGGAGCATAAGCTCTGGCAAGAGATGGAAGATGGAATTTTGGATGTATAAGAGGCATTTTGAAGAGCAACTTGTCAAAGATTAGAGCTGGATGAAATTTTTTCCATCGAAACATGTTTATGATTAATAATAGCTTCGGCGTGAAATGGAAATGTTTGTGAAAATCCTATTTTCACGGAAAGTCTCTGGGGTTTCATCAAAAACCCAAATTTAAAGAAAATTTCCATTTTCATCATCATTTTTTTTTAAAATGTGTGTTGGAATTTTCTTCAGGAAAAAAAGAGATCATTTTCTGAGCAGCCACACTAAAGACATTAATGTTCACTTGCTAAATGTTTTCACCTGTACTAAAAAATGGTTATTCAGGCGGTGAAGAAGAAAGTTAAAAAAACACACATGACCAATATATAACTGATGAGCGGGAGTCTTTTTCACTAACTCCCACTGTCTTTCATTTCAAACCTTCTTTCGTCTCCTAATGGGTCTTGGCACAGCACCAATGTCCCCAACATTCTTCAGTTCCATTAGCCCCAGACCACATAGTAAGATATGTTTTGCAAGTACCAGAAAAGCTTTTTTTTGGCTATCTTCAGCCATCAAACCTTTATAGGTCGCGACAGAGAATAGATTCAGCAAGGTTATCCATGTTCATGATGAGGGTTTCAATAATGGAAACGGCTTTGAATACTGCTTCAATCAAATGGCCTATTGCCTCTCCACCACCAAATAAATGGAAGAAGAAAACAAACCTGCTGTTGACTCTGAGTTACAACATCATATTTAGATGGTAATAGCTGGTATGCAGAAAGAATACGTCTAGATACAATGATTTACTGTGTTCTGTATTGCAAAAGCCTTCAGAATAACCTAAAGCACTCTGTGTGGGCTGGTTATGACTCCAAAGCCTTGTGCATTAAAACAATGATCTGCTGCTGAGTTCAGTTTTATTATACAGCACCAGGTATGCAGCAGGGTGATTCTTCCTATAGATTGATGAAATTTTAGTCATTGTTATGTAACCCAACCCACTCACCTCCTCCTGTTCACTGGCCCAGTATGAGGTTATTCAAGATAGGGGAAGCCTGCCTTGCGACTTTACACAACTTTGGGAAACTGGGCCTGAGGCTCCTTTGTGTGCTCTGCGCTGTGTGTCAGTGTTGTTCACCTCAGACCAGACCCACTCAGAGGAACCACCAGGAACAGAGCTGTATTCTGTAAAGAACACAGAACACGGTTACCAGTCCAGCAGCCTCCTCTCTGCTTGCCTGCTACATGCTCCCAGCTGAGTCAATGCTGAGACCTCCTGGGAGACGGAAGGTACATTGTACAACACAACCCCCTTACAAATATGTTCTAACTCCCACAATAACTAAACCCCAAAACAAACAAGCCCATGTTCCCTTTTGTGTCATTTAAACTCCTCTCAGGGGGCTCTTTATGTCATTTTTGGTCCTACCTGTAAAGAACATAGAACAGGATTACAGTCCAGCAGCCTCCTCTCTGCTTGCCTGCTGTGTGCTCCCAGCTCAGTCAGTGCTCCTTGACACCTCCTGCTGATCCTGGCGGGAACCAGGAAGTTCTCCCAACATGCCGCAGTTTGTAGTCCACATCTTGTAGTTCCCGGGGCTGCTGTTGAATCACACTGGACCTTGGGCTACAGTTAATATCTTATGGGTGGAGTTTTGCACCTTCTCAGAGCCCCATTCAGTTGCATGGAGTTGTGTCGATGCTCAAGGATCCACTTGGATAGTTTCAGTTGTAGGATCAGGGTCAGGATTGTATATGACCTGTCTTTTAAGAGTCTCATGAATAATATCATTATGTGGCACATCTCTCTATCTGCCTATATCCTCTCAGTAAAGCATAGTAAAAGAAAGCACCTGCTCTTAAATTGATGTCTTGGGCTTGTGAAAGTAGAATGAATTATATTGTTAAAATAGAATGGATTAAAGAAATGCTGTATGTTCCTTTAAGCAGGAATAAGGAATGTTGAAATATAGTTGTCAGGAAGAGAAACGTCAAGGTATGAAACAATGGGTCCACTTAAGCTAATGATGGGACATTAACAGGAGATCGGTAATAGTTAGTAAGGAAATAAGATATGTATGCCTAGCCCCAGGTAAACTTATCAGTTCTGCTTCCTTTTGTTATCTTTAAAAAGCAACAGAGGGTCCTGTGGCACCTGCCACAGGACCCTCTGTTGCTTTTTACAGATTCAGACTAACACGGCTACCCCTCTGATACTTTTGTTATCTTGTTAAGTTTGTGCCCTTTTATCTGTATAAATAAGATAGTTTGAGTCTTGCATGGTGCTCACATTATCTGGGTGTATTAGCAGTGCGCTTTGCTAATAAACAGAGCGGTCTAACAAATTGTGAGTCCTGAGTCTGACTTTGACAGGCTTGAGTCAAGTTTGTTTCTTTGCTGGTCGTTTTGTAATGTCTGCCGTTTGTTAACTTGTAGCCTGATGTATACTGATGAAGCATAGAAAATGGTGATATTTCAGGGAGCACCTCAGACTGTTTTAATGAGATGCTGCATCACAGGTCAGTGGGAGCCAGAGAGTATTGAAAAACAACAACTACGAGCCCTGAGGGGGTCTCTGGATCTCTTGCTAAAGGCAAGGGCAAGAAGCAAAACCTGACTGCTGCAGCTTTTCATTTTCTTCTACTTCCCGTTCCAGCTGAAATTAACCACAGGGATGGTGGTAATATTTGGTTTGATCTTATGTAAGCAGTGACTTGTATCCGCAGACAACAGTTCCTTTTTTACTTGAAAGAACTGCTAAAAAGCTTTCATTGAATAAGTTTGGTGATGGGAAGATCAGGGCCGGCTCCAGGCACCAGCTCAGCAAGCAGATGCTTGGGGCGGCCAAGGGGAAGGGGCGGCACGTCGGGCTCTTCCGCGGCACTTCGGCGGCGGGTCCCCCTCTCAGAGGGTAGGACCTGCCGCCGAAGAAGAAAGCGTCACGGTGGAGCTATCGCCAAATTGCCACCGATTGCAATCGCGGCTTCTTTTTTTTTTTCCGCCACTTGGGGCGGCAAAAACCCAGGAGCCGGTCCTGGGGAAGATGCTACTGTTGGAGCAGGAACCAGATTCGTGCAGATTAAAGACCTCCATTCAGACTGTGTCTGGCCCAAGAATAGTACAAGGGAAGCTATAGAAAGAATTGTTAACTAGAGCTGAGTGAAATTTATTGGACCAATAGTTTATTTGCAGAAAAATGCAGTTGCCTCTGATTCAGGCAGAGAGAAGATCTGAATCCACATCTCTCAAGTGAGTGCCTTAATCATCAGGGATAGACACACACATTTTTTCTGAAGCTGACCAGAATGAAACAGACCTTTCTGATTTGCTGAAAAACTCCAAATATTTTTGGAAGAGAACCAAATATTTTTTTCTGATTTCTCTCCCACCTGGGTCCCTGTTTGCTGCCTGACATGCGGTCTGGAGTGGCTCACAACTGTGACTAACCTCAGGGCAGACTGTCACAAACAGGATAGATACCCCTAATTGGTTGTATGTTCTATCACCAAGCCAGTGACAAGTAGATTACTATAGTAGTTTTACCATGGAGTCACAGAGTTCCCTTAGACTCTCCAGTCTATCTTGCCACCCAGACAAACTGGAGTTGGTAATAATGGTCACTTACACCAAAAAATCACACCACATTTAGGTTGTTTTCAGTTCCAAGAGACTAGACACTTACCCCAGATCAATTGGTACTCTAGATCCTACACCAAAGACAATGAATCATAGAATCCTAGAAGAGTAGGGTTGGAAGAGACCTCAGCAGGTCATCTAATCCAATCCCCTGATCAAAGCAGGACCGACCCCAACTAAATCATCCTAGCCAGGGCTTTATCAAGCCAGATGCCAGCTCTCACCCAGGTTTCAGGCATTGGCTAAGAACTAACAGCCTCTTAGCTGGAAACTAGACTGTATGTTAGTTTTGCTCAAAATAGGTATTAGTCTTATAAGAATATAGTTAGTGTTAGACTCTATGAAATGCTTGTGTGTTGCCGCATGCATTAATCTCACTTATAATCTCTATATCCCACATTATAAGGTAATATTTAAGTGTTTGCTCTGAAACTGTAAACCCCCACAGTCAGGAGAGGAACTACCAAGAGTGAAAGACTAGTTTGTCAGTAGAGGTGTTATCTCCTGCCCAACAAAAGAAGGCCCATAGACACCAGACAAATTTTAAAATTCTGCAATATTCTGCATATTTTATTTGTCAAAATAACACAATATAATCACGCTGGTTTCAATTATTTAGGTAATTTATTTAAACTACAAGATGAAGAATGGGAGTGGGGAGCATTGGAGGAAATCCCCAAACCCCCTTGCCTAATAGTAATGTAGTTAGGTTTGACCCTTTATTTCCGGTTATTAGTCAACAGATATATGTACAGTGTTACATCATAGACAACTGAAGAGCAAGTGAGGGCTGGGGGATCAAACTCACAATTTATATTGGCTACTGACCATTTCCAGAAAGATCAGTAGCAAACAGTTCATCGAGCACATTTTGATGAGAAATTTTTTCAGTCCAAAAGTTTAGACCAGTTCTAATCACTAAAGCACCATAAGCATTTATAAGGCCATACTGTCCTTTACACCACTCTGGCCATATAAAGGAGCTTTAAAACTTTTACACCTGTTTTATGCCCCTGGGGGAATACACAAATACAATGGGAACAATTCACTAAGCAGTCAGGCTGCTAGGTTCTGCCTTAGCTGAGGGGACAGCCTGCGCCAAACCTACCTCCTCAGACACACCCCAAAGCCCTGCCCCTCCATGCCAAACGTGCTGCAATAGTGAACGAGAGGGACAGAGTGTCTCTTTCTCACTCTCCTACACAACTGCCCATCCTTTCACACACCCCTGGTGGTGATTTACATCTCTATTGGCTGCTCCGGGCACCCAAACCAACCTGCCTGTGCTGCCAGGGAGGAGTGTGTGACTGCTCTTGCAGCTTCCCCGTCAGAAGTCATTTTTCTGCGGGGAAGCAAAGACATCGGTGGGGAACATGAATTCTGTGCACGTGCAGTGACGCAAAATTCCCCCAGGAGTAATTTATGAATATGTTGAACAACACTGGCTCAGTACAGATCCCTGGAATACACTGCTATTTACCTCTCTCCATTCTGAAAACTGACCATATTTTCCTACCCTTTGTTTCCTGTCTTTTATCCAGTTAGTGATCCATGAGAAGACGTTCCTTCTTATCCCATTACTGCTTACTTTGCCTTTGGAGAGGGACACTGTCAAAGGCTTTCTGAAAGTTCACTCCATCACCCTTGTCCACATGTTTGTTGACCCCCCCCCCTCAAAGAATTCTAATAATTTGCCAAGTCATGATTTCCTTTTACAAAAGCCATGTTGAGTCTTCCCCAATAAATTCCATTCATCTGGTAGAGAAGATGATTTAAATGATGTGACATACCACACACAGTAGTTCTGCAATTTCATATTTGAGTTACTTTAGAACTCATGGGTGAATACTATCTGGTTCTGGTGACTTATTACTGTTTAATTTGTCAATTTGTTCCAAAGCCGCCTCCATTGATGCCTCAGTCGGGGACAGTTCCTCAGATTTGTCACCTAAAAAGAATGGCCAATGTGTGGGAATCTCCCTCTGCGGTGAAGACCAATGCAAAGAATTCATTTAGCTTCTCCACAATGGCCTTATCTTCCTTGAGTGTTCCTTTAGCACCTTGATTGTCCAGGGGCCCCACTGATTGTTTGGCAAGCTTCTGGCTTCTGATGTCCTTTTTTTATCTGTTAGATTCTGAGTCTTTGTTAGTTGCTCTTCAAATTCTTTTTTGCCTGTCTAATTATACTGTTACACTGGTCCTGCCAGAGTTTATGCTTCTTTCTATTTTTCCTCAGTAGGATTTGACTTCCAGTTTTTAAAGATTGTATTTTTTTCCTCTACCTACTACTTTTACACTGTTGTTTAACCAGCGAGGCATTTTTTTGGTTCTCTTACTATTCTTTTTTTGATCTGGAGTATACATTTAGTTTGAGCCCATATTATGGTGTTTTTAAATAGTCTCTGTGCCGTTTGCAGGCATTTCACTCTTGTGACTGTTCCTTTTAATTCCATTTAATTAGCTTCCTCATTTTTGTGTAGCTCCCCTTTCTGAAATTAAATACTACTGTGGTGGGCTTCTTTGGTATCCCCCCGCCCCAGGATGTTAAATTTACTTATATTATGGTCGTTATTACTGAGCAGCTCAGCGACAATCTTGGACCAGATTCTGTGCTCCACTTAGGACTGAATCAAGACTTGCCTCTCCCCTTGTGGGTTCCAGGCCTAGCTGCTCCGAGAAACAATGATTAATGGTGTCTGGAAACTTTATTTCTGCATCTGCAATGTATCTTGGTGTATTCCTGTAAAGTATGGCAGAGAATTCCCTGCATCAGGGGAACAATTTCTCCCACTGTCTGAAACATGAGAGAAACATAAAGCAGATGCTTGCTGAGTTGAATTAAGACCTGGAAATACAGAAGCAAAGATCTAAATAATTTCTCTTTTACTTTATATGACACGTTTGTGAATTACATGCTCATGCATTTGTAATTAGAAGGCTAAACAGATGGTGAAGGCTTAGTAAAAAAAGAAAATATTTATTTTCAAAAATAGTGCTGCCAAGAGATTATTTACTACATCAGGAGATTATTTTTCCCTTCCAAATGTTGCTTTGTTGAAATACTAATTTGGAATGAAGCTGGACATTTGTTAACTGCAAAAGAATTTCCACTGGAACTCAATTCAACTGGAATGTTAGGACTTGTCTGCACTTAAAATGCTATGGTGGACAGCCACGCCACTGCAGCTGCATGGCTGTAGCGCATCAGTGTAGATGCTACCTATACTGACAGGAGGGGTTTTCTTGTCAGTGTAGGTAATCCACCTCCCCGAGAGAAGAATTCTTCCATCAACCGAGTGCTGTCTACTTTGGGACTTAGGTTGGCTTAACAGCGGGGCTCAGGGCTGTGGATTTTTCACACCACTGACCAGCCTAATGAAACCAACCTAATGTTCTAGTGCAGTGGTTCTCAAAGCCGGTCCACCGCTTGTTCAGGGGAAGCCCCTGGCGGGCCGGGCCGGTTTGTTTACCTGCCGCGTCCGCAGGTTCGGCCGATCGCGGCTCCCACTGGCCGCGGTTCGCTGCTCCAGGCCAATGGGATGTTCTGGTCGCCCTTCCCGCAGCCCCCATTGGCCTGGAGCAGCGAACCGAAGTCAGTGGGAGCCACGATCGGCCAAACCTGCGGATGCAGCAGGTAAACAAACCGGCCCGGCCCGCCAGGGGCTTTCCCTGCACAAGCAGTGGACTGGCTTTGAGAACCACTGTTCTAGTGTCGACCAGGCCTTAAACAGAAAGGGCCAGATCTTTGTCACCAGTTTACTCTTTGTTGCTATTCCAGTGACACAAAGGAGATGGAGAGTTGACATAAACAGCCAGCTGGGGAAACCCTTTGCAGGGGAATTCCCATGTAGCATAAACCTTACACAGCAGGCTCTATGCCACTGACTGCAGGAGCCTCTCCCTCTCGCATAGTGAGTATGCTGGAAGTAAGAAGAGGTGTGGCTAGAATACACGTTCCTGGACTGGTGGAATAGCTTGTTCCACCTGGCACATGTTAGAAATAAAGATGTCCCGTAGTTAGCTGTAGTTTTGCTAACCTCAAACATTCAGACATTATGAAACAGGCTTTAAAATAATGAGATTTAAATCTACATTTTTTTTCTATTTGGCATTTTTATTTACATGTTATTTGTTCTTTACCATCTACCATTTTAATAGTCTTAAATTGTTAACCAGGATGTTTTTAATACTTGTTTCTCTAATTAATTTCCTAATTGTTAGGCGAATTTCAGATTTTACATAGAGAGTATTTCTACTTAGACATTTCATGCATAAAATGCTCATTTATGCTGGAAGAGACATATCCAGTGCCTCATCACCATCCTTACTGGGAGAACAGTAGCAACTCAAACACAAAATTGATAGGCAAATAGTCCATTCAATATATGCAAACAATACTTCTTACTGATACATGCAAGTCAAGTGTTGGTAATGAGGACGCGCGCCACCGACACATGAAGCATAGTGTGGACATGCAAAAGCAATTTAATTACTGCCGTGTCTGTACATCAATGTAATTTAGGTCGACATAATTTTGTAGTGTAGACATACCATAGTGACTATGGGGAAAAAATACTTGATAGTACAAAATTAGATGGCGGTTCTCTCTAATGAATGTTGTCGCCAAACATTTTGCATGACAAAGAATGCATTTCTGTTTTTCATAGTGGGAATCTGCCTAAATAATTCTTTCCCTTTCAGTTGAGAGGAATTGTTGTGTATGGGGATTTCTGGTCACAAGTGTAGGGTAGGTTTGGATTTTTTTCTTCCTATAGGAAAAAGTGAGTGTAGTACCGGATTGATAGCTCCTTAGGCAGAGATCCTCTGTTTAATCGCATAACATGTATGACATATATAAACTTCTCCACACTGAAGGCCTAATGCTCAGATGGCATAAATGAAGTCAATGGAGCTACATCCATTAACACCAACTGAGGATTTGTCCTATTCTTTCCATTTGTCTAGTTTTCTACAAGGTTGCCCATTACTGTTGTATCTGAATGCCTGCTGCTCACCCTGGTATCCCCAGGTACCATTGCCTTGGTGCGTCAGTGCTGACATAAAGTGGGAGGGTAGTTGAATCTCCATGCTCAGTCAGTCCTCTCTGCTGAGGCTTCCAACGAGCCTACAAGTCATGGTGATGGCTTGCCAATTACAAAGTGGACTGAAAAGAAGAAAATAGAGCTGATGAAATGAACTCCTGGCATAACACTATTGACTTAATTACATCACAGATAAATTTGGCCTACCTTATGTATAGCACTATGTAGTTATCCAAATTCACTTGATCCCACTATCTTAAACAATACTGCAATGCATTGTCACAGGAAGTCCTTGGCTCCATAAGGCTGTAGACCAGCTAATCTCCAGTCATTTTTCTCACATACTTTGATTAAAGTTATATCAATCCCACTCATCCCTAGTCCAGCTAAACAGTTACCCCTGTTTCACTGGTGCAAGCAGAGAGGCTCTAGTAAATATGGAAAATATCTTTTTTTCCCAATGGCTATGAACGAGGGAAGAAAGCACAAATGGCTCGAACTCCCAGGAGATGTCTCCAATTGTGGAGCAAGGCAATAATAGATCAATGAAACCGAGAGAGAGAACACAGTGGTCCAGATCGTCAGTGGTTGTAAATCAGCATCTCTTTGTTTTGACCCACTCCATTTATTGAAAAGCTGCACTTTGTATGGTTTGGAACAGTCTATGCTTCCTTACGTAGCACACATAAGGGTACATTTGTTTTAAAATCTAAGGAGAACAAATGTGAAAATAGCTTTATTTGGCTGTCCTACTTTTAAGTCTCGGCAGAGTATTTTATAGTATTTATAGTCAGTTCCGTCTCTTGATTAAGACTGCTTAGTGCTCATCCAACAATACAAAGCACCCTTAAATTACTTTTAATAGATTACCTAGAGATCCGCTGACCTAGTGTTGTATATACTATAGACAATGGTGTAGACCCAGCATAACCATCTTCTCCCAGCACACACCACCCTGGTGGTGGCAGCTGAGCTGTGGCCACTTTGTAGAATTGCTCTGGTAATCCTCAACTGCCAGAATGGCTAATTAAGGAGCCATTGCTGTCATTGCAACTTAGAACAGTCCAAAAATTGCTCTAAGTTATTCCTCAGGTCCAGGCCAGCCCCCCAGTGGTAGAAGGATCAGGGAGCTACTAAGATGGTGTACAGCCTCTCCTTCCCCAAGATGCACAAATGGCCAGACACAAGGACTCTTGTTTTAATTTTCCCCTGAAGTTTGGTGATGTTTAACGTTATGCCAGAGTTCTTGAACTGCAAGATAAAGGAGGGTGAGATTCCTTCATGTTTGAGAGAAGCTTCCTTTCAGCCACTTGCTGGATATGGTCCTGATTCTCCCCTCAACTGCACCAGTTTTAAACCAGTTGGAGTGGGGTGGTCACCCTGCTCCTGCCCGGAGGGGTTAAAAGCAGCCCTGGAGAGGGCTGTGGCTGATTGGGGAAGCAGCCACAGCTGAGGCCATGTCCCTATCAGGCCACAGCTGGCCCTATAAAAGGGCTACGAGCCAGGAGCTCAAGAGGACACACATTCTCTCGCTAGCTTTCTGAGAGAGAAGGACCGGGCTGCCTAGGAGCTGAGAAAGGTACCTGAGGTGGAGCAGTGTTGGGGAAGGGCAGAGGGAGCTGGGGAGCTCCAGCCAGGAAAAACCCCAGGCTGCAGGCCTTGCCAAAAGGGCCAAATAGGTACTGGGGCTGCAGAAGGGCATCCCAGAGATAGGCAAAGGCAGCAGGTCCTAGCCCCCGTTGCCAATGATGAGTGGTTTACAGACTGCAGTCTGCCCCAATGAGCGGGGGCTAGATGGAGACTGGCAGTAGCCATTGAGGTAAGGTGGGGCTAGAGGGTTGGGGGTTCCCCTGGGTGGGGAGACCCAGATTGTGGGATACTGCTGGGGCAGAACCCCTGGGCAAAGGGCACCGAGGTCTGGGAGGGAAACGGGGCCAGCGGCAGGCGAGACACCGGCCTGAACAGGGCGCTCTGGAGCTGGAAAAGAGCTAATTCCCGAGATGACCAGCAGGAGGTGCCGCACCAGTGACTCGTCGCCCCGCCACACCAGTGTAACTGAGAAGCCACTCCAAACCTCAAATCCCTTGGCCTGAAACTGTTAACTAGTTTATACTCAATTCACCTTCTAGAATACAAGAAGTCTAATTAAATTAACTGTAAATACTTAAACTAATATTGTCAGTAGGAGAAAAATCTGTTTATAAATCTGACCAGTCTGTATTTGCTGGTTTCAAATTATTGTGAATACATTACATGGGATAAGAACAATGTTTACAGTCCAGAATACATAATAATGCCTGGACAAAAATCTAGTTAAAATGTAATCAAATATAAGGCTAAAAGCTGAGTGAGTCATTTACAGCATTAAAAAAAAGAGAGAATTGAAACAATACTGTAGCTATCAAAAATACCCCAAGAAATGCAGACAAATCAGAATGAAGGTTGAACTTAGAAGAAACTCAAATATTGGGAAATAGGGAAATGATCAGTTTAAACACCCAAACTACTTTAGCTCTGCTGAGCCTTGACAATAAACAGAAGTTCTGAGACTGCTCAGTCCATCCACAACTAACCATTCAGTCTCTCCTGTGACCAGCAAATCTAAAATGCCTTACTCTAAACTGGACCAACATTATACCAACTCCTGATTTCTTTCTGGCCCTACACAGGCCTCAGAACGACATATTCCACATCTTTTGGGTGAGAGAAAGCGCAAGCTGTAGGCAATCTTTCCCTACTCATTAAGATTTCACGTTCCAACAATTATACAAGTGTAATCTGACACTAAGCTAGCATACCTACATAGATACGCCTTCTAGCCCCAGCCAATGAAAATACAGCATTTCTAGGAGAAGAATGAACAGAGTACTAATCATCCTAAGTATAGTCCCAGTGCATATGTACAATCAATGTATTGTGCACAATTTGGCATTCTACCTACAAGCAGGGGCGGCTCTAGCTTTTTTGCCGCCCCAAGCACGGTAGGCAGGCCGCCTTTGGCGGCTTGCCTGCGGGAGGTCCCCGGTCCTGCGGATTTGGCGGCTTGCCTGTGGGAGGTCCCCGGTCCTGCGGATTCGGCGGCTTGCCTGTGGGAGGTCCCCAGTCCCGCGGATTCGGCGGCTTGCCTGCGGGAGGTCTGCCGGTCCCGCGGCTTCGGCATACCCACCGCCGAATTGCCGCCGAATCCGCGGGACCAGCGGACCTCCCACACACCCCGCTGAAGGCAGCCTGACTGCCGCCCTTGCAGGGACCAGCAGGGTGCCCCCCATGGCTTGCCGCCCCAGGCACGTGCTTGGAGCGCTGGTGCCTGGAGCCGCCACTGCCTACGAGTTGTACCACTGAAGTGGTGTCTTCAAATTTGTCACGTGGACAGCAAAAGAGAGCAGATTTCTTAAAGCCTGCCCAGATGTAAAGGGAGGCTGGGAGATGACAAAGGGAAGATGGGAGAATGGTGGTGACATGATCACTGTATCAGTGCAGTGTTTTTTCTCAAATTAAAATGTCTCCTGCTATATGTTGTGGATTTAAGTGCCCAGAAAAAAAGTCCATGAAACAAAATCAAATGCTAAAAGAGGCGCACGTTAAACAAACAAAAGATTCTTGATTTTTAAAAAAAGTTGTGTATATAGCTAAGAAATTGAAGTGCCTTCTCATTTGTGTATTGCATATATAACATTTGTTAGAACTGTGTCTACATGTGGAATTTGGCACCCACTGTTCATAGAATTGCTGCAGTCTGTCCTACACAGTGTGTTCACTTACGGAGACTACTTTTCTTTCTTGCTGTTTTCCTCTTAATTAACATTTTAGGCTGGAAAAATCATGTTTTTCCTCTTTGTGTATGGAAGCACAACATAAAGTAGCTATGAAAGGAAGGAAGAAGAGAGGCTGATGGGGTGTTCTACTAGGATGTACATGGTAAAGATTGTGTGGGTGCCTTAAATGTGCATTTTCATTCTTTTAAATATTTGGGTTTCTTTGAGGTTAAATGGAAAAGTGAAGTTCTCCTCTGCGAGTTCCTAGAAGTGCAATTACAGTTCTGTGGGGATTGATATTTCAAATCCATCAGTGGCTTCTAATCAAATGTACTCGGCAGAGGATTTTTGAATGCAGAGATTGGTGTTTAGAGGCCTAATTCCCATTGCCTTTCAGAGGGAATCGAGTGCTTTACACCTGCAAAGACTATCAAGTTGAACAGGTGTAGCTGAGTTCTTCATTTCTCTTGCTGATGATGATGTATGAGAGAACCCAGTTTTACCTTCAGTTTACAGGACTGGCTCTTGGAGGGGGTCAGGGGAATCCATCCTTTTACTCGTACCCTGAGCAAATTTGTTCAAGATGTCACTGAGCAACAGTAAACCTGAACTTCATGATACCGTATTTTTTCAAGCAGTATTGCCCTTTAACTCTGTATATCAATAAATATTAATAAGCATCAATATTAATGCTGGATTTTCTTTCCAAAGTGGCTCCCTGCTAATTATCCCCAGCATTAATATTTCAAGACCAGCAATGTGGTTAAATATGGCCTCTTGAATACTTAAGTCAAGACCTTTAATCACATTACGAAACTGATGATCTCTGTCAGATCAAGAGGCAACAGCTGTTATTCAGCTAGAAAGAACCTTTACCTTTTTATTATTTTGTGTTGTAGATGCTTTGATGAAAACTCTTCCTCTTGGCTTCTCAATTTTTAGATTATTTCCCTATGAGTTTGCACTTTTTTGAGATTTAAAATAATCTTCCATGTCAGTTCTACAACAGATTTATTTTTTCCTTCTAGCTTGCTCTCAGATGCTACTTCTGAATTTCATTTTGTTACTGTAAATGCAGATATTGATTTAATCCATAACACTAAACCCACTTCAACTTTGAGAGTTAGGGTAGTAGTAGTGTAAGGAATATGAGAATTAAGAGCTCGGTCTTTCATTCCTTCTGCACCGTTAAAACACAACTGTCTTCAGATTATTGACCGTGCAAGAAATGCAAAATCGGCTCCTAAATCTTACTGTGTGTAGATTTTTAGTGGAAATTGAAAGTCTGCTCATGCTGCTCCCAACCCCTGACCTCCCACCCAAAAAAATCCAGATTTCAAACACCCCAAACTTCAGGGTTGTCAGATCCACCAGGTTGGTTTTACCCGTTATAATAAGAGGTTAGTTTTATCCATAAGAAGATATATTTGCAAAATTTGGGTCTGGATCTAGGTATGGATTTCAACACCACCCTCTTCCCCTCCCCAAAGTTCAGGAGGGTTTCAATGGTTTTAATTTGGATCCATCTCTACTGAGAATTTATTGGAATGATAGCATTCTACTATGATGTATCTACTGCCATGTAGATCTCTGTTCCAAAAATCTGCCAATAATATCTGTTACCAACAAACTTCTGGCTAGCAGCATTATAATAGAAATGTTGTTGGGGTCTGGTCCTTGTCATCTTAACTATACGTTAAATATCTATTACCTTTTGGGGTAATACAAATAATAATGAATATTAAAAGTGAAAACTCTCCACCATTTTGTTTCTGTGTCCTCATGAACAGGAAGGATGGTCTTGTAATGAAAGAACTGAAATCTGGGTTCTGTTCTTGCCTCTACTATAGACTCTTTTTGTGTGACCTTGGGCAAATGACTTTATCCTTCTGTGCCTCCGTTTCCTATCTGTAAAATTGGAATAATAGCACTTCCTTTCTCTCACGTCTTGTCCATTTAGATTGTAAGCTCCTAGGAACAGGAATTCTCTCTCAACCTATTTGCATAGAACCCAGCACAGTGAGGTACTTATCTCACTTAAAGCATTATTGTAATACAAATAATATGATAGTGATGTCTCATAAATATTTCATGAGACTAGGAGCAGCAGGTTAATGGAAGAAAGATGTTTCCTGGGTTGCTCATGGGGCTAATCGTATTGGGGAGACATGTATAAGAAAGATAAGGGGAAGCAAACATTTCTCTAATTGAAAAATAAATGCATAAAAGCAGACCAGGTCCCCTAGTGAAATGCTCTATCAGGGGAAAGTCCTCTGTCTGAGACTGTTCAGTAGTTTAAATTTTAACTGGACATTTATTTATTTATTTTATTTTGCAGAAGGGGTTATTGTTTTTGATGCTTTCATTTGATTATATATATATATATATATATATATATATATATATGAGGACCATGATATAAGGAAATGGAGTTCTCTGAATTATTCAATAAAAATAAGTAGGCTGCAACTGCATAGACTCCCTCTTGTCCTTATTCTTCCAAGACTGGTTTGGGGTGTTATTTCATATTAGTCACCTCATTGTACATGAGTAACAAAAATGCCAGCCATCCTCCAAAATCCAACAGTACCCAAACTTCACTGAATCATATTGGTTTATCTCAATAACATTCTTGTTTTGCTTTATTTTTCAGTGCTTTTTTTTAAAGTTACTTACTGAATTCATTATGTGCAATAATATGACCGTATTTAATTGGATTTCAGATGGGTGTACAGTTGATGGATTTAAAAAAAAAAAGTCAAATATCAACGTGGACCAAAGAGGTAAGCAGAGTTGTGTGTTACTTTTAAATTAATTACTGTGATATAATAAATATTAGCACCCTGATTAGTTAGAGGCATTTTGCTAGAGTGCTAATGAGTGAAGTGGCTGGAACCATTTTGATTGTGCAAGAAGTAGTTTAGTTTAAGAATATTTCACATAAACTGGAAAAAAGATTTAAACCACATTATGACTAGCTTGCACACTGCCCCACAAGAGAGTAAAAGCTTGATCCTGTACTATTCAGACCAGTGGGAATTTTTCCATTGACTTGATTGGGACCAAGCTCTGAGTCCCGCGTCCACAGCTATATTAGGCTTCCTCCGACCTTGGGTCTGAGTCCTGGGGTGATTGCCACAGCTGCACTCAGGAATAGGATATGTGGCTGTGAATCTTACCATCGACTCAGGTCCAGCATCTGCCTTTGGCAATTGCCAATCCCTGATGCTTCAGAGGTCAATTAAAAAGAAACAACATCAACAAAACCCTATAACATTCCTGTTTAATTCTCCAGCACTGTACCTGGGAGTAGGATACAGGGAATTCATCCTGACCTCTTCTTATCTTGTGCCTTTGATTACATTGTATTTACCTGCATAACTACAAATGTTGGACCACAATTTGAAAGCCTTACTCAGTTTTTAAGTGATTCAGACTCAAGGCAAAAACTCCCATTGGCTTCGATGGGAGATATGCCAGAAAAAGGAGTGAATAAATCCTGAGGACTCAACTGTGCAAAGTGCCTACAGCCTAAAGAAAGGGGTGGGTGACTCTGCACCATCCTTTTGGAGCTCGGGGTGGAATTCTGGTTCAGAACAATGTCCAGCAATTATTTAAAAAAATGTGTAGTGTGTCCAGTTCTGGGCATCACACTTCAGGAAAGATGTGGACAAATTAGAGAAAATCCAGAGGAAAGCAACAAAAATGATAAAAGGTCTAGAAAACATGAGCTATGAAGAAAGATTGAATAAAAATGGGTTTGTTTAGTCTGGAGAAAGAAGACTGAGTGGGGACATAAGTCTTCAAGTACATAAAGGTTGTTATAATAAATTGTTGTGATAAATTGTTCTCCTTATCCAGTGAAGACAGGACAAGAAATAATGGGCTTAAATTGCTGCAAGGAAGATTTAGGTTAGCCATTAGGAAAAACTTCCTAACTGTATGGGTAGTTAAACACTGAAATAAATTACCTGGGGAGTTTGTGGAATTTGTCATCGGAGGTGTTTAAGAACATGCTAGACAAACACCTGTTGGGGAAGTTCTATATTATACATAGTCCTGCCTCAGTGCAGGGGACTGGACTAGATGACCTATTGAGGTCCTTTCTATTCTACATTTCTGAGATTCCTATTTCTATGATGTTGATGACTGTTTGCTCATAAACATGACTTTGTAAAAAGCTATATCATTCGTCATAGCATTGGTGGGATACGATCATGAAGGGGCTTCTTTGGGCCTGGAATCTGTTAGTTTTGTATCTATAGTATTTATTGGAGACAATCAAATCATGTGATACTCTCTCATATATCAGAGGGGTAGCTGTGTTAGTCTGGATCTGTAAAAAGCAACAAAGAGTCCTGTGGCACCTTATAGACTAACAGACATATTGGAGCATAAGCTTTTGTGGGTGAATGCCCACTTCATCAGACGTCTCTCATACATTACTAGATGTCCGATTCACAACAAGACAAAATACAGTTTCAAGAAATTCTTGATCTTAAATGTGCTTGAATACAGATCACCTAGTGCTTCAATTTGCTCCTTGCCTTCTTTTCAAGGTGAGTATATTGTGTCTCCATAAATCAGACACAGAGCATATCATTCTGATTATATGGTAAGCAAGCCTTTATTCTATCACTTATCTTCCTAGTTCCATCTCTTCCTTCCCCCCACTTCCCCCCAAAAACATGTAAATCCTGTTTTAGCTTTCTCACTACACACTCACAGTGAGTTTTATCTGTGCTGATGCTATACCAATGACAGCTATGCCATTCTGTGGCTCTTCAGTACCTGACATTCCAGTTTCTGCCTCATACGTATACGGTCACATAACAAATATTTTAACATGACAAGGCAAATCCTCTGCTGACCAGTACAGAGATGGAGAGCAGAGAAGCAGTATGGTCTGCTCCATGAACCCTGCCAGAGTATGGAAATATTCCACTCAGTGGGCTGGTGCAATGGACCGAGTGGTGCACTTCTGAATGTCTAGCATGTGCTGCTGATGGTAGTATATAACCTAGCTGGCTATAGCCCCACCTAACAAACAGAGGGTGTTCACTTGGAGACACACGTGCAGACTTTAACCAGCTGCACCTGCCAGTGAATAGTGTTACGTTCATGGCATACATACAGAAATTATGTAAAAACATAAAATATCCTTGTGGGAAGGTTGCATCATAATGCAATAAAAAAGACCCCAAAGACAGAGAGTGACAAAGCAGACTGCTCCCTAAAACAGAGGCACAACTCACTCCACCTTTTTATAGCCTGGCTGTCTACAGATTTGCACGCATTTCTACAGAGCCCCTTATCCTGCAAGTGGGACCCAGAAACCTCCTTGGTATTAGGTGATAGCTTGCAATCCTCAATATGCCACAGACAGAAGCTGAGGGCCACTGTAATAAGGAGGTATCCTTCCTGACTCTAACAAAAGGGGAAAACTCTATGTATGTGTTCCCTATTTCTCTCTCTTCCCTCCCCTCTGCCATTGTGCACAAACTCTCACCAAAGTCCATGAAAAGATTCCTAATGACTTCACTGGATCAGGGGCCAGAAAAGGGCTGGACTTAGCCCAAAATGTATATATCCTACCTCACCTGTACTTTTTACAATCATTCAACTGTTGAGTTACAAAAACCAGGGTAATCTTATCTGAGGGAAAATCAGCAAAATTAAAGGCAATAATTGTAAATATTTGTAAAGTGCTTTGAGATCTTTAATGAAAGTGCAAAATATTATCAGTTACTACCCTGCTGTCTGCTGTGCTTTCAGATCTGACTGTGAGCCAATTATTTTTAAATGGTCAGCTAAATTATGCCCACAAAAATTCTACCCATGTATGCAGGGACACAGTTGCAGTACTTGATTTCCATGTGTAACTGACTGTGTTTGGGCCAAAAGTGAGTTTGAACCAGGAACCTTCAACATAAGCCTCTTTTGCTTCAGCTAAAGGCCTAACTCCCTTATCTGATAAGTGTAGTACAATCATTAATTTCTTATGTAGACTAGTAGATAGGGTCTAAGAGTCACAATATCCTACTGTAAATTATGCATGTATCAATTTCTATTTGAATACACCCAATAGCTGTTTGCAACAACATTGGCATACGCTGTGGCTTTTAGTTTTGGCACTTTTAAAACAAATCTCTATGTATGTGTTTATAATTCAGTAGAACTAAATGCTAGAGCTGAGCAAGTGATTTGCAGTCAAACAATCTAATAGTTTTAGCCTGTTTTTCTGATCATGTTGGATCTGCAATCAGATCACAATCCCACCAGATTTAATCAATACTGGAAAACTTTAGACAATGTTGATGCATTTTTAAAACTTGATGAATTGATTATAAGGTTCGAAGCATATTCAACATTACTATGGGTAATGTGCTGTTTCATCAGGGTTAGTCATAAGTCACATGACATTGTTTTTGTTTGCTCATTGGATAAACACATCTGGTGCACATGCTTTGCTGGATCAGGGCCTTAAAGAAAATAATGTAGGTGGAAGAGTAGTTGCATTGACACTGGCTGCAGGACCAGCACTATAGTTATCTTCTAGGCAACATGTGATGCTATTAGCCAAGTGATAACCTGATTTTCTTTCAAACTGCCAAAGACCAAATCCAGGGTAGCAGAAAAATTAAAAGAGCAGAAAATTCTCATTGAGAGGGAAATGTCTTAAATCTAAAACCACTTTTGTTGTTCAACATTTAGAGTATTGATGAAAGTTCTTCATGTTTCTCTTTTTTTTTTTTTCCAGCCAAGAATTCCAAAAGTGATCAGTGATTGTTGGGTGCCATCATTTTTTGAGTGTCCCCCTTGAGATACCTGACAGTGGCCAGACTTTCAGAAGAGAAGCAAAGCAAGGTAGAAAAGAAGAGACCAAATCCAAGTTGGTCCCATTTTTTATTCTTGTCTGCACTCTTTTCTTCTATTGGGCGGTAGGGAAAGATCCGAAGCACGAACACTCAACTACTTCTGCTCCCGGGGAAAAGAGATATGATTCTTTCTCCCTTCTCCATAGTGCTTCTTATCTCCAGGCCCAAGAACCTTCTTGGCCTTCCTGTTCCACTGCTAACTGAGAGAGACGCATGAGGAGTCTCACCTCAGCCAGGCAGAATGCTTCTTTGACTTGCTCATTCAGGCCACCTGCAGCTGAGAAAGCCTGTCCTCACCGGGGATCTCAGCGTTGGTAACACAACTGCTACATGGGTAGTAGCAACAGTGGGAAATTTGAGCAAATTCAGAGAAGTCTTCTGTCACTCACCCTGAGGGTGAAATTCATGACTCTGGTTCTTTAAATGGTGTAAGGCTTGTGAGAAAAATGAAATCCTGAAGGCAAGCGGACTTGCTAACACAGGTTAAAACTAGAACTGCCTTGTCCATACTAGCATTTGATCAGGTCCTAATGCCTTTTTTCCTAGCAAATCCAAGGCCCAGTTGAGGAATGTGCAGCAGGAGCAGAAAAAATTATTAGGGCCAGATACTCAATTGCTGTAAATCAGAGTCATTCCATTGAAACCAGTGGCGCTATAACAAGGATCTGACCCGTGAAACTCTTCAGATTGTTTTTCCAGACAAATGTCCCAGTAATTTAAAAAAAAAAAAGAGAGAGAGAAGAAAAATATAGGAAATATGTGAGCAAAGGTGTTTCTAAATTGCTTTTATTTCAGGTTTTTCATGAGGCATCTTGAATAAATATTCTAGCCTCTCACGGTCATGGATTTCAGTATGCAAAGCCACTGATTACTGTTTTATTGCCTAATTGCTTAACCCCCTAACATGCACTTTCAATGAAAAGCATCGGAAGACCCATTTGTCGGCTTGCAGAAATCTATCACGAGCTTGTAAAAATTGTCCGTTTTGTTGGAGATTGATGGACTCTGACTTGTTGTTTACAGAGAAGCAAAGCCGACAGTCATGTCAACGCAAAAGGGACCAAGTCGCAAAGGTATAAATCAAAGTTAAAGCATCGTATCTGATGACGGCGGCACTCCAGTTCTCCACTGCTGCTATCCCTTTATCGTAACGCAGGTATTATTTTATGACCTACATCAACGCACATATATCCTTGTTCCATATTTTGTAATGTGTAAATTGAAAAGGAAACAACAAAGGAATTTTAAAAAGGCTACGCAGAGTAGAAAGAAAAGGCTTTTAAAGCGTGCGCTCTCTTTATCTATATGAGAAAAGCAATAGCATATTTTATATATAAAAATAGCATATATATATAAAATATGCTATTGCTTTTTTCATAAATCCTAACTATTTTCCAGTTGTTACATTTCTGTTGCTGCTATTGAATAATATGATTCACCTTTCAAACAGAGATGTGCTGGTAAAATTATAATAGATCCCTAAAAAAGGTAACATTTCCTGGGTAAAATAGCTTTCCACTGCAATCTCCTCCTTCATAATCTGTTAATTCTCTACCATTCCCTTCCCTGCAAAATGGATCCTTCCACTGCTACCCCTGCCTATGTCCCTCTCAACCCACTGTGTATACCCCTACATGACCACAAGATAAATGTTGTAACACTGAATCCGCATGAGACGTCTTGAGTTAGGACAAAATAATTAATTATGAACAATGTATTCAATGCATTTCACTATTTTCCTGGTTGCTAATCGCTCATTAGCTTCAGTAGGACCATTTGTGGTGTGAGGTAACGTTGAGCATGAGTAGAAGTAGCAGAATTGGGCTCTGTATATCTTTTGAAATAGCACTGGATGGTGTAGATGTAGTGTGGTACTATTTTAGTTTCCTGGTTGGATGACTTATGCAACTACCCAACAAGAGCATGAATTTGAAATTGAATGCTTGAATGTTACTTCTGAAATTTGTCTCATCACTGGTTAGTTATCCAATCTGAAATTCACCTTGCACAATTATTCACCCTGGTAAATTTGGAATACTCATGGCAAAGAAAATACAGAAAACGGTTCGAACGCAATCTAAGCAAATACAATTAAAATGAATGGTCAATGGCATAGTATGGTAGTATTAATCTGACTTTACGTACATTGCAGAATCAGGGCCTAAATGTTTGCCTGTTAACTATGTGAGCAGTTCCATTGACTTGAAGTCCCACCAACGTGCTTAGCTGACTCAGGGCCTTTGTTAGGACCATGTAAGTATAGGAACCAATGCTTTTTTTTTTTTCAGATGAAAGGAAACAGAAATGTGAATTTCCATTATTGAATAGGTGGCATATGCTTTAGCAACAGATTAATGTATTATCTTACCTTCCTTGAAACGAATTCATCACTACAAATAGTCTGAAGTGCTGGCAGTCTGAAAACTCAGTTTTACTTTTTCTTTCACTCTCTTGGAGGCATCATGTTCTTTTTTTTTTTTTTTTAATTAATAGGCTCGATACAGCCTGGCAAGGAGAAGTGGCTTCCCATGCACTTAATGTCTGATCAGAAAAGAGCGATCAAACACCAACTGTCTGCATTCTCAAGCAGTTAAGAATATAATTCAAAAATATATTTCCCTGGGGTGTAGTTTCTCTTAAATGTAAGAAATGTTGTAAAATACCAGCCGATGTTTCCTGATGATGTAGAAGCTCTATCAAAGGATGTCTACAAAATACCTAGGGGAAAATGACTTGATGTGAACCAATAGTCAGCCTGGATCAGTGGCGTTGGAACAGTCTTTATAGTTTGGGGGGGAGGGGGGAGAAGAAGGGTGCTGAAAGTTGTTGAACAAAACTGTAAACCCTGTATATGATGGAAACCACGTCAAGCCAGAGGGTTCTGCTGCCTCTCCAGCATTCCTAGTTCCAGCACCCGTGACCTGGACTGAAAAAGATTTTTGAGGCAACTGAAAACAAATTGGCTTTATTCTTCTCAGTCTGTGCTTGAAGTAGATGTTTCTTATTTTGGCCATATGCATGATTCCTTTGGTCTTATACCATTCTTGCATTTTATTAGCAAGCAACTTAGAACGTTTGTCCTTCATGGGGAATCGGAAGTTCTGAATTTGCATGGGACACTTGAGTGGACTGCTTTTATGCTGCTGTTCCTGAAGATCTTGAGTAACACAGCACTGAATTAAATCACAGCTTTGTACATCAGTAAAGAAAAAGCAGAATGGCTTTTAGCTTCTGTGGTGGTAAGGTAATAATATGGTGGGAGCAGTGAGATGGCAAAATTTACAGCAGGCCCAAAATTATTTAGTTTAGTCAAAACCAAAGAAGATTATGGTTAGGTCCCTTTGAAATTCCTCAATCTAGGGCAATGAGCAAGCCAATGGCAGATGGAACGCACTCAGACAAATTAAATTAACAGTTTATCCAGCATTATAATAGGAAAGGTTTTAAATTAAGAGTTTTTGGAAGGATATGAATCCTCAAGATTACGGGCATACACCAACATCTAGCTACTGGGGGCTAGGAGGAAAATGTCTTATCCCATAATTGCCCTCTACATGTAATACCAATAAAATAAAAACCAGCAGGATCTTATTAAGAGGGATAAGGCAAAGATGCCACATTTATTGTAAATATAATGATAAAGCAAAAGATAAAAGTAAACAATGTTGTTTGACTACTTATTACTTCTACACACACACATACATATATATAGAGAGAGAGAGAGGGAGAGAGATTCATTCACACAATCATTCATTCAAGTTCTGTATAGGTGTTATAGTTACCAGCCTAGAAGTTGCTCATGCCAAGTTACTGGCCAGGTAGCTTGGTCATGAGGATGGAGCAGAGTCTGTGTCAGATGCATCTGATGCTCCTGGAGGCTGGCAGAGAGACTCAAAGTCCTCAGTCTTGAGAGTCCATTCTTATAGGATTTAATTCCTATGTTAGTCTATGGGAGCTGTTTCATCCTGCTGTTGCTGACTCAATCAGCAGATGGCACACATTCTTGTCCAAAGTGATACATTCCTGGTGGCTCCACATTGTCCGAAGTTTGTGTTTCTCATCCTTCCAGGTGATGGGGTGGATCCCAGTTTACCCTCCGGGGGTTTCTGGTTATCCACTTGACACATTCTTCGGCTGATGGATACTTTCTTTCTAGGCTGGCACCTCCCTAACCATCCATGTATATCAAGCATTCATCAGCATACATTCCATACCTTAACCATATTTTAATTTACTGTCTCCACCACTTTCGGGGTGTGTGCTAATTCATTTGAGACTCCCGGCCCTTTAATCACAGAGGGTGGGGGGGTCTGTCCTAGGAGCCGTTGAATGAAGTGAAAGTCACTTAACAGCTTACAGTGTTTGTTTACATTGTATCAATTACTTCAAGAACAAAGTCAGTTAACTTGTTTGTAAGTTTTACATAGTAGTAAAGTATCTTTCACAGGATAGATCTAATCAATGGTTTCTACAGACAATAGCTTACAAGTTTTAACAGAAGACCCAAGAGATTTTTGTACTTGGTGAAACTGGATTTTAAAGTGTGGGGGACAAATTATGAGGGGGTCACTGTCACTTGGGGGAATCACTGTTAGTACCTTCTTTAATATCCCTACATACAGGTTTCTTGCAGCTTCCTTGAAGCAGCTGAAACTGGCCACTGTCATAGACAGGGATACTGAACTCTATGGGCCTATGGTCTAACCTATTATGGGATGGCAATCCATATGTTCCTAAGCCCATTAACCTTATTAGTGTTTCATTAAACTCTGGTTGATAAATAGATTTAAGAAATCACCCATATTTTATCATTTCTGTAGCTATCTGAGCAAGTAAATGACTCAAAAACACAGATGAGAACAATCAGGCTGGCTGGTTATTAGGGGCTAACGAGGTCAAGCTCTAACAATAATATTCTCACGACTGTGTATTGTCTGAAAGGGTGCAGTACCACCAGTATGGGGAGACTCTTCTGGTCCTGCAACACAGGAAGAAAGCACATAAACAGGGAATGCAGGCTTCGGTGAGGCTAGACCTACTGAGACAGAGTACAGGGCTGCCTGTCCATGCCATTACATCCTCCTGTCCCTGTAGCACATAGGCTGCAGACAGCAGATGGGGAGGAGGAGTTTAGCTGGTGGAAGGACTTCTGAGACCATGATGATTGTCAGATAGAAGAGGGAATAGTTCTGATTTGAGCTGGTTGAGAAGGGAGTACCTTACTCATGAATACATTGCTGCTTTCAGCAAAATTGTCAGGTTTTTGTTGGGAAAAATGAAGAGATTCTGATGAAAACTTTTTTTTTATGAAAACCTTATTTTTTGACAGAAACAGTGTTTAGTGAACTTTGTGGTATAGCTGAAGAGCCATTTGCTACTGAAAAATGTTTGGCCTTGCAGATGGTATTGGAGCCTCTCTGGGAAGAAGGGGCAGAGACTGTTCTGAGCCTGGAAGTGTTGGGTGGCAGAGGGCTGAATGTTATGAGCAGTGGAGTAGAAAGAGAGAATTTAAACAGGCGCTGGCATTACTGTGTTTGCGGGTGTGTGTGGAGGTGGTTTCTGGCTGCTGAAGCTTGGGTTGAAGGGAGCTGATGGGGGCTGGGAGATACTTTTTGAGGCAAGGGGGACAAATTGGGTTGGCAGGGTTGAGTGGAGGGGGAATGGAGTCCATTGCTGAACTGGATATCAGCGGAGGAGTTCCCAAAACACAACTAAAACCTGCAGTAAGAATCAGGAAGCTTGTTTTCCTTAAATATTCTAAGATCAGTACTTGGCCTTTCCCCTTTCCAGACTCCATAAAGTCTGTTGACATAGGAACCAGCTGCTGACCCGACTAACCAGAGTGTCTGATCAATTCATTTATTTTCCTTTCCAAGTCCTTTCCCTTCCCCCAGGGTATCTTGCTCCGCAGAAGGTATCTACCTTGTGAAAACACAGCGAGGAGGGAGCTGAGTGTTCAGCTGACAATGATGAAGTTGAGAGTGGAAAAAACAGACAAATAAGCAGGAGCAGGGGATGGTGGGTTTTTTTGTTTTTTTTTTTCCCAGCGCTCACAACAGAGCCCCTCTTCCCGGCAGTTTCATTCAGTTTTGCAAAGGCAGAAGCAGATCCGTGTGCATCCGGAAAGCCCAGCTAAAGTCAGAAGTGTGTGGTAGCAACAGCAACAAAGGTGATAGCAAGGGGGGCGGGGAACAAGGGCAAAGGGAGTTGTAGTAGCCTTCTCGCTTCTCTTCTCTTCCTCATCCTGTTAAGGCAGCAACTAATCCACCTGGCTCTTCCATTCCACCTGATTTGCTGTCCCTTCCTACTGGTTCTTCTCTCTGTATTGCAAAAAAAGCACACAAAATCCTCCCTTCTATTCAATGACATTGGTGTCTGTTGCTTCCTCAAAGGTGTATCAATGAGCAGCTGTGGCACTAATTGAGTCCCTCTCCGCCTCGGCCCTCTTGTGGTCTCATTAGAGTAGTAAAGGAATCCTGATTCATCACAGGAGCGGACTAACTGGAGACAGACGCGGGGGAGGGTGAAAGGTCCCACACCTTAATAATGCAAAAGATAAAAACAAAGCAGTGATGCTGTGAAAACGGTGGGCGATTCATTGAGATGAATTTTGATGCATTGTTGGTGACTGATATTTAAAGGCTTAATTGTCGCATGGACTACATCACTGCGTGGGGGCATACGAGGGAGAACAACACCCTGCCTTATTCTCCTGAGCAGATTACCCAGATCTTCGGTTCAGATGTGCAGGAGTAAACGGGTGATGCAGGCCTTGTATGCCTCCACATCCTTACAGCTGTGTGAGTAGGAATGGGTGAAGCCAAGGGGCCTTCCAACGGGGCAGCCAATACAGAAGAGCAGGCTGTGAAGGTAGCGATTTGTTGATGGCATGGACCAGTGAAGTAAGCAAGGAATTATACTTCTCTGTAGTATGATTCCTTCCCTGTGTCACTTATGGTGTGGTGTGCCTATGCATTGCCCCAACTGTGTAAGAAACGAGGCACTTGAGACAGTTTTAAGTGACTTCATTTCACCTCTTTCCTACAGAATGCTGTCAGTGCCTCTGATCGTTGGCAATGTTCTTTTCATTGCCAACATTCCATGCACATCAAAGATGATGGATCTGGGCCACAAGTGGTTATATTGTGTTAGTAAGGACTTAATAATGATGGTCAGAGACAGTAGGCTACTTAGCTCTTGTATAGGGCCTTCTGGCAGAACATCTCAAAGCATTGTCCACACATTAATTAAACTTACTGCAGCCTCTGAGGATGGGAACCCAGGTTTTCATTTTAACTACTCTTTAAACTCAGCATGACGTCATCCAGTCAGGCTGGCCTGCCCTGTGTAGGAAAGAAAGCATACCCAATCTATGGACCAATCCCTGTCATTGACATGTATCATTAGCAGTGGGGCCCCATAGTGCTGGGCATTGTGCAAACACACATGAGAAGACAGCACCTGTGCCAAAGAATCTGGAATCTAAATTACATAAAAGAGCCATGAAAATCCAAACTAATGCAAAACTATGCGCTTTTGCAAAATTAAAATTCAATATAGTGTTTAGGTTTCCCTGACTCTCCAACCAGCTTCTTATGAAAAAATCAGATGGTCATTGAATAGGAGTGGAACTATGATGCAACCAAGGCGCCCTCCCTGAGGGGTCCTCTGCTCTGTGGGAGAATACCGGGCTGTAAACAGCTTCTTCTGAATATCTTGCTGCCCCACTGGGGCACTGGGCTGCCAGAGCATCTGAGAGGAAGTGTGATCTAGTTGCTCAGGAGCTAGCCTTAGATTTGGGAATCAAGGGTTCAATTCCCTGCTCAATCACAGATTTCCTGTGTGACTTTGGGCCTATCACCTAGAGTAAAATTTTCAGAAGAGTTTTCAATGTATTTCAATGGGAGTTACACTTACATATCTTTAAGTATCTGATCCTAAATGACTTAAGAGCCTTAGATATATTTTCAAAAAGTGACTTAGGCACATGTCACCTTGAAGGCCAATGGGACTTAGGCTCCTAAGTGTCTGTCACTTTTGAAAATGGGACTGAAGCTCTGAAGTCGCTTACGGTGCTGTTGAAAATTTTACCCATAGTATCTCTGTGCTTCTGTTACCCATCTGTATGATGGAGACAACAGCATATCCCTACCTCACAGGGGTGTTGTGAGGAGCGAGACATTAAGGTGCTCAGCTACTACTGAGGCTGTATAATTACCTGCTATGGGTAGACGACAACATGGAGATTTGATGCCTGTGTGACAATGAGCTGCCTCTGTCAAGTACATTTAGGTGGCATGCAACTGCCAGCCATGCAAACACAATGGTGGTGGGGGGGAGTTTTCTTTTTATACTTTATCCTTTTCTTGGTGATCTGCTTGAAGCAAAACACCAGCTCTTTATGCAGCAGCAGCAAATGACTGTATCCATCTTTCATTACAACTTGCCCACATCACTACCCTTCTGGTAAGAATTATTTCTTGTGTTGCCTCATAATATTTCAACACCACCAAGAAATATAGTGCATCTTTGACACAAAACACACAGTTCCGGCTGCAAGAAAAATATAGAGCTACCTTAAAGGTTTGCTGGTACCTCTGCAATTGTTTCAAATCAGCAGCCTTGGTTGCTGAGATGCAATGTGTCAAACACATCTTAACTTTTTTCTAATTTATAAGCTTCTGCAATGGAGCAAATCATTCTTGTGAACTACTCTTAGAAATATTACAGATACTAATGATTAACTGGGCCATAAAGCACAAGAAACACACTTGAAGTAAAGAGCAAAGCCAAGCCAAACCTAACCTGGTTTCTTTTTCAGATAGAATCATTTGCCTTGCTACTTGGATTTCAGCAACAAAAGGGTCTTGCATATTTCATCATCATCATCACTCCCATAACTGCATTGGTCATTGGGGCACCATCATTCATGAGCAATCAACCAATTGGCTCCACCCCTGATGATTGTGTGTCAGTGCTTGAGTCTCCGCAAAGTCCATTCCTGTCCACTCTTTTATGTTGTCAATCCATCTCTTCTTCTGTCTACCTCTTCTTCTCTTCCCCAGTACTGTCCCTTGGAGGATGATCTTGGATAGGCCAGATGATCTTGTTACATGGCCGTACCCCTTGCGTATTTAGCATAAAGGGAGAGGTGCTGAGGTCTATGAAACCCCATTGATGTCACTCACTAATGATTAAACAGAGCGAATGAACAGCATGTCAGGGAAATTTGCAGCTAATTAAAAAAATATTTGCACCAACCCTCTCTGCACAGGTCTTATGCATCATGATCTTTCTCTCCCTTTCCACACATACAGTGGAACTGCAATGACTCCAATGGACCTAGCACCATGTGCACCTACAGAAGCTGGAGCCCCAAACAGAAGTGGTTCAATTATGTCTATGAGGAGAATTCATGTCACTTTCAGTTGTAATATGCTAATTAAAAAAACACGGAACAAAAGACTTCTTGAATGAAGCTTGTCACTGGAGCTGGTGAAATATTTTTGATGAATATTAAATTCACCTCAAAATGCATTTTGCGGGCATCAAATCTTTGCAAATTTGGGTCAAATTTGACAAATAATTTCAGCTGAAAAAAAGGAGAGGGGGGAGAATTCAGCATTATCAAAATGTTTCATTTAGGGAAAAAATGAAATGAGCGGCTTTGAATTGATATTTCAAAAAATAAGTTGAGTCCACATTTGAAATGTGCTGTTTTGACCTGAACAATACCTTTTCATTTTTTTGGCCAGAAAAATCAAAATAATTCAGTTTTTTGTTTTGGAACTTTTTCCTCCTGGGTCAGCCACCGAAACAAAAGTAAATTACTTGCTAAGTTAACTTTCATCTCCATCAAGATGCAGCAGTGGTGTAATGCTGTAACCCACAGCTAGTTTGTTACTATACCAGTATTGTCTATAGCCTTTTCAAGGAAGGTGTTCTTACAAAAAGTAGACATTTCTCACTACTACACACCAACAATGATGAAATCCCTGCACTTCTATAAATCAACACCTAGATCCCATGTTCCTATATGATGGGGAGAAGATAAATGCTTTAGACCGGGGTAGGCAACCTATGGCATGTGTGCCGAAGGCGGCACGCAAGCTGATTTTCAGTGGCACTCACACTGCTCGGGTCCTGGCCACCGGTCCGGGGGGCTCTGCATTTTAATTTAATTTTAAATGAATCTTCTTAAACTTTTTAAAAACCTTATTTACTTTACATACAACAATAGTTTAGTTATATATTATAGACTTATAGAAAGAGACCTTCTAAAAACGTTAAAATGTATTACTGGCACACGAAACCTTAAATTAGAGTGAATAAATGAAGACTCGGCACACCACATCTGAAAGGTTGCCGACCCCTTTCTAGCCTGTACTTTGCATGTGAGATTTAACCTAAACCTTCATGGTATTCGCTCTGATCAACCTGCAATGTCCTGCATCTAATACAGAGACGGTTTCGTTTTTAACTGTATATACTCAGTCCTTTCAATACATTTCTCTAGTCAGGAAGAGCGGCAGAGCCCTGGAAATGGCTTATTTGTGACAAGATAAGGCTTGGTGGGTGAATGTAGTTTTAGTTCTTTCAAAGAGGAGACATTTCATACCTTTTACAGATTTTTCTTCCTCCAAGGTTCATATGTCCAAACAAGAATTTAACACCCTTGCAGGTCAACAGAGAGATATGTCAAATGCACAGCCAAGTCTCTGATTCACCAAGGGGAGTTGTCAGTTGAGGTTAAGTGCTTTAGCAAATATTAATAGATGAAAATGAATCTTTTCTGGCCTTCGTTAGTTTGGGCAGGCAGGTGGCTGTGAGCAGCCTGCCAAACTCTATAATGACATGGAGATTGTCTACTTTCACTTTTGCCAAGTTAAGAGTAGGTATGTTATGCATACTGATTCTGTTAGTTTTATGTGATATTTTTGGCTTTTCTCTAGTTACCTCTGGATAGAGAGAAGTCAGTGCAGAGGAACAAGTCACCACATTGGTGGAAAATTTACTATATTATATGCAACCTTGCTGGTCAAATATTACAAGATTAGAAGCTTAGGTTCCGACAGAGAATTTTAATCTTTTGTTTTATAATTTGTTCTCGAGAAACAATCTGTATAAACTGTAGCATGGTTTATTGGGTTATATTTTTTTCAAACTGAAAGGAGGAGTTTTGCATTTTCCTGCTGCAATCCTGCTTTCTTGCAAGGTTTCCTTGACAGCATGGGAGGCATTGGAAACTCAGACTTTTCCCAATTAACATATCTTAACATACAGCTAGCCAGTGCACGTATGTCTGTCTTCACTACAGGGGAATGTTGCTGAGGTTGGCATCAAGGTTTTGAATGAGACTGTGAGTTAGAAGAATTTTGTGCTTGCCTTGGGTTTGGAAGTCTGCTCACGCCTTTAGGCCATGTCTACTTTAGGGGAAAAGGTGTATTTTTAACATATGTTAAAATGCTAGTGAAGACAAGCCCAGTTGTGGTTTCAATACACATTGGCAGGGGGTTGAATTAAACCCCAGTACTAGACTTTAGGTTTTGCCTTGACCAGTTAACATGTATTAAATCTACAACTTGTCATGCCTTCACTAAGGTTTCAATCTGGCTGGAATAGGGATGCTAAGGTGACAGGTATGCATATAGAGTACGTGTTTCTAAGAGTCTAAGAGTCTTGTAAAAAACTAGAAATGGGCCCAGATCACACCCCAATATCCTAACATCCCCAAATGTGGAGGAGCGTGTGAGGATGGGGTAGAGCTCAGAATCTGAACTCTTTGCTCTTTTTAATGATGGGCTGAATCAACACTCCAGGTCTAAATCATCAACTTCCCATGGTAATTACAAGCCTAATAGAGCTTGTCAGGAATTTTCTGTTAAAATGATTTTTCAATTGAAAATGTGGGAAATTTTCAATTTGGCTGAATAGTTTTGATTTTCTGTCAGAAAAATCAAGGTATTATGTTTTGGGTCAGTTTGATCCAATTCTAAACATTTCAGTTTGTTCAACTGACACAGAATGTTTCATTCTAATAAGCTCAGTATTAAACTGCACCTGCATAAATTGCTGTGGGAGCCTCACTGGTGCTAATTTGGTTGCTTCGTGCCCCCATTTTCTGAGCCAAGTTCCATGGCCAGTCTGCATCTCCCATAATGCATAACAATCCCCTGTCTGACAGACCAGTGTGATGCATCATGGGAGTCACCTGACTGCTATGTAACATGGGAGCTGTAGTTCAGTCAGGGAGCCTAGCCAACGGGGAAAGATGAGGGCATGATGAAAATTTTATCCTCAAAGGTGAATTATTTTAAAGATAGTGTGTGAAAAGCAGCATGTTATGTAATGTGCTTAACTCTCTAATAGTTGCTGCTGGTGGCTGTTCTATCTAGAAAGCTACTATTCAATGACTTTCCTTATGCCTGATATTCCTTTGGTTCTTTAAATAAATGGAAAGAATGTGTTTGTCAAATTAGGTAGAAAAAAAGGAATTGTGTATAAACTGGTACATCCACTTTTTGAAAATAGAGTGATGACCCAGCACTGTGGGTTTCAGCATTGGTTGCACAAGCCCACTGTACCTACCTTCATAGATCCAGCAACACCCCCCCACACACACCAAGAAATCTGTTAGCTATAACCAGGCACTCAGATACAATAGAATATGCTCTGGGGAGAAAGTCCGGGGCATACACCTTAACACACTCAAAACAATCTTCACCAAACAAGGATACTCAACCAGAGAAGCAGATTGCAGCATTGAACAAGCCACCCAAATACCTTCAAAGAACCCACTTCAGTACACAAATAAAACCCCCTCCAACTGCACATCCCTAGTTGTCCCCTACCACCCGACACTGGAACCCATATGGGGTATCATCAAACAGCTACAGCCCATACTCAATGGGGACCCCATCCCGAAAGAAATCTTTTCTGAGCCCCCCTGTTCTGGCTTTCAAACACCCCCTCCCCCGACCTCTCCAAGTTCATCAGAAGCAAACTCCCCACAGGCTAGGGCCCACCAACTCAAAGCGGCACCAGATCCTGCCAGAACAACAGATGCAAAACCTGCAGACATATCTCCACTGCTACAATGATCATTAGCCCCTACCATACACCTTTCAGGATCCATGGGTCCTACACATGTCTTTCCCTACATGGGTCGTACCTCATCCAGTGCACTAAATGCCCCAACAGCAACTGTGTGGGTGAAACCAATCACTATGCTCGCAAATGAACTCACACCGGATAATAAGACAAAAACACCCTATCACCTGTGGGTGAACACTTTTCACAAAGCGATCACTCTGTATCTGACCTATCAGTCCTGATCCACACAGGAAACCTGTACAACACTTTCACGAGATGCATCTGGGAGCTTAAATTCATAACTTTGCTAGACATTAAAAATCATGGACCGAATAGAGACACTAGAGTTATGGTTATTCCAACAGTCTGTAACCCACTAACAAACCCCTTCACCAGCTGCTTTCCCCTGCCCTCCCCCACACACCCTTCCTGACCTCCCTGTGACTGGAGAGGTGTGAATGGACCACTTCACCTTGAATGGTCCCTTGCTATATGTGTTACCAAATTATGCTAAACAGTCTGTTCCACCTTGTATTTAGCTGTGACACTCTGAGTACATTTCCCAGACCCAAAGAAGAGCTCTGTGTAAGCTGGAACACTTCTCTCTTTCTCCTCTCACCCCAACAGAAGTTGGGCCAATAAAAGGCCCACCTTGTCTCTCTAATACGCATGGTAAGGCTATGTCTACACTAGCACTTATGTTGGCAAAACTTTTGTCGCTCAGGGGTTTGGAAAAAAACACACATCCCATTCGACATAAGTTTTGCCGGCATAAGTGCTTGTGTCCACAGTGCTATGTTGGCGAGAGATGCTCTCATTGAGCTGGGTTTATTATGCCGCCAGGACAGCGACATAATACACGAAAGCCCTGACAGTGGCACAGCTGTATCAGTACAGCTGTGCCGCTGTAAGCTTGTAAGTGTAGACATGGCCTGAGACTCCCTTCATCTAATATAATGTCAGAGACTGTGTAAATTCATATAACTTACATAGCCAGATATTAGCTGAAATTGGGCAGTCTGCTTCATCTCGCACCTTCTTGCTCCTTCCTGTTAGTATCTACACTCTCTCTTTTGGCCTCTCAATATGTAAATTATTGTGTTAGATGGCCTTAGACTCAGATGCCCAAATTTAGAGGTGCTATTGTCTGGGGTGGAAGGTACAAGTTAATAAGTGGGTTTGAGCCTAAAGGTACATATGTTGGAGCAACTTAATGATGATTGGCCCCAAAAAAGAGGTACATTATAGCACCTTAGAGTCTTTGTTTTCCTTAGACTCAACTATGAATTTTGCCCTCTCTTGGTCTTTTATATCTACAGATATTTGATGGATTTTCCATAACCCTCCACTGATTTTTTTTTTTTTAAGAGTGAAGTGGAGGGGAGACATTACTCTGCAAATTGATGGGCCAAATTCAGCCCTGGTGTAACTCCATCAATATGTAGAAGCGTCAGGAACTCCACATAGGCCTTAGGTTTACAGTTAACCCATCAGCGATATTGGATATTCAGCAAAATGAATTGGAATCAAAGAGAATGCTCTCTCCTGGGGTGTGGGGAATAACTGTATCCTCCTTGGTGACATTGCCTCATGGCCAACATTTCTGGAAAGAAATAAAACCTTGGGTGAACATGACGCTAGGTAGTGATGTATCCACTAATCCAAAGATTTTTCATTTGACATGAGCTTGGACCCAGCCCTGCAGGTTTTAATCACATTAACAGGGCTGGGTCCAAGCTATGAGTAGGTCTCAAAAACAGCTCTATTGAAAGTGTCATTAAAAGAGACAGGTTATTTTAAGAATGTGAGAATCTGCCAGTGGTTTGAGTACAGCTAATGACACAGACAAGGATGTTGGATTCTCTGGGAAAGACTTCAGATAGTTTGAAAGAAAAGAAAAATGCTGGGATTTTTTTAGAGCATTTGTTCCCGGTCTTATTTTAGCCTCTATTAAGAATACAGCTCTAATTAATGAATTTGAAGTAGTTTGTACCATTATTTATATTAATTATTATTTGTACTGTGGTAGCATCTAGGGGCTACATGGATCAAGGCTCCACTGAGTTTGGTACTGTACAAACACAGAACAAAAAGATGTAGGCAGTTGTCTCTTCTGAGCCTTTCCTAACCTCGTACAGATTGTATAAGGGAAAAGAATGAAATGTGACATGGCTGAAAAGCTTAACTCACTGACATTCTGAAGCCCTCTGAAGAAGGAACAGATCCAGGCCCATACTTGGCTAAAGTAAGTGCCTCTCTGAACTCTTCTTTCTGTTTGGTTGGTCTTGGTGTGTTTAAAAATCAACATCTGTCCTAGCAGGGGCTGTTCTGGTGGGGGAAGACCAGCTCAGATTAAAAGCAATAGGCAATTCACCTGCGTATGAACCTCAGAGCAATGTCATTATAATTATAATGTGTTCAAGCCAACCCGCTTGTAAGATGTAACTCTATTGTTAAGTTTGGCTATATCCTGGTGTTTATTTGTTATTATTCATGCCCTGTAGTAAACGACCCTACAATAAAAGGAAATACTAACATTATTGTATCCGCTTGTCTATGAACCTGTCCCTCGGTAATGTTGTTGTATCCACTTGTTTAGAATGGAACAAAGGGGGATGTTATCACATTGCCTTTACATGGCACATGCCCTGGTAATTACGTTTACACTAACTTTATCTATGATTGCTGTCTTTGTACTTAATAACCCTAGAACAATAATGTGTGTTAGTATTGTGAATTGATTTGATATGAAGGCTAATGGTTTTGGCTATCACATTCTTCCCATTTATCTCCTCCCATTTGTCTAAATTGCTCGGCAACTAGGACCACTGGCTTCGAAGCACCGGACATTGTGTGCTCAACAGTGGAAATCTATGGACTCAAGCTGTGCTAGGACACTTGCCAGATTGTGATCAACTATAAGAGGGCATGCTGGGAGTGATCCTTCCATCTCTGATTCATCTCAATGCTGTCAGGGGGTGTTTCAGAGAAGACAGAGGACCTCAAAAGCCATTTTGGGGAAGCCCTGAGGAATTTATGGAGAGACTCTAAGGGCTTGTCAATACTACTGCATAAGTTGATGTGAAAACGAACTCCCCCCCCCCCCCCCGCCCGAGCAATGTAATTTACATCAACTTAGCGCAGTGTGGACACTGCTTTATGTCGGCGGAAAACGCTCTTCATCAGACGCGCTACAGCAGCGCAGCTGCATTAGTGCAGCTGTGCCAATGTAGCACGGGTATTGTAGACTAACAGCAAGAGACTGGCAGACTACTACACCTCTGTTATAATTTGGACTATAAACTCTAATCCAATTGTAATGTATTTTATCTGTTTTAACCTTTGAAATAACTCTATTTTCTTAGCTATTAAATCCTTAGTTTTAGTGTACTAAAGGAATTGACTACAGTGTTTCTGGTAAGATCCTGAGCATCTGGTGTCCTGGGGTGAGTGACCAATCCTTTGGGGTTGGAAGTAGCTAATGTATGTGTTTTTTGGTTTTAATAACCTTCTATAACAAAGTCCGGTTTGTCTGGGTGGTAAAGAGAAACTAGAGTCTGTGACTCCATGGTAAAACTAATATAGTGACCCAGGAGTACACTTGTGTTACTGGTTGGGTGAAATGTAATGATAGGATATATTACCAGTCTGGGCTGTCTGCCCTGGTTTCGGACAGTCTGACCTGAGCGTGGCACCTTTAGCTGTGAGCAACTCCAGCTGCAAATAAGGTGGAACAATGGAACTTTGCCTCCAGGCTCTAATGTGGAAATGTATTTGTTATAGACCTAAAGAATGAATGTGGCACCAAGAATCCCTAACAAAACCTATATGGTACCTACCTCTGAAACTTGTGTGCCACACACTGGCCTGTTTTTGCTTTCCCACCCCTACATCTCTTGGTCTCTAAGCTTTCCCCAAACTCCAGATTACTACATCCTGGCACCACCTTCTAGCAATGTGTGCCCCATGCTTTTCACCGAGTGATCAGCACCGGGTCCTTTCAACCCCAACCAAAGTGTTTGAACTCTGCACTTAGTTTTCCCTCTTTGGAATGGCCCAGCAACAGGCCGTGAACCAAAGTTATCTTAACGATTAGTAGATAGAACACTGTACAGGGACTCAGGAGGCCTGGATTTATTCTCGGCTTTGCCACTGATCTGCTTATGAACTTGGGCAAGTCACTTTGCCTCTCTCCCCTTCCCCTGTCCTGTTGATTTAATTTGTAAAGTCTTTGGAGCAGGAGTCAAGTATCAGAGGGGTAGCCGTGTTAGTCTGAATCTGTAAAAAGCAACAGAGGGTCCTGTGGCACCTTTAAGACTAACAGAAGTATTGGGAGCATAAGCTTTCGTGGGTAAGAACCTCACTTCTTCAGATGCAAGTAATGGAAATCTCCAGAGGCAGGTATAAATCAGTATGGAGATAACGAGGTTAGTTCAATCAGGGAGGGTGAGGTGCTCTGCTAGCAGTAGAGGTGTGAACACCAAGGGAGGAGAAACTGCTTCTGTAGTTGGATAGCCATTCACAGTCTTTGTTTAATCCTGATCTGATGGTGTCAAATTTGCAAATGAACTGGAGCTCAGCAGTTTCTCTTTGGAGTCTGGTCCTGAAGTTTTTTTGCTGTAAGATGGCTACCTTAACATCTGCTATTGTGTGGCCAGGGAGGTTGAAGTGTTCTCCTACAGGTTTTTGTATATTGCCATTCCTGATATCTGACTTGTGTCCATTTATCCTCTTGCGTAGTGACTGTCCAGTTTGGCCAATGTACATAGCAGAGGGGCATTGCTGGCACATGATGGCATATATAACATTGGTGGACGTGCAGGTGAATGAGCCGGTGATGTTGTAGCTAATCTGGTTAGGTCCTGTGATGGTGTTGCTGGTGTAGATATGTGGGCACAGAGCCGACCACCGTGGGGCCCCTGACCTTACCTGATGCCACAATACAAATAAAAAATGAAGAAAATAAAAGTTGAACAAAATAAACCTCACTGAGACTAGGAGAGGCATAAAGTCTAGATTGCCAGGATAAAATCTACGGGTTAGAGAGCATATCTGGGAAAGTCTACTTGCACAGGAGTTCTTTATGGAGCTCACTAGGAGAGACCCATTCCAAAGTCCTTGAACACTGTGGGCAATTTCGGGCAGTGGAAGCAAGCTGTTGCAGTGCTATGCATTATGTCCCTGCCCTACCTCCCCCAACCCCCTACCAGTGTTTGTGCCAGGGGTGAAAATAACTTAAAGGACTTACCCCAGAGTCCTGAGCAGGGGGCAGGGCCTCAGCCAGAAGGGGGTGGGGCCTCAACCGCAAGAGGCAGGGCCTTTAAATCCCCGGGCCCTTTAAATCGAGATTTAAAGGGCCCGGGGCTCTGGCTGCGGTACTGGCGGCTGGGAGCCCCGGGTCCTTTAAATCACTGCTGGAGCCCCCGGCTGCCGCCACTACCCCGGGCTCCAGCAGTGGGGTTCTGGCGGCGATTTAAAGGGCCAGGGGCTCTGGCCACTGCGGGGAGCCCTGGGCCCTTTAAATCGCCAGCCTGGGGAAGCTGCCCACTGCCGGTACGGTCGGCTGTGTACCAGCTCTTGCCGGTATGCTGCACCGGAACGGACCGGTTTACTTTCACCTCTGGTTTGTGCTGAGATGGCTGTCACAAAGCAATGGCCTGCAATGCACAGGAAGAACTGACTTCCTCTGCTCAATCTCCCCCCTTCCCATGTATTCCCAGAAACATACTGGTTCTACTGCCTTAAAGGCTTCTGTGGGCCATCTGAGAGCTGCAGGATTCAGCCTATTCACACAGCCCATTAGAGAGACAAACCTTTACACAGAAAAATATTATAAACGTGATGGGCCACCTACCTCTGTCTCTCATGGTGTCATCTATCATAAACCCCACACTGTATATGAATATAGGAGCAGAATAATGATAAGCCTATCTGACACCTGCATTTCAGATGCCTTGGTATCAGTCTGGGTTCATTGATTTTAATTTAATTTCTGTAACCTTTCAGGTCACCCTGGAGATATGAGGTGCTCACTAACAGTGAGGAACAAGGATCATTAGCCATTTTGCCCAAATGGTTTAGCTCAGAGTCCGTGTCCTAGACGGAAATGATCTTTTGAATAACTTATTTTTGGGGGGGAAATAAAAGAGAGAGGGAGAAAATTCTTTAGATCTAGTTTTTCTTCCCTTCTCCAAATTTTGAATAAAGGAAAGGGTGATTCATGGTGGAAATAAATGATCCGTTAATTAACGAATGTTACAGGATAATAGTATCAGTGTCTCAAACGTCCCTGAAAACTCAAGTCTGGGCCAGCCCTAATAATTTCTAGTGCTTTTCACCAGTACATCTCAAAGAACTCTACAAAGGAGGTCAGTATCATTATCCTCATTAAAAAGATGTGAAAACTGAGGCACAGAGAGAGAAGGTGATGTGCCCAAGGTCACACAGCAGGTGAGCCAGGAATTGAACCCAGGTCTGCTAAGCCCCGGGCCACTGCTCTATCCACTAGGAAACACTGCCTCCCTAAAACAACAGACTCCTATCAGATCATCTTTGAATGGAGGACCGGTGCTGAGGCTGGACAAATTAGTTCTCTTTAAAATAAGACTCAAGCTGCAGCTTGGACCTCTCCAGAAATGTTTAAAGCTATTAAAAAAATTCAGGGCCCCTTCCTTGTGCCAGAGTCTGTTTCCTTCCCCCATTCAAACTTCCCCACACCCAAGAGGCAGGACTAACCTGAAGTGAATCTGGGATAAAAACATAAGAACGGCCCTACTGGGTCAGACCAAGGGTCCATCTAGCCCAGTATCCTGTCTTCCGACAGTGGCCAGTGCCAGGTGCCCCAGAGGGAATGAACAGAACAGGGAATCATCAAGTGATCCATCCCCTGTCGCTCATTCTCAGCTTCTGGCAAACAGAGACTAGGGACATCATCCTTGCCCATCCTGGCTAATAGCCATTGATGGACCTATCCTCCATGAACTTATCTAGTTCTTTTTTGAACCCTGTTATGGATCCTATGCACAACCTCATATGAGGCCCCTGCAAACCTTCCCCCCTCCCCCCGAGCTCTGGCCTGGCCCAGCCCGTCCCTCACCTCATTGTATCCCTGTCCCCATTGTATCCCCATACTTAGTTTGGTGGTGGCAAGGTCCCCACCCCGAAGAGCCTTTCGCTGGAGTGGGTTGTGATAGGCACAGTGTCCCTTCTCCTCCCAGGTGAGGGGAGTCCACAGAGCCGTCTCTGTAGGGGATGGTGGTGATGGTCCCCCAGAGAGCTGTGTTTGAGGAATTTGTGGATCAACCCCATCCCAGGGATCTCTGAGGGAGCCTCCCTCAGAGTCCTTTGCTCAGGTGGCAGATAAGCAAGTCCAGTCGAAAAGGGGACCTGACACTGTCGAGTCAGATTGCTGACAGGGCACCCAAAGCCCGGTTACTGTGGGAAGGGGAGGTACCGGGTCTTCACCCATGGTGGCCCCTACTCAGCTGGAACGACCTCCTACATGCATTGGGTGGCTGCAGTTCCCAGCCCCAGCTCTACAGGAGAGTTCCTCCCAACCCGGGAGGGAGGGAGCAGTGAATGAGGGGGGAAGAGGAGTGGATGTGGGGGCAAGGCCTCGGGGTGGTGGGGGGGAGAGGGAGGGCCTCAGGGGAGGTTCCGGCACTCCTACTGCAGTATCTGTTTTTTAAATATTACAAAGTTGGCAACTCTAGCACTGGCAGAAGGCACAGTGTCCTTCTACTGCGGTGCAGGTTGGAGGGACCCATCGCAGGCCTCCCTTGTTCCCTCAGCCTAACTCAAGAAGGAAGGGTAGAGGATGCAAACACTTGTGGGCCTCTGGGTTAGTGGTGGACTAGCAAGACCCTCACCCCAGCAATCTGCTTCTGTGCATGAGGAAGCCACAACGATGTCATTACATGCTCACGAGCGTCCTCAAATCAGGCACGGGCCTATTGTTCCTAAGGCTTAATCCAACTTCCTTAGCAACCAATCCCATCCTCACTGCAAGCCCCCAGTAGACTGTAACATGCCAACTTCTAGTCTCCACCCCTGCTTGTTCCCTTTCATCAGTGCCTTACGCTCCTACACAAATCCATGCAGGCTCACTAACTTTCATGCATCATCGCAGAGGCCAACAGATCCAGCAGCACACTGGAGGTGGCTGTCCCAAAGTTCAGCTTCAGCGGGGTGGGGGGGTCTCCAGGCAGAAAATACCTGTTTTATGTAAACGTTTATTTGCCACTGGCATAAGAGAGATGTCAATAGAAGAATGCTAACTCCATTGAGAACCCTGGGAAATCAATTTAATTTTCAGTGGATTGATAATTTTAGTGACCCAGCAGATCTCTATCAATATGTGGGTATGGGTGTGTCTGTCTGTCTAGATACAGATAATGAAAAACAACCCCTAGAAGGATAGCTTGATTTTTGGCAGCAAAAGGACTCCTGGTTATTTCCATCATTGCAAATAATAACTCAGAGGAATTTGAGAGTGAAGAGGCTGTCAGTGTGACCTTATCTCTCTCTCTGGCTTTCATAGCGCTGACAATCTAAAAAGTATGTCAATCATAACTTTCTCCATTCATAGATGTGATAATTTTTTCATATGTATGCTGGGCCCTAGGAGCAAAAAAATGTATAAATGCCATGCACAAGAGCCAGAGCAATACTTTTGTTTAAGAAAAATAAAACCCAGCCCCACCAAACAAAACAAAAAAAAACCACTAAGACCCAATCACTGGTAGGTTCATGTTCTCTTAGAAATATTGATGGCAGTGCTGGAAAACAATAGCCAAATATCCTCTTATGTTGTTATTCATCAAAAGTGTTTAGTTTTGACAGGTGTTTTTAGTAGACAAAAAAAAAAGAGTTGAGAAAAGTCTAATAAGTGTTAGGCATAAAATATTAGGGCATTGATCTTCCAACTTTCTCAGAGATGGGCTCACTTCCTAAAACAGATTCTGTACTAAACCCACCACCCATCCCAAAATCTCTGTCCCTCGCTGCTCAGTTCTCAAAAGTGAGCTCTTCTAGACTATTGGTGGTCCAAAGCCACAGTTTGAGAACCAGTGACTTACAGTACTGAGGCACTTTTAGTAGCTGCTCCATTATGCTAGAGACTGTACAAATATAATCATCCATATTACTGGGCACAATACACAGGCAGCTGGGTGACAGTCTCTGATCTGTGCTGTGCAAGTGGTCAGACTAGATGAGCAAATGGTACCTTCTGGCTTTAAAAATCGATGTCTATTAAGAGACAGCCCCTGCCACAACGCTACACGCTAAGACAGACAAAAGGTAGAATAAAGGAAGTGCTATTATTTTAACTGTACAAATAGGAAATGAGTGCCAACCCCAATCATTAAAAAAAATCATGAGTCCAGACCCCATCCCCTCCAAAACCATACATTTTTTTTAAAGGGACTAGGTTCTTTGTAGGTGACTTCTGATTTTTTGAGCCTTTATGTGCACTCAGGCCACATTTTTCAAGTTTTTCTCTGCAACTATGAGAGCTAGAATTTTTTTTAATGAAATTTGAGATTCTTAGGTATATATTTGTCTCCATGATCTAGGGCTTTAAGTAAAACACCACATATTGCAAGGCTCAGATAACACAGGAAATCTGGGGTAGAACCGGTGTCCTGGCTTGAGTGCCTTAACCACATGCCCAGCCTTTCCCTCTTGTGTACTCTAGACATCATTTCTGCCTGCCCGTGCAATGAACATGGCAGTAGAGTAGGAGATTCATAGCTCTGGATATGGCTACCTCAGACCCTCCCCCAGTCCTGCAGCACAGAAGTCATACTATAGAGGAGACAGTCCTGGCAGACTCCAGGCCCTTGGGGGGCTGGAGGAACGGCATTCTAAAATGGAGGCATGTTGCAAGTCATATTTATGGAATGCAGCAGGTAGGAGCGGGGAATTGTGAGTGTGTCAACGGGGAAAGAATCCACTCCACTCATGCTGTTTTCCCCTCAGCTTGCTGCCAATTGCTAGGAACATTTGTCTACTTTTAACAATGCAGTGCTCCCAGACATAAAGGTGATGGGCAGAAGGAAAACTAGTGAAAGAAATACACAAAGGTAATCCTGATTTATACCAGGATCCTAATTTTCACATAATATCAGTGTATCTTATTCCCTATAAGAAGTAAAATTCAAGCCTCAGGAGAGTCAGCCAAATCCTTCACTCAAAACATTACAGTCCATTTCCCATTATGTGAGATGTGTTCTCTCTCTCTCTCTCTCTCTCTCTCTCTCTCTCTCACACACACACACACACACACACACACACACACACACATGTTCTCTCTCACACACACACACTCACATACACTCACACACACACACACACACACACGTTCTCTCTCTCTCTCTCTCACACACACACATATGTTCTCTCTCTCACACACACACACACGGGTTCTCTCTCTCTCACACACACACACGGGTTCTCTCTCTCTCACACACACAGAAACAATATTGTAACATAGGCACACATTCTGCACTGATTTAAACCCTGTACAATTTCACTGACTGCTATGGGATTGTACAGGGCATAAATTACAGCAGAGGTTGGCAAACCATGTTTTGAAAGCCCTCTAGTTGTAGTTCTTATCACTGCAAATGCCTGCAGGAAGTTGGATGTGTCTGGATTGGAAGGGTACAAAATAAAGCAAGATAAAGCATTATAGTGAATCATAGTGAATCTCAAGTTCTCTGCCATTTTTGTTTTTTTTTAACTCAAAAATCCAATATGTTGTTGGTAATTACATGTCTAAATCTGTAAGAATTTGTCAAAAGATAAAAGAAAACATCGTGTGTGTACAGCAACATAAAAGAGTCAAGACAGAATCTCTGCCTTCCATAATTCTCAAAATACGTTCATATGCTCAGCTGCTGTAAACTGGCATGAACTAGGTTACACCAGCTGAAGATCTGGCCCAGGTAGTTTAGAGATATCTGCCTTTACCAGATATGTCATTTTCTCCCTATATTTTCTTGGAATGATCACCAAGCATATTCTTTGTTTAAAATACACAGAATCACATAAACTTGAGTCCTTCATAAATTTGAATTCCCTTAACAGTTGTGTGTGGGTCTGATCCAACGTCAATGGGTGGTCTTTCCATTGACTTCAATTGTCCTTGCTTACACTGTCCTGAAACAGCTGAAAAGTTCATATGAGGCCTTTATGCTGTTGCCTAGTAGTCAGATTAACCAGGAGCATTTCCTACCTCATCTTCTTTATTAGAAACAAATAATGGCAAGCACAAGACAATCACTAAGAAAGCAAATCAGCAATACCACAAGTCCAGACACCGAGGGCCGTCCTTAGGCATACGCAGCATACAAGGCTGCGTAGGGCACCTGAAAATTTGGGGCACCCCTGAGTCTTAGTGTCCATCCAACCACCTCTTCATATCCCTGTTCTGACCCTTCCTGCAGGCTCCCACAGCTGGCTGCTGCAACCTGGTGAGTCTTCCTCCAGAGGGGATCTAGTACTTAAAAGTGAAAAAGCCTACAGCTGCCAGACCTATTAGCACAACATTGAAACTGTTAAAGAGCCATTCAAGTGCTAATGAAGCCATTTAACAGGCATTTGCTAACCTCCATGTATATACTGTCAGTGTCTAAATTTCTTGACTGAAACAGTTGTGCATTACTGTAATATTTACTCAGAACAAGTTAGTCTACAGGACCTTAGTTTAAAAATTGCTTTAAAAATATTTCATTAGTGTGTTGCTGAAGATGATAAAATCACATCTCTAAAAAATCCTTGCATAGGTTTTTAGATGCACAATCTGCGTATTCATCATTAGCCTTAAATGCTTGGATCTTCAGACATATAGTTTTTTAAATAAATCCTTCAAAGGACCACTCTTATCTAAAATACACATTTTAATTTTAATGACTATAGTACAAAAAACGTGCTTCCCAAGTCTTCCTGTCCTTTCTGTCCATCCCTTTCTCCCTTCACCACCCTGTTGAAAAGAGCTCTTAAAGGGACAACACCCCTTTCCTGCCAGATAGCTGAACAAACAAGTTTCCCTTTCTTCACTTCTGACTATTTGATGAACTAGTTTTAAGAGAAACCTCTAGCAAAATCAGTACCTTAGTAAGATATAAAATCCTTTGTTATGCCTAAAATCTTTGGAAACATATTTTTAAAAAGCAGCAAAGAGTCCTGTGGCACCTTATAGACTAACAGATGTATTGGAGCATGAGCTTTCGTGGGTGAATACCCACTTCGTCAGACGCATTTTTTAAAATTGGTGAAATTTCATAAACGTGTCTATTCTTATGGCGATCACACAAAGTAAATTAGTGTTCCCTTTTTCTAAAAGCAATGAACATCGTTATGAACACACTAAACCTCTGTGACTGATTACTTTAAAATAATGTCTCTATTTAAGTGAGTTAAATATGTATAAATCTGGACTGATGACTTTATGAAGGCTTAAGAGTACTTTTAAAATATAAAATCAGCATAGAAATACTAATTAAGAAAATGTAAACCAGAGAAGATCTGCATCATGTGTTCCATAATATTTAATGTTGTATTCAGCAGGACAATTGACTCGCCCTTACTACAAAGATTTTTCAAATAAATCTCTGACAAACTTGAGGGCATATCAAAAAACCTGTGACTGACATTTTTTTATTCCCAAGTTTAGTGCTTTTAATTAGGTACCTTCTGCATGTCCAGTCTTCACCTTCTGGCATGCAGTGGAAAACATGCTCCATTTTCTTTAGAAAGAAATTACAGAAGAGTGGTTTTTTGCAAATGTCATTTGCTTCATTTGGGTTCAGGGGTTTGGCTGGAAGGGGGTGATCAGGGAGTGGGAGGGAAGAGAGGAGGGAGACAGTGGGGAGAAGGCGGGGCCTGGGGTGGAGCATGGGCGGGGCCACAGGCAGAAGAGGTGGGCTGGGGAGCTGGCCTCCCCAAGCAGCAGCTTCACCCACTGCCCATGACAGCAGGTAAGAGAGGGTCAGCTCCCGCACACCCAGCACACGCTGCAGTGTCCTTAGGTAGGGGCCATATTCACAGAGCCAAATGTGTCAGAGCCACAGATTCTGCGTGAGGGAGAGGGTACTGGGGTTTCTGCGGGGAACTGTGACTCTCTGCTACCATGAGGTGGACCAGGTGGCTCGGTATCCTTTGCTGCCTCGGCCCTCCCTCTGGGGCTGCTGTCAGGCATAGGAGCACCAGTTTAATACTACTCCGTAGGGCCCCATAAATCCTAAGGATGGCCCTGCAGACACCATTGTCCCACATTGCTTCGGTTAATGTTCCAAAGGACTGATGCCAGCATTAGTTCACCCAGTCTCAGACCTTAATCCAATTTGTCTTATATAATGGTACACATAACTCGATTCAAAACCGTGTATTCTAGTTGCACTAACCCAAGACCATTTATAAAGCTGCAAGCATAACTGACAGCCTTAGCAAGGCTGTCAATAAAAGCGATTTTTAGCCAGATTACGGCCTGACACAGTGTAGTAGACTATTAATTTCATTAAACAGGGAAGGGCGCAAGGGAGATATCAGTCAACCTCTCATCCCAAGCGCCTGTGTCAGTGACAAAGTAATGGATATTCTGAGCAGAACTATGCAAATAATTGCCAGCAAATAATTTATTGACCAAATTTACCCTTCTTTCTGGTCACAAAGTGTCCAGTAGCAGTTGGCAGTCATTCAAAGTTATAAAAAATTATACTCTTGACCCCTTAACTTTTCAATTTTCCTTTGCTAAGTGAGGCTTTCCTATACTAAGCGCCTGAGTGTCCATTGCTGTGTACTTTGTGTGGCCATTTACTCCAGCACAAAGTGAGTTGAAAAAATGCCTGAAAAAAACATGCCCATTATGATCTGATAACATTGCACTGGTGTATATGGCTACAAGGTGCAGGGCTAAGGACAATCAGGGTCTAAAGGTTTAGAATAGAAAAGACCTGGAGATACTGTGACAACTGCCTCGAGAACAAAATTATCTAGCCATCAAAGGCAAAACTGTGATGTTTCAGAGCAACCACTGCATTTGGATTTAAATGATGCAAACCATTCTTGGTCTTTCTTTTTGCCCAAGCAGTTTTCTGCAAATGTTCACTATTTCAAATTCAGTCTGTTGGTTAATTTGGAATGTCATTTTAGGTCATATTCCCCAGCGAGTGTACATCAGCATGACCTATGGAAGTTGATGAAATTATGCTGATTTACACCCAGCTGAGGATCTGGCCCAGCAAGTCACCTGGTATTATTTTTTTCCCTATATTGGATGAATGTACCTCTAGAATCAGGATTCTGCTGAAAAGACGTGCATAAAAGTTCAGAATTCCTTTTCGGCAAATAGTCTCTCATACTTAATGAAAACATAGTCATTCTGTAAATGTTTGCTAGACTTGTCTTGAAAAGGGAATGCAAAAGGGTTGCAAACACATGTGAAGTGAATTTACTTTTTCATCCACTTAAATATTTGCAGAGATGTTTGTTGTCGTTGTGCGGTGGTTTTGGTTGTTTTGGGTAAAATTATTTTCCCATCTCTGATTCTGAATTAAATTGGGAGATTTTATTTTTCCAAGTGTAGTATGAATGACAATCTTCTGATAAATGAAAAACATGGAAAAATATGTTAGAAAAGATGCAGTAACCATAATTTTCAGTCATTTTCACTATGCAACTTAACAAGGGTCCTTTTATGCCAAAACTTTTTTTTTTAATTAGTGTATGGGGGTGGTAAATGAGGTGCTGTTTTCATGATTTAAAGATGGTGAGTCCTCCCCCCACCCAAAAAAAAAAGTTTTCTGCCCTTATGTGGGTTCTGAATTTTGTATCTGCTTATTCCAGTAGAAAAACCCTAGCAGATACAAGAACAAAAGTTGCCCAGTCCTGTAGCCAGGGCCGTCCCTAGGGGGGGTGCGGGGCCCGGGACATAGGCGCAGAATTTCTAATCTGTCGGGGCGAGCTCTACCCCAGCTCCACCAGGCTCCTCCCCCCACTTCACCTCTTTCCCCAAGGCCCCACCCCACTCCGCTCCCACCCCGCCTCTTCCCCATCCAGTTCTCCCCCGAGCGCGCTGTGCCCTCGTTCCTCTCCCCTGCCCCCCAGCGCCTCTTGACACCATGAAACATCTGATCTGCGGCAGGTGGTTAACGCTGAGAGGGAGGGGGAGGCGCTGATTGGCGGGGCTCGACGGGGGGCAGGAGATGCAGGGGGGAGGGGGAGGTTCTGGTAGGGGGGCTCCTCCTCACCGCTCCGCCCGTGCATGGGTTAGCCTACCCAAGCTCGCTTGAATTCAGCCAGCATGGAATATAGCCGTGAAGACAGTGCAGTATAGTCTTCAGAGAAGGCTACAAAGCTGAATAACTGCCCAGGGTCAGTGCCACACATGTACTACCTGCAAATACTTTTACTTGTACATCAGTACCAGTGCAGAGTTATTGCAACTGCAACAATCTCATGACCTCAGCCTCACCAGAGTGTTAATGTAGACTCAAAGGCATAGGACATGCATCTAACGTATGTAAGACGGAAAATATAATAATGCCACTATATAAATCTGTGGTGCACCACACCTTGAATATTGTGTCTGGTTCTGGTCATCCCATCTCAAGGAGTACATAGTGGAACTGGAAACGGTTCCAAGAAGGGCAACAAAGGTGATCAAGGGTATCCAGCAACTTCTCTACGAGGAGAGACTAAAAAGATTAGGGCTGTTCAGTTTAGGAAAGAGACACTTAAGGGGGGATATGATAAAACCTATACAATCAGGAATAGTGTGGGAAAAGTGAATAGAGAAATTTTATTTACCCTTTCCCACAATACAAAAATCAAGGGGTCACCATATGAAATTAATGAGCAGCAGGTTTAATGCAAACTAGAGGAAATACTTTTTCACACAACACACAATCAACCTGTGGAGCTCATTGCCAGGGAATATTGTTATGGCCAAAAGTATAACTGGCTTCAAACAAGAACTAAATAAGTTCATTGGGAATAGGTCCATCAATGGCTCTTAGCCAAGATGGTCAAGGATGCAGCCCATGCTTAGAGTGACCCAAAACCTCTGACTACCAAAAGCTGGCCGTGGAAAACAAGGATGGCTTTCTCCAAAATTGGCTTGTTCTGTACACTTCCACTGAAGCTCTGGCAGTGGCCACTGTCAGAGACAGGATGCTGCGCTAGATGGACCATTGGTCTGACCCAGTGTGGCAATTTTTATGTAGCACAAGTCCACAACACACATTCCCACATCATCAGGACATGCTCTGATTTACACCTGAAGTGTACATGCACATCCTAAAATTATTTGCTCTATGATGAGGATGATAACGCATGACATGACAAGGTTACTCACTTTGTGCAGTAACTGAGGTTCTTCGAGATGTGTGTCCTTGTGGGTGCTCCATTTCAGGTGTTTGTGTGCCCCTGAGCTCATAATCAGAGACTTTTGGTAGCAGTGCCTGGTTGGGTCGCACATGCATGGTCCCTGTCTTGCACCTCCTCAGGCGGCTAACTGGCACTGTGCAACCAACCCCCTCCCCCGTTCCTTCTCTACTGCAGAGACTAAGGCAGAAACTCTCAAGTAGAGAGGAGGAGGGAGGGTAGTGGAGCACCCACAAGGGGACACATCTCGAAGAATCTCAGTTACTGCACAAGGTGAGTAACCTTCAAATGCTGTCCCTGTGGCTGTTCCACTTTAGGTGACTTCATAAAAGTGCCTCTGATGGAAGGAGGGGGCGTCTGAATTGAAGTAGTAAGAGAAGATAGTACAGTGAGCCCAAAGGAGATTGGACGTTGCCTGTTGTAACGCGTAATGCTGCATAAAGGTATAGAACAGGGGTCGGCAACATTTGGCACGCGGCTCACCAGGGTAAGGACCCTGGCGGGCCGGGCCAGTTTATTTACCTGCTGACGCGGCAGATTCGGCCGATCGCGGCCCCCACTGGCCGCAGTTCGCCGTCCCGGGCCAATGGGGGTGGCGGGAAGCGGCGCGGGCGAGCGATGTGCTGGTATTCTAATATTGAGGGTAAGGAAGCTGAAACGGATGCCATCTGTTTTTCCTGGCAAAAAGCATCAAATCTCTGCCACTTGACTATGTACGTGTGATGGGTAGTTACTCTGTGACTATTCAATAACATGTTTTGTACATCTTCTGAGCAGGTCATCTCAGAACCTTGGGGGAGCCAGCTCAGAGATGGAGTCGTTACGGATCTGGTTGCAGGGTGCGACCTGAGTCCTGGGACAGCAGATGAGGCAGAAGCGGAAGCGTGATTGGTGACACACCACCATCCTGAGAAGGTAATGTGACAAAGTTCCTCCTCTATCTTGGTGGGTCCTGCGCTTATTGGCGGATTTTCTTGCCTCAGAGATTCACCATGTGGGTTGGGGAACAGCCCAGAGACCTTCCCCTCTGGAAGAACCCACAGTCCAGGTCAATTGGGAGGTTTGGGGGGAACCCAGGCCCGCCCTCTACTCCAGGTTCCAGCCCAGGGCCTGTGGACTGCAGCTGTCTATAGTGCCTCCTGTAACAGCTGCTTGACAGCTACAACTCCCTGGGCTACTTCCCCATGGCCTCCTCCAAACACCTTCCTTATTCTCACCACAGGACTTTCCTCCTGGTGTCTGATAACGCTTGTGCCCCTCAGTCCTCCAGCAGCACACCCTCTCACTCTCAGCTCCTTGCGCCTCTTGCTCCCAGCTCCTCACACTCCCACCACAAACTGAAGTGAGCTCCTTTTAAAACCCAGGTGCCCTGATTAGCCTGCCTTAATTGATTCTAGCAGCTTCTTCTTCATTGGCTCCAGGTGTTCTAATTAGCCTGCCTGCCTTAACTGGTTCTAGCAGGTTCCTGATTACTCTAGTGCAGCCCCTGCTCTGGTCACTCAGGGAACAGAAAACTACTCATCCAGTGACCAGTATATTTGCCCTCTACCAGACTCCTGTACCCCACTGGTCTGGGTCTGTCACAGTAAGGATACCAGGTTTGTCGGGACCATGCCGGGGCTATTAGAATTACTTTTGCTCTGTCCTGCCTGATCTTGTGGATCATGCAGTTCAGGAGGGGCCTGGCAGGGAAGGCATATAGGAGGGTCGCATTCCACTCGATGAGCAAGGCATCTCTCAAGGAATCTATGCCAAGACCTGCCCTGCAGCAAAAAGGGGGCATTTGGTATTTTGTGCGGTGTGACCATCTTGAATCGTGTCTTGACAAACTTGTTGAGTCAGTGTAGTTCGAGTATTGGTCTCCATCTGCCTGACTTTTTCTTTGTAAGAAAATAGTGGGAATAAAAGCCCCTCCCTCTGTGTTTTGTTTAAACCAGTTCCCACTGCTCTTATATGTATGAGGTGGATTACCTCCTGACGCCGTAGAGGCTTGTGAGAGGGGTCCCTGAAAAGGGATGGGGAGGTAGTGTGGGTAGGGGGGTTGAAAAAGAAAGGGGATGGAGTAACCAGTTCATACGATTTCTAGCTCCCATTGGTCAGATGTGATGGTTTTCCAGATTGGATAAAAGAGAACTAGGTGGTCTCCGAATAGTCAGGAGAGAGTAGAAGTCTCCCGCACAGACAGACATGGTGTTCTCGGGCCCTCAACTAAGGCTTCAAATTTGTTGCCTGGATGTTGATGGCTATGACGCAGCTACAGGAGGAGTAGGCTGTCGTCTCCTTGATGGCCTCTGTTTGCGACCCTGTGACTCATACTGCCAGTGCTGTGAATACGGAGTATGGTGGTAACGTTGAGGAGCATAATAACTCCTCTGTCTTTTCTTGGGTCTAGGCGTATAGATCCCCAGAGTTCACAGTGTCGCTCATGAATCTTTGAGCATGTGAAGAGAGTCGTCGGTCTTTTTGGCGAAGAGTTTGGGCCCTTCAAATGGTAAGTCCTTGACTGTGGATTGTACTTCCCTAGGAAAGCTGGAGAGATGGAACCATGAGGCCCTTTGCATCACCACTGAGGTTGCCACTGATCTTGCAGCTGTGTCTGCAGAGTCCAGTGCAGCTTGAAGGGCTGTTCTGGAGATGTGTTGTCCCTCTGATACAAGTGCTGTGAATGGTTCTTTCTTGTCTTCAGGAATAAAATCAACAAAATCAGAGAATTTTGTGTAGTTGTTGTAATCATATTTTGCCAGCAAGGCTTCATAATTGGCTATGTGGAGGTGTAGTGTAGCTGAAGAGTAAGTCTTGCGGCTGAAAAGGTTGAGCCTTTTCCAGTCCTTATCATAAGAATCATAGAATTATAAGGTGTGGTCTTAGGCTGCTGTTGTCTGCCATGTTCATGGATTGTGTCGACCACCAGTGAATTGGCTGTTGAATGGGAGAAAATGAACTCTGTGCCCTTCACTGGCACATATTTTTTGTCAGACCTTTTGCAGGTTGGAGGAGCAGTTGCAGGGGTCTGCCAAATGGTCTCGACAGGTTCCATTATCACGTTGTTCATAAGCAAAGCGATTTTGGACAAAGAGGAGGTGTCCACTAGTTTGTGTTGTGTGACCTGGACCTCTTCCAGAGAGACATCCAGAGAGCTAGCCACTCTTTTCAATAGGTCCTGGAATTGTTTGAAATCATCCCCCATATTGGGGGGAGGAGTCATGATGGTGTCGTCCAAGGAGGATGATGACAGGTAAGTAGGTGGTGCCCCTTCCTGGTATGGGTGTTCTTCCTCCTCTTCCTCACCTTCCACAGCTGGTTCCGAAGGTCCAGGTACTGAAGGTGCAGGCGATTGCTGTGTGCTGCGTCTAGCCATGGTGGCCAGTCCCTGTTGTGCGGGGTACATGGCCCACAGGTTCCAGTATGCCCATTGGGATGGAAGAGAACCCCAGAGTTGACCGTATCACTGTAGATGTTTGGGATCAGTATAATATGCCCCATTAAAGGGTCTTGATTTAGGCTGCTCATGGTGGGCAGGAGATTGTGGAGGAGAATCTATTTGTCCCTCGTTGTCCTCATCCTCGCTCAAAAAAAGGTGGAGCAGAGTGCGGTGGAGTAGCAACGAGACTTGGTGCTGAATGTGCCAGGGTTGCGTCAGTGCTGAGGATGACAGAACAAGGAGCAATGGTCTCAAGTTCCAGTGGGGGAGGTCTACGTTGGATACGAGGAAACACTATTTCACTAGGAGGGTGGTGAAGCACTGGAATGGGTTCCCTAGGGAGATGGTGGAATCTCCATCCTTAGAGGTTTTTAAGGCCCAGCTTGACAAAACCCTGGCTGGGATGATTTACTTGGTGTTGGTCCTCCCTTTTAGCAGGGGGTTGGACTAGGTGATCTCCTGAGGTCTTTTCCAACCCTAATCTTCTATGATTCTATGATGGGTGAGTCAGGTGTAGATCTGAGATCTTTGTGCCGTAGGGACTGCTGTGATGTCTGCATGATATGCACCAGGGGCTGTGCGAGTGGCGGTGCTGGGAGCTGCGGTGCATATGTTGGCACTGTAGGCTGTGCTGGTGTGTGGACCGAGCGTGCACTGGGGTTCAAGGATTGAGACACCGTCTGCACCAGTGCTGCGCCACACTGTGTTGATTGTGGCTTTGGCTGAGTCAGTGCCAAGGCACGGGGTTTCGATTTCCCCTCAGCGCCTGCATCTGAGCTGGCTCTTTTAGAGTCCGTGGTTGGCGAGGCTTGTCCAGGGCAGGGCTTCAGGTTAAGACGCCGGTCTGAGAGACTTCTCCATGAGAAGGAGTTTGAGTTGCAAGTCTCTAGCCTTTCTTCTCCTGGCAGTTAACTTGAGGCAATGAGGACACTTCTGTGTTACGTGTGTTTCGCCTAGGCAGCGAACACACTGAGTGTGTCCCTTCAGAACGGGTATCGAGACCCTGCAAGTGAGGCAACGTTTAAAGGCTGGGGAACCGGGCATTCCCGTCAGGGAAGTCCTTTACCCTCAGGGAAGCTGACTATCCTAAAGGGCCAACTGAAAACTAACTTTAAACAATAAGAAATATATATA
>NW_020699449.1:12492299-12520305 GCF_002925995.2 Terrapene triunguis | reverse complement strand
CTTTACCGCGTTCTATCCGAATTCGTGTTACATCGGGTCGCGTTATATCGGGGTAGAGGTGTATATGTTACTCCGTGCATACACAAGAGATAGAGGGAAGAATATGGAGATCAGGGACATATATCAAACTAATCTATTTTGATTTTCCAAAATATGCTTTTTAAAATTTTGTCTATTTCAATTTCAATAATAGCAATAAAAAGACATCTATCCAAGGGTCTGGGCTTGCTAACATAATTACTACTACAATCATTAAAATGATCATTCTACTAGGATTTTAAATCAAAAGTTATCTGAAGTTAGCTATCTTGATGTTAAAAAAAGATTTGTTTGTTTGTTGCTGTGGAGACAAAGCCACACTGTTAAAAGCTTTTGACCAAAATTTTACACTTGTATTTTTCCAAACCATACTCCAAAAAATTTCCCCACTTTGTTTTATATTTCATAAATAACACAAATCTGGAGTGGAATCATAGGTTGTGTCCATTCATTTTGGAGTGATATAGAACCTGGGCTGAAAATTAAATATAATTCTATACATATACAAATTTTACCTGCTCACATCTCAATCTCCAATCTTCCCCCAAATAATCTGCATTTAATTCTGCTTTCCATCTTGCCGTTGACCTCCTAAAATATCCCTCATGACTACCAATCAAACCCAAGGTCAATTAACATTTCTTTTAGATACTATTGGAGCAGTAACCATTCCCATGCTCATCTCCCATATTTACATTCAAATAATAAGTCAGCAAAATGAATATCTTGGATATTATACTGTTTTATCATTCAACTATATTAATAGTCACCTATCAAAGACCTCCACCATAATAATTATGGCCATGATCCAGCAAAGCATACTTGAGTATGTGCTTAACTTTAAACATATAAGCAGTTCTATTGAAGTCAATGGCACTACTCACATGCTTAAAGTTAGACATGTGCTTAAGTGCTTTGCTGTGTCTGGAGTTATGCCACATTTCCTTAAAAATGTAAAGGTAATCTAAGTGTTATGTAATGGTCCTAGGGAAATAGAGTTTTTGATCATGATCAAAATTCTGGATGAACACTTTCTTCCATCTCTAGGCCTTATGTTTGTGTCTCATAAGAGTGACCCATGTGTTACAGATCCAGCGGTGAGAGAACAGAAAATGCAGCTCAGCAGATAATTAGAATTGCTTTATCAGATGCTGCTTTCCATTTGGTGGAGAATTGGATAAAATCAATACTGCCAGAGCGGTAGCTAAGGGATTTTTTTTTCTGTTTGACTAGAACTTCAGTACTTTGGCTCATTCACTGGGGTTTTGTTAGTGCTTGTGTTTACATGGCAGGTTTCAATACTATCACAGGAACTGGGACCACCTTGTATCCCAATTAAAGGGCTGAGTGTGCTATTGTAGTAGTGTGGAGTTTGCAGCAAGCAGCAGTTTTCAACCTTACTGCTTTATACCTCAGTATTTATGAACTCAGTAGCAAAAGCCAACAAATATCTTTTTGCCTGCAGGCTCTGTGGGACTCATTCCAGTGTGATGGTTTATCCCAGATGTCATTGTCATCTATGAGACTGTCTGTGCAATAAGCATTAACAGGCAGCACGTTCCTGTTCATACAGATGGATATGGTCTTTATGGTTTTCCAAAGTGACTACTGAAATACACCAACTGTATCTTCTTGGCAACACGGAGGTGACTGTTACACACATAATTAACTTCGAAGCTTCATAACATGTACCTGTCAACAAATATGATTAGTTGTGATGGGAATGATTCAATGGTGATACAGAATAAGCATTTCCTGTCCTGCTGACCTTATGCCCTGATTAAAGGACTAATTGACGGACCCATGAATAATCTCGATAACATATTGTTCTTCTGTTATACATACATTTCTATCTGGAATTCATAGTACTCTACAAGTCTGTTGTTTTTTTTCTTTACTTAATCTGCTTCAAGATTTTTTCATTAGTTCTCTCTTAATTGACTCACAAATCTCCCTGCTGTGTTAATGGGTATTTGAATTTATTACTATTGTTTTGCTTTCTGCAAATTTATTCAATGATGAAAAGAAATCTGTGCTTCTACCATGTGGTTTACAAAACAATATAAAGTTCTTTAGCCTATTTTTCCAGTTTTTTTTTCATTTTGTCATTTTTATGTCAAAAGCTTATTTTAAATGACATTGAACTTGATACGGCTATTGCTTGAGAAGGCCTTTCTCTAATAAAATGATGTATTTTAAACTTTGGTATAAAGACATAGTCCTTCCTTTAGACATTTTGCTTAATCTATCCTTTAGATAACACATCTCAGTCTGAAGTGAAGGAACCCAAGCCTTTTAAATGGACAGCTTTAAAAAAAAATGTTGCTCTTCGTTCTAACAAAAAAGATAGATTCTAAACTAATGATGATTTAAAATGTTTTTAATGTTTAAAAATGAAATAGTATTTTTAATGGTCTAACAAGTATTCAACAAATGTTAGATTCATGGGACTACAAACATTCACTCACCTCTAGCTAAAATGCTCTTTTCCAAAAATATCAAAGAGGTTCCCTATATTATCTATCTGAAGTTTGGAAATAATGTGCGGTGGTAAATAAGAAAGAGGATTGGTTACGGATACAGAGCCATCTGAATTGTTTTGTACACTGGTTGTAAGCTAGCAATATATGATTCAATACAGCCAAATCTAAAGTCATACATCTAGGAACAAAGACTGTAGGCCATGCTTACAGGATGGGGGACTCTAGCCTGGAAGGCTGTGATTCTGAAAAGGACTTGGAGGTCACAGTGGATAATCAATTGAACATGAGCACCCAGTGTGACATTGTGGCCACAATGGCTAGTACAATCCTTGGATGTATAAAAAGAGAAATGTAGGAATAAGGAGGTTATTTTACCTGTGTGTTTGGTACTGGTGTGACTGCTGCTGGAATGCTGTGTCTGGTTCTGGTGTCCATTATTAAAAAGGATATTGATCAATTTGAGGGGTTTCAGAGAAGAGCCACAAGAATCAAGGCTTGGAAATCAGGTGATAGACTCAAGGAGCTCAGTCTGTTTAGCTTAACAAAAAGGAGGTTAAAGAGTGACTTGATCGCAGTCTATATATACCTACACGAGGAACAGATATTTGCGAATAGAGGGTGTGACGTTGCACTCCATATGAAAATATGCTTTGTGAATATGAATATGAGGTAACTGAAATATGCTTTATACAAAAGGTCTCTTGTAAGGTATCATTACAAAGCTTATAATCTACTGAGTGTGTTCATCCTATTTGTTTGCATGTATTATTTCTATGTCTGGAGTTAGGAGAATAAGAGATAAACTTGTATTACTGATGTAAACATGTTAAGTGGAAGCCACTAAGGGTGCTTCAGAATCAATGAACTGTACATGGCTCTGTGTACTTGCAAACGTTCCTGTGTACGTGTGGGTCAGCCTAGGAAGAATGGAGGCTGTGGTCTCACAGGACACGTGACCATGTCACCTGATACTGAAATCCATCTTAAATCTGGTACTTTTCCATTTAGAAGGAGGGGTGGGGACCCAGAGAGACAAAAGATTCCTGCCTTGTGCCAAAGCCATAAAAGGGGGTGGAGCCGGACAAAGGGGTGACCAGTCATGAGAAAACCCCTGCTTACCTGTCTGCTGGAACTAACAAGGACTGTACCGGGGAAAGGATTGGGCCCAGACTAGGAAGGAATCTAGTCTGTGAAAGAAGCTTATTGGAACATCTCTGAGGGTGAGATATTACCTGTAATCAGTTTCTTAATGTATTAGGCTTAGGCTTGTGTGTTTTTGCTTTATTTTGCTTAGTGACTTACTTTGTTCTGTCTGTTATTACTTAAAAGCATTTAAATCCTACTTTTTATACTTAATAAATTCACATTTGTTTATTAATGAACCCAGAGTACATGATTAATACCTGGGGGAGCAAATAGCTGTGCATACCTCTCTATCAGTGTTATAAAGGGCAGACAATTTATGAGTTTACCCTGTATAAGCTTTATACAGAGTAAAACGGATTTATTTGGGGTATGGATCCCATTAGGAACTGGTATCAGAGGGGTAGCTGTGTTAGTCTGAATCTGTAAAAAGTAACAGAGGGTCCTGTGGCACCTTTAAGACTAACAGAAGTATTGGGAGCATAAGCTTTCGTGGGTAAGAACCTCACTTCTTCAGATGCAAGTCTTGAGGTTCTTACCCACGAAAGCTTATGCTCCCAATACTTCTGTTAGTCTTAAAGGTGCCACAGGACCCTCTGTTACTTTTATTAGGAACTGGGTGTCTGGGGGTTGGAGAGGTAACCTGCTGAGCTGTTTTTAGTAAAAGTCTGCAGCTTTGGAGGCATGGCCCAGACCCTGGGTCTGTGTTGCAGCAGGCTAGCATGTCTGGCTCAACAAGGCAGGGTTCGGGAATTCCCAAGCTTGCAGGGAAAACGGGCTCAGATGTAATTTCAGCATATCAGGTGACAGTCCCAAAGGGATCTCTTTGACCAAACCCATCACAGAGGGCTCTTCTGTCTAGCAGACAAAAGTATAATAAGATCCAATGGCTGGAAGTTGACACTAAACAAATTCAGACTGGAAATAGTCTGTAAAAAACACTAATTTGTAACAGTGAGGATAATTAATAATTGGAACAACTTACCAAGTGTTATGGTGGTAGATTCTCCACCACTGATAATTTTACAATTAAGATTGGATGTTTTTTTTCTAAAAGATCATTTCTGTTTGAAGTAGAACATAAGGCAGAGAAGCCCTATGGCCTGTGTTATACTGGAGGTCAGACTAGCTGATCGTAACATGGCCTTATCCATTAATCTAGCTCAGAGAATGATGTCAGCCAACCTGTGGTAGCAGATACTGAGATGGTGTCTCAAATGTAGTGGTTTTTTAAGTGGGAAAAGAGATTACATAGCTTTGGTGGTATTGTAGGTAGAGAAATCAAGATACTAGATTTTTATTTCACGATAAATTAGTGACTAAGTTTCATTTACTTTAAATAGTTCTGACTTTGATTCACCTAGCCCATCCCTATTCAGCTCAGCACTTGAGTGTGTGCTGAACAGCTTTGCTGAACTGGGGCCTGTGAGAGTCTTTATAGAATTGCATGTAATGAGTCAGTGTAGTTTTCAAATGAATGCACTGCACAGAGCTTCCAAGCGCTCTAATATAAAGTTCAGGAATAATTAACAACAACAAAAAGATCAGGTGCAAGGGACCTAAATCAAGGACCCCATGTCAGGAAAAAAAGAGTGCAATAAAGATTGAAAAATGCCATAATGAAAGCAGCTGTTCATTAGAAGCAAAAGGAAGCTGTTGATAAGGAACACTCGACTTACTGCTCTAAAAGGACACACTTTAGCAAGAGAAAAAGATAAGGTGGAAAGAGGTATTTTCTGTTGTTTACTCAAGGAAATTAAAAGCACTTATAAAACAGAAGCCCTGGAATTTCCCCCCATCGTGCTGCCCCTAGATCTGTGTATTAATCCCACATATTTTGCTGGCAGCTTTACCCCACCCTGACAAGGTAAAATGGATTTGGAGCAGCTGGCAAAAAATGCCCTTTTGCTTTCCCCCATTATGTCAACTTATCATAGAATGTCAACCTCTACTTACAGTAAATGTCAGGCCAAAGGGACAGAGGTTCTGGTCATTTTCATTTAATCTCACTGGAGTGAGTACACTCCAGCCATACCAAGTTAAAATCCCATATTAGTGAGCAGGGATTCTATGCAGAAATGCCCTGCACCACTTTAAATAATGAGCCACTTACAGATTGAGCCACAAAGCTTTCAACATCTTTGGCTTTTTCTTAAAAAAAAGTCCTCTATACATTAATAGGAAGAGTGTTGCCCCCCATTCTTTCTGCAGTTTAAGACTTGGGTTGGAATCAGAGAGTATGTGTTACATTTCTGAGAGATTATATAATTAAGTCAAATCAAAGAAAGGCTATTTCTCAGAAAGCTGCAATTGTCTTAGGCTATGTCTTCACTACCCGCCGATCCGGCGGGTAGCAATCGGTCTATCGGGGATCGACTTACCGCGTCTAGTGAAGACGCGGTAAAATCGATCCCTGATCGCTCTGCCGTCGACTCCGGAAATCCACCTCGGCAAGAGGCGGCAGCGGAGTCGGCGGCAGCGCGGCAGCGGTCGACTTTCCCGCGTCCTCACCGCCAGGTAAGCCGACCTAAAATACGCAACTTCAGCTACGGTATTCACGTAGCTGAAGTTGCGTATCTTAGGTCGGACCCCCGCTGTAGTGTAGACCCAGCCTGAATCATATTGTTTGCAGTGTTATAGCTGTGTTGGTCCCAGGATATTAGAGACACAAGGTGGGTGAGGTTATATCTTTTATTGGACTAACTTCCATTGATAAAAGAGAAACGCTCTCAAGCTTACACCAACCTCATTTTTAGAATCTGAGCTGCTCGGTACTCATTGAGAACTGTTCATGTTGGCTATTTATTAATCTCTAGTCATTGGTCACATGCTATTTTTTCTTGGCTTTGATTGGGTGACTGCAACTTTAACAGGAGAAGAGGAGACAGTGAATGATGAGCAGCAAATAATGAACGGTGCACTTCCAGTATGAATTCACTGAGCTTTCTGAACTCTCATGAACTCTTTGCAACCAGTCAAGGTGATATTAGTGATGTTAGCATCTTCTAGCCCCAAAATGTGAATGCATCTTGCATATGGTATCTTGGAAAATGTAGCTGCAGATGAGTAAGCTGCAGATAAGTTTTAAACTGGGGTGCTTAAAAGTAGGGATTTACATCCATATTTAGGCAGTTAGACAATTGGCCTTATTTTGCAACGTGCTGAACATCCATAACTACCATTGTCCAACATTTGGGACTGCATTGCCCTGATAATCAAGCCATTTATTTAAGTGCCTATATATGGACATAGGTGGTTAACTTTCAGCACCCTAGTTTGAAATCTTTGGCTTTCAAAATCTTAACTGAATGTTTATTAAATTTTCTCCCTCAAACACGATGCAATCCATACAGGAAACAGGAAAAGATTTTCTTGGCTGAAATAATGAAGAATGCAGTTAAATCATCTATACAAGACAACAACATATTAACCATCAGCCAATAATAAATCCAGCAACTGATTTTAAATTGATTGCTGTGTCTATCTAATAAACCAATCTTTTACCAAAATGTATAGTGATGACTAGATTAATACAAAAGTAGCTATAGTTGCATTAGATGTAAATCCTTTTATAATAGCAATTTTTGTATTTTAAGTCTTAGCAAGTGTTACAGATCTTAGGGCTTTTAATAAATATGCTAGTCCAAGAAGGAAAGCTAGATCAGAGGAGAATAAGACGACACTTCTGGATATTTGTTTTGTTTTGTAACAGTATAATACACGTTGGAGCAGGTTTGCTAACATGGCTAGACTATTTTGTCCTGTAGCCAGCTGTAATTGGCTGCTTTACAACTCTGATATCCTCCAGCTATAGCTATTCCCGGTTGTTGGACCAAGATGAGATTCTTTGTATCCCATGCCTTGTCGATGGGAGAATACAGGATTATGGACTAAAAAAATAGGATCATCCTGATCTTACTTGAAGATTTGTATTCCCACTCACTAGTTGGGCTCCATCAAAATTCAGGTCTAGTTTAAACACTCTGCTTTCATCAGTTTATGTAAATTGATAACCTAGTATGGAAAGCAGAAGCACATTGCGCATTACTCTTGCTCAATGGGAATAATCTTTTCAGGAGGACTTTTTCATTCCCGAGGATAGGCAGCCAAAAGTGCTTGGTGTCCATAGACTCAACACATCTGTTTCACCATATGTTCATCTCGTTACAGGAGCCAAATTTCAGCAGATACAGCAGAAAACATAATAGTAAACAACAACTGTAATGATGTTACTTAGCTCTTATATGGTGTTCTTCATCCACAAATCTCAAAGCATTTTACAAAGGAGAGAGAGATACAGTTTTTCATATATATTTTTTACTCTTAGTGATTATGTCATATATTCATATGGGGTGGGGCTTTCAAAAACTCATAAGAACATTAGGAGCGCAAGTCCCATTGGTTTTCAGAAGGGTTTGTGCTCCTAAACTAAGTACAATGTCTTTGAAATTCAGTTGCTCCTGATTTACACTGTTACAGCTGAGAGCAGAACTTGTCTTGGACAATTGTAGGCAGTTTACAGTGGGAGGGATTGACTACAGATGAGAACAACATGCAAAATTCAAATGCATATTTGAAATTTTTAAAAAATCTAGCTACCCAGTTGGTTTGGATCCAAGATTTATATTTGGCTAATGATAAAGAGAGATACAAGCTGTGGAATTCAGATTATGCACCCCTACAAAATTTTGAGCACTCTCCAAATGCAGCATTGAATGTGGTTTTATTTTACTATATGCTCTCTGGATGAAATCCTGGTCCTATTGAAGCCGATGGGCGTTTTGAACTTGGCTTCAGTGGGACAGGATTTTATATTATGTACAGAAGCATGGATGCAATCTTCAATTTCAGATATTTGGCACAAAAGCCAGGAAATGCAGAGAGTTATTGTTTGGTTGGTTTTAGAGTCGCAGAATTCCCTTTCTTTTTCTGTAGAATGCAGAATGAAGGTTGAGTGATCAAGCTTTGTTTGCCATTAGTATTTTAACCCACATTTTTCAAACCTCCAAAAAAAAAGGTTGATTTTATTTTGGTTCCAGTTTGGAGCAACTGATCTTGCCTAAACTGATTTACTCATCTCTGTTATAAAATACAAAAGTACCATAGCTCTGTCTGTCAGTTTTCAGAAATATTTTCTTAAGAATCTGAGGTCAAACCTGTCCTAGTTTCAGAGTAACTGCACCTGTGTTCCTCCGTCCATTGTCCCTCGATGGCACCACTAAAGGTTTCAGGCTCCCAGTCACCACCTCTCTTGGGTGGAGATCTGCATCTTTCCCTCCTGACTAGGGGTTTTAAACTGTACAGACTCCTGTGGAATCCCCAACAAGCCAGTCCAGCTAAAGGCCAGCACATGGGCTTTGCTTTCTCCCCAAAGGCTATGATAGACTTGATGTGCCAGTGATCCAAACAGCTCTTTCTAAGCAAGCACTGTCTGGATATGTGGACTCCCTACTCAGACCCTACGCCACCAGCACTCCCAGCTATCTCCGTGACACCACTGATTTCCTGAGAAAACTACAATGCATTGGTGACCTCCCAGAAAACACCATCCTAGCCACCATGGATGTAGAGGCTCTCTACACAAACATCCCACACACAGATGGAATACAAGCTGTCAGGAACAGTATCCCTGATGATGACACAGCACAACTTGTTGCTGAGCTCTGTGACTTTATCCTCACGCACAATTATTTCAAATTTGGTGACAATATATACCTCCAGACCAGTGGCACCGCTATGGGCACCTGCATGGCCCCACAATATGCCAACATTTTTATGGCTGACCTGGAACAACGCTTCCTCAGCTCTCGTCCACTCACGCCCCTTCTCTACCTATGCTACATTGATGACATCTTCATCATCTGGACCCATGGGAAGGAGACCCTGGAAGAATTCCACCATGATTTCAACAGCTTCCACCCCACCATCAACCTCAGCCTGGACCAATCTACACGGGAGGTCCACTTCCTAGACACCACAGTACAAATAAGCGATGGCCACGTTAACACCACCCTATACCGAAAACCCACCGACCGCTACGCCTACCTTCATGCCTCCAGCTTCCACACCGGACACACCACACGATCCATTGTCTACAGCCAAGCGCTGAGGTACATCCGCATCTGCTCCAACCCCTCAGACAGAGACCAACACCTACAAGATCTTCACCAAGCATTCTCAAAACTACGATACCCACACAAGGAAATAAAGAAACAAATCAACAGAGCCAGACGTGTACCCAGAAACCTCCTGCTACAAGACAGGCCCAAAAAAGAAACCAACAGAACTCCACTGGCCATCACCTACAGTCCTCAGCTTAAACCTCTCCAACGCATCATCAGTGATCTACAACCCATCCTGGACAATGATCCCTCACTTTCACAGACCTTGGGAGGCAGGCCAGTCCTCGCCCACAGACAACCCGCCAACCTTAAGCATATTCTCACCAGCAACCACACACCGCACCATAACAACTCTAACTCAGGAACCAACCCATGCAACAAACCTCGATGCCAACTCTGCCCACATATCTACACCAGCAACACCATCACAGGACCTAACCAGATCAGCTACAACATCACCGGCTCATTCACCTGCATGTCCACCAATGTTATATATGCCATCATGTTCCAGCAATGCCCCTCTGCTATGTACATTGGCCAAACTGGACAGTCACTACGCAAGAGGATAAATGGACACAAGTCAGATATCAGGAATGGCAATATACAAAAACCTGTAGGAGAACACTTCAACCTCCCTGGCCACACAATAGCAGATGTAAAGGTAGCCATCTTACAGCAAAAAAACTTCAGGACCAGACTCCAAAGAGAAACTGCTGAACTCCAGTTCATTTGCAAATTTTACACCATCAGATCAGGATTAAACAAAGACTGTGAATGGCTATCCAACTACAGAAGCAGTTTCTCCTCCCTTGGTGTTCACACCTCAACTGCTAGCAGAGCACCTCACCCTCCCTGCTTGAACTAACCTCGTTATCTCCATATTGATTTATACCTGCCTCTGGAAATTTCCATTACTTGCATCTGAAGAAGTGAAGTTCTTACCCACGAAAGCTTATGCTCCCAATACTTCTGTTAGTCTTAAAGGTGCCACAGGACCCTCTGTTGCTTTTTACAGATTCAGACTAACACGGCTACCCCTCTGATACTAAGCAAGCACATTTATTCATAAGGCAAAAGCATTATAGAGAAAACTCATAAAAACCAATAAACAGATTTAAACACTTACTAAACATACCAGGAATCGCCCATCAGTTTTATAGGGCCTAGTAGGTCAAAGTCTTTCCTACCTCTCAGCAAGGGTTGGGGATGTCTGTTTAAACTCAGGCTTTTATACCTTTCTTTATCTCTGGAAAACCAAGTGTGAACCAGCATATGTAAGTCACCCTAGGGAGTGGAATGTCTCTGGACTTGTTTACAATCCCAGGTGTAATCACCCCCCACTGTTTTTAGTTCCTGGAGGAGCTGTGGTAACCCTCCCCGATGGAGTAGAACACAATCATACATAAATCATTCAAACAGATAATACAGTGGTTCCCAACGACACTGCATGGGATTGCAATATCTATCACAAAACCTTTGGCAAATTATATCCAGACCAGCTCCTCAGCTGGTGTAAATTGCCAGATCCTTTGATTTCAATAGAAATATATCAGTTTACATCAACTGAGGAGCTGATCCACAGTCTTCAATACAAAACTAAACAAAATCTGGTTTCACTCATTCCGGATACACATAAAAACATAAGAAAATGGCCATACTGGGTCAGACCAATTGTCCATCTAGCACAGTAATCCTGTCTTCTGTTAATGGCCAGTGTCAGATGCTTCAGAGGGAATGAACAGAACAGAGAAATTATCAAGTTATCCATCCCCTGTCGTTCAGTCCTGGCATCTGGCAGTTAGAGGCTCAGGGAAATTCAGAGCATGGGGTTGCATCTCTGATCATCTTGGCTAATAGCCATTGATAGGTTAATTCATGGAGGATAGGTCCAATTCTTTTTTTGAACCCAGCTATACTTTTGGCCTTCACAACATCCCATGGCAATGAGTTCCACAGGTTGGCTGTACATTGTGTAAAGAAGGGCTAAAGTCCAGTGGCCTCTGTGAGGGGGTCGTGTTCGAGATGCTCCATCCCAAATTCAATACAAACACACAAGAGTCAGCCAGAATCTAGCCCAGGCTCAACCTGGAGAACTAGATTTTCCACTGGTGGATGTGTCCAGAGGCATTAATCGCCCTAAGGAAAGTTTACCTGATAATTGAGCATGGCCATTATTCCACATTACCTGCATGCTTACTGGAGTTAGGCAACATTTGAGTCCTCTTTAAGGGAGTATTAGAGAACGCTAGGGATCAAATTGTCTCCAACTCCCACTGAGGCCTTTTGCTTTCATTCTTCCTACACAGAGTGTTTCAGGCATCCTGTTCCTTTTCCTTCTGCCCATGCATACACAGAGATAGAAGAAATAATGGGGTAAATTCTTTTTCATATTGATTTTCACTTAAGTATTATGTTATAAGAGGCCAGCATTGAAGTTCTTATGACATCTCACCCATTTTAGCAAAAACCTAAAAGCTTGGGGCATGGGAGCCTTATTCTCTACTGCCTTGTCCCTGACGGAATCATTTTCACTTGTGCAAATTAGTGTCCCATTCAGATCTGGTAGCATTTTATGTCCACTTTTCACAGGCGTAAATGAATAGAGAAGCAAGGTAGTGGTGAAACACTGGTGAAATCAGTGAAATCCTGGCCCTTCTGGAATTAATGGCAAAACTCCCATTGAGCTCAATGCAGTCAGGATTTCACCCTATATATTTAACCAAAACTGCCCGCTGCATTATTTGTATGCAGCTCCTCCAAGGTCATGTTTGTTGAACTGTGCGAGTCCAAGGCAATGTTTCCTCATTTCAAATGCACCTGGGAGGTCATGTTGCTTTTCCTCAGACAGCCCATTGCTTAGCCAGAATACACTAGCTTAGCTCACTGGTAATGGCTACTGCAGAGATCATCGAGGAATCATGTCAATTTGCCTATTTACTTCCTATTTAATAATTCATTGTTTTCTCAAAGGATCTATTTTTCACACCTACAGAATCTTTTAAGACATTATTCTCCCTTATTTTAATGTTTGCCTGGGAGACTGAAGAAAACTCATTATCTATAATGAGAAGCACTGCATTGCTTACGGCTAAAAGGCTCATTTTGCGGAAACTGAGATGACAAATTGCAAAACCTTTGCTAAATGGCTAAATGTGTTGGCCCTTAAAGTCTTCTCTAAACATACATCATATAAAGTGTTGAATATAAAAATGTGATCCAGCACATTGCAATCTACCTCTGATAAGATATACAGTCGTTATCTTTGAGACATGTCATAATATCCCCTCAGAATTGTTTCTTTATAGATTTTTTTCCTTCTACTAGGAGTTTTTATTTGGTTTCTTACACCTTTTTTCACACACTCTCTCTCTCTCCAGTTGGGATCTAATGATATGTTCACCTAAAGTATATGTATAATGATGAAACACTTGAAAATCAAATTGTATTCAAAAACATAAAGCTGTTAAACTATTCTTTTCCTTGTGCTGTTGGTTTGATTTCAGGTCATCTGTCTTTGTCTCACTACTGCTGCCTTTGCCAGATTCAGTGGAGTGATAAGTGATGGGCATCTTACCTCTGCAGTGGGGAGATGCAGCCACGGCCTCTGTTTCACCTCACAGATGGCTTTCTCCAGACTGGCAAGGTGATTTGACTCAAAAATTCTCTCCGTCCAGAGAAAACAAGAATTCACACAAAACAAACAGGCCCTCTCACAGTTCAGTTTTCTGACTTCCAGGGTCAGCCTTGGTCTTCTCCTTGTATATATAGGGGACTAAATCTCCTGACCTCTCTTAAAGTCCTCTCTGGGGCCTCTAACTACAGGGCCTCAAGCCCACACCACTACTACATCGTCCCAAGCCTTTTCTTTCATGTACTTCATCCTTCTAGCCTGCTCCAAGGGTGAATCCTTAGCGTGGGTGCAGTGACAAATTCCCCTGAGCGATTCTCAGTTGGCCATTAAAAACTAATGCTCTTGGCTGGTTTCCCAGCAATTTTTATGCATAAGATTACAGTCCTGTTACCAATTCCTTGAATCATCCCCTTCCCTTCTACTGATTATACTATTTGCAAAAATGGGTATAAATAAATACATATATAAAAAACCCTCTTTTTTCCAGGATATATATATAGAGAAAAATAAATATGAAAGAGAAGAGACAAGAATTTGAGAGGAATGGGGTATAAAAATAAAGCAAACTAACAAAAACGAAGAACACCGATCAGCTGGTACATCTTTCACCTTTTGAAAAACTTTATTCAAAAAGCTTGTTTGTGGGTTTGTTTGTTTTCCTTTTCCTCCCAGCAGAAACTTTAGCCTGAGCCATGTGAGGTTCAAATGAGAATGCCCCAGCTAAGAGAATGAAGTCAGCAGGAGTTCGCTCTCTTTAAATTGTCTGCTGTATTTAAAAAGATGCAATATTTTAATAATTGCATGAAGAATAGTGTTTATGTAAAACTGTTTCATATTTGCTACAGACTTAAAATGCAATTTCACTTCTACCTACTATTTAACCTCGACAGGACCATGACAATTTCAAAACAAGCAAGAAACTACAAAGGTTTGAGTCGGATCAAAGGTGGGAAATTGCTTATTTTTAATCCTATCCTGATATGCTGACTATATCACAGGCAGCCTAGAAAATTAATATTTATCATGTATAAAGTAATGCTAATTTGGAGATAGCTTTTAAGGTCTAATCCTAATTCTGAAATATAACATCAGCAAGGGCCACCGCTGTCATAGGATGGGAATTTCAAAAGCTCCTAAATTGTATAGGCACATAAGGCCCAGATCAGTGAATTGAATGGGAGTTAGGTGGCTAGATAATTTTGAGGATCTGAGTCTTGAGTGCCTAAATCACTTAAGTGTTGAACTTCCCCCTCATCCCCGCATTATATCAGTACTGAAAGACCTTGTATTAAAGTACTACATATTAAAAACCTTGCAGGTCATCAGGCCTCCAAATATTTGCTTTAATTTCTTTTAAATCAGAACTGCCATCCTGGATCTGATGAACTCTGACACGTCCAGAGGATTGTGGGAAAACAATGCCATTTCCATTCAGAATTCTGCAAACACTTATGCACATGCTTAATTTTACTCATGTGAGTAATTTAATTGAAGTCAAATTTGCCATGCTTTTCTGTGAGGAGGACAGATCCTTCCTAACAGCTACTGCAGATTAGTTCTATATCCTGGAGCATAAGACTTTATATGCCTCATCACTTGTTCACCTACCTAGTGTAATTCTGTCTGCTCTTTTATTTGTATAAACGGCTATCCCTTTTGTGAATATTGCTAAATCATTTTTTCCAATAATGTCTTGCATCACTGAATTCTTCAGCTTGATTCTACACTATTTAAAAGGGCTTCTCTTGTTCTCATTTCTATCCCTTATAAATATGACTATTAACGCCTAGTTTTCTCTTGCTATTGCATTATGGGACAGGGTAATAGGAGTGCCTTGACTGGCTTTCACTATAGTATTCTTCAGCTGATACAGAGCTATCACAGTCCCTCCTACTCTTCTCCTTTCCAAACAAAGGCCTGGTCTACACTAACCCCCCCACTTCGGACTAAGGTACGCAAATTCAGCTACGTTAATAACGTAGCTGAATTCGAAGTACCTTAGTCCGAACTTACCGCGGTCCAGACGCGGCAGGAAGGCTCCCCCGTCGATGCTGCGTACTCCGCTCGCCGAGCTGGAGTACCAGCGTCGACGGCGAACACTTCCGGGATCGATCCGGGGCACTTCCGGGATCGATCCGGGATCGATTTATCGCGTCTTAACCAGACGCGATAAATCGAACTCAGAACATCGATTGCTTACATCCGGACCCGGACTCGGATGTAAGTGTAGACGTACCCAAAGGGCCCTCAGTTACCCACATGGAACTTCCATTGATGTCAATGGGAGAAGTCATTAAAGGAAGAATTTGACCCTCAATGATTCCCAACATTTTCTGCCCTAGCCTATGATAAATTTAGTATTCGAGGGGGTGGTGTACTTGCAAATTGGAGGGGTGAGAAACAGAGGGTGTTATTTGTTTTCCCATGTAATCGAAAATGCTTACTGTAAAGCGAAGTTTACTGTATCTTTATATCGGTAACAGGAAAACAGTCCGGAATTGGACTGGGGAAGATATTTGGCAGAACATTCTATGGTGAATCAAGAAGAAATAAAGCAACTTTAGGGATAAAACCATTTAGCTATTCTAATAATGTTCCTTGCTCAGTATTACATGCAGACAACTCAGTCTGTGCTTCTGTACCATTGTCATGTGATATTTTCCAAGGACTCGTTTGTTTGTTTGTTTTGTTTTGTTTTTTAAAATACCTGGTGCAATCTGGTATATTTCAAAGACAAAATTAAATTAAATTAAAATAAAATTTAAAAAATGGTTGTCTAGGAGTCACAACAAGTCGTCTCTTTGACAAGGGTGATTTAGCAGCAGCCAGAGAAAGGAGTATCTTCATCAGAGCCACGGGCATTCCTTGAACCCTCCCTTTAGAATTCGAACAAGGATCTTTTGAAAGCCTTCCTTATTTAAAACACTGTTACATCTTTACTACATGGTAGCTGAAAAGTATAACTGCTTATCATGATTTGCATATTTCCTTTTCTTGTGAGTTAAACAATGTTTATTTTTCTGTCTCTTCCAACACTATACCTTCCTCTTATTAGAACACTATGATATCAAATCAGACTGCAACTACAATTCTTTAATGGGGAATGGGAGGCTTGAAAGTGACAAACCTCAAGGATAGAAATAATTCTTTGATCTTTAAAAGACTTGTAAATGAGGAGAATAACCTTGAATACGCTTTCTGGAACCAAAGGTTTCGAGAAAATCAGAATTGAGTCTCCAAGCTACAGCGCTTTGCATAAGTGATTCGCATTTCAAAGGAATCAGTACACACACCAACTTAGGCAACTCACATATTTTTTAAAGCAAACTTGCCCCAAATTACTAACTTGACACAAGCTTTGCTGATTGTTTACAAATGTGCTGATTGCTAGGAGAGATCATCTTTTAAGCTGAAGGCCAACAGTCATTTTATGACGTGAAGGAGAAAGCTCTGTTCTGGTTTTGGCAATATCGATGAAAACATCTCAACTGAGGAATAAAATTGTCCATGCCATGGCAGCCCTGTAAGTTTATGTATACTAATATAATAGCTGTAGCCATCACAGTTTGCTCTATTGATTTATTCAGCTCCAGATATCTACTACATAAAAGAGTATCCATCCCAAACTCTGGGAGTCTATTGGAAAGTGCTTAGATACTACGGTGGTGAATGTGGTCTAAAGATGCGTACAGAATACCCCCCTGCACACTGCCAGACTGGATTGACTCCAAATGACAATCATGGCCCACACACTCCAGTGTTTACCCACAGATCTCACTATCCCTGAAACAAGGGAAAGAAACACAAACGTGGTCAACCCTACTAACCAAAGCAGCACCAGAGTCTCCCGCCAGCTCATCATGCCAGGAAGAAGAGACATGACTTGAAGCATGCAGACCAAGGACAGAGGAGAGGGGAAGTAAGTTCCTAAGGGCCCTAACGGAAAGCCTCCTGCCAGCAGCACCCTTTCTATTATGTCAATGGGGTTTACCTCTCCCAAACACACCTGTGGCCGTATCTTAGGGTGGAAGAGGCAGTCTCTGAGGAAGGTAGCTCCCAGGCCACTTAGGATTAATAGTATCACTCCATTGTTGCACCATTACTACAGAACAACACAGGCTTTTGAATAAAGGCAAATTTTCCCAGGTTCATTGCAGCGCTAGGATCTCAGTTGACTGATCAAAGCACATCTAAAAGGCGGTCCAAGATAAAAGCTGTAGGTTTTTTAAAAAAAACGTTGCCTAATATATATGCGTGATGATGTGACTTCATTTTGTAAAAGTAATGGCAAGATAAGCTGAATGCCTGTTACACTATGAGCTGTCAACTCCACTATAGAATGTACTTTACCACAAAGCAGCAACTCTAAAGAAAAACCTGTCGGAAGCCTATTCACAAGATGTATTACAACAGGTTCTTAATTAGGAGGCTCAATGGAAGCCCTGTAGACAATACCAGTGTAGCATAATGCTTTCTTTTAAGTTATACCTTTCCACTCATTTTCATTGTTCTAACTCCAGATACAGTCAGGTGGAATTTCTGCTTAATAGTTTCTCATTCTTTTCTCTGGAGAATGTGTGACAGAGACTACAAGTCTCTTCTAGTCTTACAGTAGAGCACCAAGTGAAGCCAGAATAGGCTGGCAGCACGTTTGGGGTTGCGTAGGCATGACGTTCAAGTGTCAGGCACTTTGTTTAGTCACTTATACTAGTGCAAAGTGGGTGTAAAATTATTATTTTATTATTAATCGTGTTTATTTTAGTACTGACTAGTAACCAACTAAGAACCAGCCTCCATTGTATTAGGCACTGTACAAACACAGAGCACATGACAGTTCCTGCCCTGAGGAGTTTACAGTGTAACTAGACAAGACAGCCATGGGGAAGAGGTTTAAGATACACGTAGCATGAACAATGTATTGACAGCAAATCTTATAGTTGCACGTTTATTAGTGTGTGGGTTGAATTAGGTGGGGATAAGCTAAATGGAAGGGAAAGGGTGAGGGGAACTGAGAAGTAAGAAGATAGAGGGAAGGAAGGAAGAAGTGCGTGTGAGTGGGGTTTCAGTGAAGACACAGAGTGAGGGTGGGACGGAGTTGAAGCAAACAACCAATCAGCACAGGGGAGAGAGAATGTCTATTGTAAATAATTCTTTGATGATTAGGGAGGTGGTGGAATCGCCTTCCTTAGAGGTTTTTAAGGGCTTGACAAAGCCCTGGCTGGGATGATTTAGTTGGGGATTGGTCCTGCTTTGAGCAGGGGGTTGGACTAGGTGACCTCCTGAAGGCTCTTCCAACACTGATATTCTATGGTTCTATGATATCATCAGTGTCCAAGTGTTGTTAGGATAATGATTTCAACTCACTTTGCAGTGGTGTAAATGACATCACAAGGGGCAAGGCAACAGAGCAGCTGATCTAAGATATTTTGAGCTGCATGGATGAATGATTTACTTAAAATATTAATAATTAATTCATGAAAACTGCAAAACTTGTCTGTTTTGATTTGCTGTACTTCAGATGAACATTTACTTCAGCTTCAAGTAGCTTTGGTTCATAAGTCTCCTTCAGCATCTTCCCTGACTTCAACATGCAGGAGTTTTGCCCCAAGTTTCAATCAAGCCCAACGCCTCAAAGCATAATTCAGATGATATGATCAGGTCTCACCATGGAATTAGGTAAAGCCACCATCATATCCATGCAAACCAAAACCCTTCTGGATAGCGCAGTCTGCTCCCCACAATCTACCTGGCCTGCTCCAGTGCCACTGTGGAATGGGGACAATGGGGATCTCCTAGCCTCTACTTTCACCCACTGGTATGTCTTGTACAGCAAGGAGCATGGGTAAGGTGTTGCCACCGTGCTTGGGGGCCTGCAAGCTGCAGGATGGATGCAGTGTGAAGGACGGGCAGTAGCAAGGAGAGCGGTTGGATGACAGTAGTTCAAAGAAAGGAGTTCTCTGGTCCCTGAAATGCCCTCCCTAGTTTCCAATCCCTCTTATCCCTATATGGAAGCAAACTCTGTTCACCTGCCAGTGGGCGCAGAGAAGCCAACAAAAGGGCTTCAATTTGGAGGATGATGGGGGGTCTCTCTCTCTCTCCCCTCCCCTTCACACCACACCATGACGGGGACCTTTAACCTACTGGCCTGGCCTCCACTACCTGACAGCTCCATTTCAGAGCTGTCTGACAGGATCTCTCTTTGACCCATGCTGTGTAATCCAGTCCCACTGGGGATCACCCAGTCAGGGATGAACCCAAGACAGCCTGCTTGGATGCAAAGAAGCCCTGCCTCTCTCCACATCATCTCCATATGCCCCAATGACCATATGGACAAACTCGGTTCTTATTTACACAACTGCACTGATTTGAGTGGAGCGATAGCAGACAGACACAGGGGTATATAAGAACTGAATTTGACTAAACGACACCACGGCTTGAGAGACGTTACAGGGGAGTGGCCATATTGCCATCTCAGCAGATTCAGCCTTGAGGAACAACTTAGTTCTCTTCAGCAGCAGAGCTGGCTGAGAAAAGATCCTAGGCTGGCAGCTACATGCAGTGGTCAGAAGAAAAAGAAAGAAATTTTACTTTCAAATATATACAACAATCAATAAAACAGGTAGAAACTATTTTAAAATGACTTGGCAATGCGGTTTGAAATACAGATTTCTTGACTATTGTTTTGTTAAACCGGATATATAGATGGACTAAGAATTCTCTCCTTTTCTTATATAAGTCACCATGACATCCTTCCTAATCTATCCCCAGACACCTAAAGAAATACAATTAGCCCCCTCTCTTTAGCAGGTAACGGAAGAATCGGGTAATTTTATACAAGTTTAAGGCTGCTTTCTTAAAATAATGCACTTGTTTGATAATAAATATTCCCTTTACAGATGCAATTTCCTTTCACTAGTAACAAAGGAAACGAGTTTTAAGGCTACAGTGTTTTATAACCATTTCTTTCCCTTCCCTCCGTGTCTAGGTGTTAGCTTGATGTGTATAAGTGTTGCGGGCCCCTTGCTTTCCCACTGGGAATTGTCTGATTCATTTGTTCTTTTTATACTGAAGCAGTAGTCTTTCTTTTTAATCTTTGTTTTGTATCTGGAATCCCTTCTTTATATTTTCTCTTTCTTTCTGTGTCTTTTTTTTTTTTTTTTTTTTTTTTTTTTTTGGTATCTCACCTCCATTTCCTTCACTATCATGTTGTATTTTCTTGCATCTTAGCACTATTTCCTCACTGAGCGCTTCCTTTTTCTCTCAGTTTCAAGGAGAATTCCCTCTTCCCCGCTCTCTATATATCACATATATGTTTTACTTACTTACCATTCTTAACCTTCCAGGAAACGTCTGGTGTTAACATGGATTGCTGAAAGGGTTATCATGCAAAACATGCTGCTTGAAGCAGAAAGCCATTGCAAATGTTTAACGGGTATGTTTAAAGGGTAGGTTGTAAATTCTAAAATTGTATCTCCTGTAAGGCAAACAGTGTGTGCTAAGAAAGATGCCATAATGAAGAAGAACAAAAATGAAAGTATATTTGGTTGGATTTAAAGAATCATCTTTCAAGTTTGTTTTTAAGTGAGTTTTGATCACCCCTAAAACCATCAGTATCTCTCTCATACCCTTAAACAGGATACAGATCTTGAACTAGTGAACTCGTTGGGAGAAATGGGGAAAAAAATCATTACTAGTCTTGAATGTGTTTTAAAGTTCAGGTTGTGCACTGTTCTATCTGGTGAGATAGAAGAACTGGAAGGTATCTTGATGCTGATTCTGCTGTAGTCCAAACATGTTAATTATCTTGGAATGTGAAGAATAAGATCTACAGTGAATGAAAAATTTGGAGCCACATCCTGCAGTCCTGAGACAGGAATGTAGATACTCCAGTGATGAAGGTTGTATAAGGGTACTAGGGTAAGACATTACCCATTCAAAGGTCCTATTGACTTCAACAGGAATCGTTTGTCTCACTGGGAGTTTAGCTTGAGAAAGGACTACATGAAATGAAAATCCATCTGTAAATTCCCTCTATGTATCTATTCTACACCCCACTGTATCTCATCCTTCCTTTTCCTTATCTAGGTAGGACCAAATTCATCAAGGTACTTAAGCATATGCCTAACTGCAAGCGTGTGAGTTAGTCCCACCGAAATCAAGCAATTACCATGCTGAATTGGAGCACTGGAAGCTCATCCAAAACCCACTCACTCAATGAAAGATTCTCATTGACCTCAGTGGACTTTGGATCAGGACCTTAATAAACATAGTATTGTTTACATAGCTCTCTCTTGATTGTCGTATTGTTTTCTGTACCATATCATTTGAAATAGTTATAGCCCATGAGGCCCGTCTCCATTGCATCCTTCAGTTAGTTACTGGCTATATGGTGAAACCCTAATCTTGATCCTCTCTAATACAGTCCTGCCCTATCATGTCACACTGTCTATGGCCTGTGCTAAGAATGTTGCAGTGATAACGTTATAAGGAGGTGAGCCGCTGGTATTATTGCAGAACTCCAGATTTTACCTTTTTTATTGATTCACATGAAACATTAATGCAATGCTCCCTACCTATTTTTTTCCCCAAAACACACGTTTAAAGGGAAAAACAAATCAATGATAGCATGAGCCTTGAATTCGCAAGCAATTTTATGCAAGACAATTAACAACCAAGCAAACAAACAAAAATAGACATACACTTATATTTGAACCTTTTGTGGGGTGATTATTGGGGGTCTCTTTTTAAGTCCAGTTAGGGCCATGGTGCCAGATGGACAGCACTATAGAGAAAATTCCAGATTTTTAAAGTTAGATACTCACGGTTGTGTGCAATACTTTGTGTTCTGCCAAATACTTGATGTGCAAATAAGGTATTTGTGAGCACACCTGGTCAGGTAGGTGCCTATTCCCCAACATGTATGCATGAATACTTCATCTCTGTATACCATGCAGGTACATAAATTGGGGGTGTGACAATGTATGTGTGCAATTGCATATACACCTCTACCTCGATATAACGCGACCCGATATAACACGAATTCGGATATAACGCGGTAAAGCAGTGCTCCGGTGGAGCAAAGCAAGTTCGATATAACGTGGTTTCACCTATAACATAGTAAGAATTTTTGGCTCCCGAGGACAGCGTTATATCAAGGTAGAGGTGTACTTAACTTTGAAAGTCTGACCTTAATTTTCGCTACAAAATCCTTTGCAGAGGTCCAGCCTGGATACAGGCCATTAAAACTTCTCTATCGCGCCCCAAACTGCTGTGGACCAGATCCTCATCTGGTGTAAATCACATAGTGCTAGAGACTTCTATAGGGTTAAGCTGATTTGCATCAGCTGAGAATTTGCCTTTGTTCTGAAATGACCATTTCTAGGCATGAAAAAAGGTACTTCATAATCCATACCCTAAATACCCAATCAGTCCGTGGTCTCTCTTCTGAAATTAACAAAGGTACCTCTTATGATTATGGTGATGTGGAGATTATCCATTAATAAATGCACTAATATCCTTCAGCCATTTCACACAGGTTACTGGACAGTAACTATGGCTACTCTCACTACCAACCTGAATCAGACTCAGGAAACAGCAGTGAAGGTTTCTGCCTCCCATCGCCAGTCCTTTGATCTATCCCGTTTCTTGCCTTCATTTGGGAGGAAAACAACCAACCAACCCTTTCCTCCCCCCTTTTAACATACCCTGTAATTAAAAGGAACACATATTTTCATCCAGAATTAGCCCCATATTTGCAGTTCTCAGCAATAGGAAGTAACAAAATAATGATAAGTGCAAACTAGAGATGTCAGCTACCAAACCTGCTAACTAAGCACAATACAGTTTAGTGTTATAAAGAAGAACAGTTCCAAAAGAAATCCCTACAATATAAGGTATCTCTGAGCAACTGAATCTTCACAGGATGTCACCATTTCTTCATTCATGTCCAAGTGCAAGTCCCATTATCCTGCAATAAAAAAACCTGATTCTAAAGAACTGAGGTAGGCTACACATATTTAGATAACATGAGGTAGTTTGTGCATCTGAAGCTTATGCTGCTTGAAATATTTCATTACATAGAATGGAAGAAATTAATGGGATTTTCCCATGCAATTTCAGTCCTTAACATTTGGACTCTAATATATACATTTTTCATGCTGGTTTCTGGAATGAGCAGCTACATGATGTCTTGTGAATCTTAATGGCAACTGAAGCATCTACACTAGCAGTTTTTTAAAAGGTCATGATATAACAAAGGAATTTGCACTCCATTAGTGCCAATGGAGCCTCATACTGGGACTAGACTGGCATACAGCATATGTCAAAGACACCCCTAGCAGTCATATTTTCAATTTCTCATTACAGAGCTGTTAGAAAAATGGCTAAGGGACACTGATGCCCCTTTTAGTCATAGATCAATGCCTGCCCCACTAAAGACCTAATGGATGAATGAGTTTTGTTGTGAAAAATGGCTTGTATAATATTTTCCATTAATGTGTAGGAACCTCAGTGATACATACAGATTTGTTCACCCAATATATCAGTAGTGGCCAACCTGTGGCTCCGGAGCCAGATGTGGCTCTTAATATGCGACTCCTTGTATAGGCACCGACTCCGGGGCTGGCGCTACAGGCGCCAACTTTCCAGTGTGCTGGGGGGTGCTCACTGCTCAACCCTGGCTCTGCCTCAGGCCCTGCCCCCACTCCACCCCTTCCCGCCCCCTCCCCATAGCCTGCAGTGCCCTCGCTCCTCCCACTCCCCCCGAGAGCTTTCTGCACACCACAAAACATGATCAGGAGGTGTGGGGAGGGAGGGAGAGGCACTGATCAGCAGGGCTGCTGGTGGGCAGGGGCGCTGGGAGCGGGGTGGGTGAGCTGATGGTGGGCAGCTGATATATTACTGTGGCTCTTTGGCAATGTACATTGGTAAATTCTGGCTCCTTCTCAGGCTCAGGTTGGTCACCCCTGCAATATATTGTTATGAGCTGGGTGAAACCTTGTAATGGGTGGGATTAAAAAGCCAAGTGTGACTGTCAAAACACAGTGCAGCTAGTGAAAGCTAGAGAGACAGCTTTTGGGTCTGGTGTTGGGGCAGTAAGCTATGAAACCACTCCTTTTAGTCTTTCTTCTTTGTACATTCTTGGCACGGCCTTTGATGTCATCTTGTTTATTTACAAGCCTCCACCAATTTCTAATTCCAACTGAAACATCCCCAAAGTCCGACTAGCCTGGACAGGTTAAAAAAGGGCCAACAGTATTTTAGACACAAACACATACAATATGATTCACTACTGTAGGGGCAGGCGGTGCCTGTGGCTACAGGGGCAGTCGGCAGAGGGTAAAACTGCTCTTCCCACACCATTTTTCTGGGATAAGCTGCTTTAAACTCCATTTAAGGCTTCACAGTCACCCCCAGCCCCCCATGCGATCCCTAGGAGATGTGTACCAAAAGATTCATGTCCTGGATGTCCTGACACTGCCAAATCTGCTTTACAATTATTGTTGGGTGTGAAATACTCACTGGGTTCTATTTATTAGAATGGTTTAAAAAAATAATAATCTACAGAAAATTTTGCTTTCCCCATTTTGCAACAAAATTTTGAACGTTTCATCATTTTCAAGCCATCTCTAATATTTCTATTTAAACTACCCACCAGGGAGACATTTTAAAATACAATCACTAGAGTCATTATAAGCCGTCTCAACAACAAACATTTTTTTCCCCCTCTGCACTTTCTTCTGGCTACAAATGACATTTCACTCACACTGTTCCTCGATCTCTGCTGACATTACTGCCGATGCTGATGCAGAAGTAAAGCACATAAAAAAAGCGATGCACTTTTTACCAGGAAGATTAGAAATGGTTTTTTTCTCTGTTAATACAACAGTTACAAAACAGATGAGCTCAAAGTGTTAGGGCAAAAATTTACTTTCAAACGTCTAATAACACTGCTCTACAGCCAAAATGCTTCTGAAATAAATGTAGTCAAACTTTACTAATTCTGGGTCACTGAGAACGAAAATGATGCTTAAAATTGTTGATTGGCTCTAGTTTTCAAGATATGCTAGTGGGTCAGTATAGACGACCCTTGACTTGGGAATGGCAGAGGATAAAGGGAAGGGATCTCAATTTAAACCAGAAATGACTAAAATACATCTTTGACTGGAGCTATGAATAAATCTATGACTGGGTTTGGACAGTACTTGCTTTTTAGGCAAAACAATGAATGATGCAATCTGAAGCTGGTATTGCGTCATCCATGATATGAATTGCATCATGTTAGTCCTAGAAGTCATGGATGATGCAATCATAACGAAGCTTACATCACTCTGCTGAACAAATTATAATATAAGGAGATATACCTATCTCATAGAACTGGAAGGGACCCCGAAAGGTCATTGAGTCCAGCCCCCTGCCTTCACTAGCAGGACCAAGTACTGATTTTTTGCCCCACATCCCTAAGTGGCCCCCTCAAGAATTGAACTCACAACCCTCGGTGTAGCAGGCCAATGCACTGACCTATATCAGCTCTAGAAATCATATACTGTCGTGCTCTCTTATTTGTCAGTGTTTGATTTTGCAAAGGGACACATTTCTGTTTAGCCAAAGTGAGCAGAGATGCCTCGTACTTGTGTGAACAGTGCAGATAACTTCTGCTATGTTTGTGGTGAAGTGACTTTTGCATCACAAAAGCGCAGTATAACCACTATGGTTAAGAAAGCCTATCACCTTTATTTTGGCTGCAAAATTGGAGATCAGGACAAGAGGTGGGCCCCACACATATGCTGCAACACTTGTGCAACAAATCTTCGCCAGTGGTTGAACAGGAAAAGGAAATCTTTGCCTTTTGCAGTGCCAATGATTTGGAGAGAGCCAACCGATCATACCAGCAATTGTTACTTCTGCATTGTGCCTCCAGTTGGGAAAGGTGTGTCAAAGAAGAAAAAGTGGACTGTGCATTATCCAAACATTCCATCAGCTATACGCCCAGTACCCCGCGGAGAAGGACTGCCAGTTCCTGATGCACCAGAATCATTCTCACTTGAGTCAGACGAGGAAGAGGATGAAACTTCTGGTCCTGAACCATCAATGTCACAGGACCCACATTTTCTCCCATCCTCCTCCTCTGAACCACACCTCCTAACACAAGGTGAACTGAATGACCTTGTCAGGGATTTGGAACTACCCAAGAGTAAGGCAGAGCTGTTGGGCTCCAGACTACAGCAGTGGAATCTCCTGGCAGGTGATGTTAGGGTTTCCATGTTCCATGACCGTCAAAAGGATCTTGTCCCATTCTTCTTCATGGAAGGTGATCTTGTAGCCTGCAACAACATCAATGGTGTGATGGCAGCCCTCAACATCGTTCACGATCCAGATGAGTGGAGACTGTTCATTGATTCATCGAAGACGAGTCTTAAAGCTGTTTTACTGCATAATGGCAATGTTTTGCCATCAATTCCAGTTGGTCATGCAGTCCATATGAAGGAAACCTATGACAACATGAAACAACTTTTGAGGTGCATAAACTATGACCAACATCAGTGGCAGCTTTGTGGCGATTTGAAGGTTGTTGCTCTCTTGCTTGGTCTGCAGACTGGATACACAAAGTACTGCTGTTTTCTCTGCGAATGGGATAGTCGTGCAAGAGATTCCCACTATATCAAGAAAGATTGGCCACTCCGACAGTCATTGGAGCCTGGGAGGAAAAGTGTTCGGCATCCACCACTTGTTGAATCAAGGAAGATTTTGTTACCACCCTTACACATCAAGCTGGGTCTGATGAAGTACTTTGTCAAGGCCATTGACAAAACACAAGTAGCTTTCAAGTACCTCCGTGGAAAATTTCCAAGGTTAAGTGAAGCTAAGATAAAGGAAGGTGTCTTTGTTGGTCCTCAGATTCGTGAACTTCTTCGAGATGATGCATTTGACCATGCACTGCGTGGCAAGGAAAAGACGGCATGGAAAGTCTTCCAGTTAGTGGCAATACATTTTCTCAGAAACAAGGCAGACAACTACAGGTTGTTGGTGGAAAACCTCCTCAAGGCATACAGAAGCCTTGGTTGCAACATGTCACTAAAGATACATTTTTTGCACTCTCATCTAGATTTTTTTCCACCGAACTGCGGAGCAGTGAGCGACGAGCACGGCGAGCGATTTCACCAGGACATTGCAACAATGGAGAAACGCTATCAGGGCAAATGGAGCCCATCAATGCTTGCAGACTATTGCTGGACAGTGACAAGAGATGCTCCATTTAATGAATACAAGAGACAAGCCAAGAAGCGCCGAGTAGACACTGAATAGGACTAAACTATGTACAGAATAGTTTTTTGCCTTTTGTTTCATAATAAATTTTATTTATATAACCCTTTTGCTGATTTTTAAAGTGTTACATAAACAGGACAGGTGAAATATTATCATGTAAAGCAACCGTAAACACATGAAAAGACCTAAGTTTACAATTTATGATTAAAACTCTACTATCTACACAATATACATAGACATAAAATGTAAAAACTTAACTATCTTAGAAACAGTAGCCAATCAGTTGTTTTAATTGTCATATTTGAATTCAGCACATCAAAATA
>NW_020699449.1:12436990-12482299 GCF_002925995.2 Terrapene triunguis | reverse complement strand
TCTCGCAAGCTGACCAATACATCCCACCAGGACAACATTTAATCAACATGCCACTTCCACATGGAGGTGGGGAAGATTGAGAGGAAATTCAGTGACTGGAAAATTTTCTATACCTGAAGTCTTGAATTTAAGGAAGGATCCCTGGAATTTGGGCGCCTCTGAAAAGCCCAGATGAAATCTGTGTAAAGGAAGCATTGGGCAAATGTGGGGCTTTAGAGGGAGAGGCAGTACATAATGTACTAGAAAGCCCATCACTCTTTTCTTACAGCACGGATGAGACCATATCTAGGGCCAGATCCTCAGCTAGTATAAATTGACATAGCTACATTAGCTTCCATAGAACTATGATAATTTACACCAAGTCCTGGCTCCCAAAAAAACTGTATGGAGTTCTTGGAACCTCAGTGCCAGAAAGATTCAGTAGACAAACTGGAGTGAGTTCAGAGGAGAGTAACAAAGATGTGGGCTGGGAGCTTTCTTGGTGGTCTAAGCAGGAGTAACTACAATAGAAGAAATAGGATGATAAGAAAAGGAAAATTCAAAGGAAGTGGTGGAAGCCCTACCGGTTCGTCTTTAAATGCATTCTGGACAAAACACTAGGAAATGTACTCCTTCCGGCAAGCCTGCCTAGAACGAGCCCACCTAACCTCAGTGTATCAATTAGTTAAATGAACAAGACAATGCATACCTAACACTAGGGCTTCTTTCATTAAAATGAAACATGTCAGATTGATTACCTAGTAGCGGTTATCTTTAACTAAAGGTCAAACAACATTGTACGGCTAACCTCAGCAATATTTTAAAGAGGTCACTTAAAACTATTGGTAGTGAACCTCAGTGCAGGTTGAACTGTTTTTGAAAAGCACTTTAATTTCCTGGCTAAAAAGCCTGATAGATGTGCAAATGATGATACAGTTTCCTTGATATGCTTAACTAAGGCATTTTACAGCTGAATTTAAATCAGTTGATTGCTGGACTGGTAACATTCGATGTGTGCTGTGACTGATTTAGTTATTTTGCTCAGCCTCTTTGAAATTAAACGTGGCAGGAGCTATATAGAATGCTTTGTGTGGTCATAAATAATTTTTGTTTTCTTCATTCATTTTGAAAAAGGCCATAGATACATTCTACAGTGAAGACGCTATATAAAAATTAGGGCTGTCAATTAATCAAAGTTAACTCACACGATTAACTCAAAAAATTAATTGTGATTAATCGCACTTATAATAGAATACCAACTGGAGTTTATTAAATATTTTGGATGTTTTTCTACATTTTCAATATTGATTTCAATTACAATACAGAATACAAAGTGTACAGTGCTCACTTTATATTATTAGTTTTGATTACAAATATATGCACTGTAAAAATGATAAAAGAAATTGTATTTATCAATTCACCTCATACAAGTACTGAAGTGCAATCTCTTTATCGTGAAAGTGTAACTGACAAATGCAGATTTTTTTGGTTACATAACTGCACTCAAAAACAAAACTGTAAAACTTTAGAGCCTACAAGTCCACTCAGTCCTACTTCTTATTCTGCCAATCGCTAAGACAAACAAGTGTGTTTACGTTGATGGGAGATACTGCTGCCTGCTTCTTATTTACAATGTCACCTGAAAGTGAGAACAGGCATTCGCATGGCACTTTTGTACCAGGCATTACAAGGTATTTACATGCCAGACATGCTAAATATTTGTATGCCCCTTCGTGCTTCGGCCACCATTCCAGAGGACATGTTTCCATATTGATGATGCTCATTAAAAAGAATCGTGTTAGACCTTTTGGCCACAGCATCATATTGAGAACTCTCATCTTTGTACCTCACCTAGCCCAATGAATTCCTGATCCTGACTGGGGCCTCTGTGCGCTACCTTACTTTAACTCTACTAACATTAGACTTTTTGTAAATGTTCCCTCAAACAAAATTCTATGACCACATGAAATTTAGCTAATTGTTGCTAACCTTCAAATATTCCTGTTAACTCTATTTTATTGTCACCATCAGTAATATCATTTGAATTGCAGTAGCAACTAGAGGGCCCAAATCAGGGATCTGGGCCACACCGTGCTGGACATTGTACATGAACGAAGGCAGAGACAATCCTTGTCCCAAAGAGTTTGCAGTCTTAGTAAAGTGACCCTAATCTTCCAATAATGTGCCAACTGGCTTGGAGAAAATGGTTTTAGCTCCAAAACGACAGCAAATTAATGCTGCTTTCATAGCAGCATAATGTGCCCATATTCCTGTCAGTGATAGGCCTTCCATACCACTCCCTGCCCTTGCAATCATTCCAGTCAGGAACAGGAGTAATAGAAGCAGGGAAGGGTACTTAGCTTCCACAAGCAGATCCTGAGGATTCATGTTGAATTACATTATAACTGCAGACCTCTCAGCTGCTGCTAGAATTCCCCGTGACCTAAAAAATGGAGGATCCATGAATTTAACCAGTTCTGGTTGGTGTTATAATGGAAAATATTAGGCAACCTTAACTCTTGGAGATGCTGCCAACTCAACCCATAATGTGGAAGGACCAACCAGAATTTCTCTTTTAGAGTTTTGGATGAATTCAAGTTCCTGTGTGTTACATGGAGTCTATAATCCCAGCAACACTTCATCGAAACACATAATGGAGCTTTAGTACCAGACAAGCTGGTGTGCTGTAGACTTAATTTTGCCACAGACTAAGTCTCTGTGTAGAGATGCCCTAAGTTTGACTGAGATTCTTCCATAAGCAATATCCAAGGCCAGGTGAAGAGTTCGAATTAAATTAAAGTTGCAGCCAAAAGACCTTAGGGAGATACACCCTTCAAAGACTATACAAGCAGTATTCATCCAAAACATATTTGCTATGCAAAATATAACAAGTTTCCTTAGCAACAAGCATTTTCATGTCAAAGACCTGCTCTCTCAGAACTTATCCACTATGGATTATTTATCCCATTATCTCTAAGTGTTAGAGGCTAACTAAAAGCATTTATTGTTGTTTTATCCTTACATTTGCATACATTTTTAGCTCTTGACTATGCTAACAATAATAACTGTAACAGAGACTAGTGTATGTTATTAATTATTGGAATTAAGCTAGTACATCTACATATAAATGAAAATGTTAGAAAGCCCTTTATAGTATAATGAATCTTTTTTATATCTTCAACTGAATCTATAAGTTTTGCTAGTGACCTCATAAAAATCGTGTTTTCTGTTACTATTTAAAAATGTTTCACAACCAGCTAAAAGCAGTCCACATTATTTGTTACATGATATAATTATTCATTTCACAATAAAGATCACGTTATTTTAATGCTAATAATAGCTAATAAATGTTGACTTTCAGATGAGTCACTGCAAGATTTGTCCATTTGAATATCAAATCTATTAATTCCCTATAAGTTCAAAAAGTTTATTCTGGTGAACTTCTGGTTTTCAGGCCAAGTTCTCTTCTGACATAACTTGTAATCATCTAGCCAGACCTCCTCTATAACATAGGACAAAAACTTCATAAAAAAAATATCTAGAGCATAAACATCTAATCGTGATTTTAAAATTACCAGTCATGGAAAATCCACCACAAGTCTTGGTAACTTACTCCAGTGGTTAATTACCTCAATGTTAAAAATGTACCTTATTCTCAATCTGAATTTGTCAAGCTTCAACTTCCAACCATTGAAGTGTGTTATACTTGTCTCTGCTAGATTGAAGAGTCCATTATTAAATATTTGTTCCCCATGTACTGTAATCAAGTCACTCCTTGGCCTTCTCTTTGTAAAGCTAAATAGATTTAGCTCCTGGAGTCTCTTGCTATAAGGCAGGTTTTCTAATCCTTTAATCATTCTCATGGCTCTTTGCTGAACCTTCTCCAATTTATCAACATCCATCTTGAATTGTGAACACCAGAACTGGACAAAGTATTCTAGCAGTGATTGCACCAGTGCCAAATATAGATGTAAAATATCCTCTCTACTCCTATTCAGGATTTCCCTGTTTATGTGTCCAAGGATCGTGTTAGACCTTTTGGCCACAGCATCACATTGGGAACTCATGTTCAGCTGATTATCCACCAATCCCACCAGATCTTTTCCAGAGTCACTGCTTCCCAGGCTACAGTCCCCTGTCCTGTAAGTATAGACTACTTTCTTTGCTTCTAGATGTACACATTTGCACTTAGCCATATTAAAGATCATATTGTTTATTTGTGCCTAGCTTACCAACTGATCCAGATTGTACTATAACAGTGACCTGTCCTCTTCATTATTTACCATTCCCCCAATTTTTTTGTCATCTGAAAGCTTTATCGGTGATGATTTTATGTTTTCTTCCATTGATAAAAACATTATGCAGTGTAGGGCCAAGAACTGATCCCCGCAGGATCCCACCAGGAACACACCTACTTGATGATTGTTCCTCATTTACAATTACATTATTAGACCTACTTGTTAGCCAGCTTTTAATCCATTAAATGTGTGCCATGTTAATTTTATACTGTTCTTAGTTTTTTAATCAGAATGTCACGCGGTAGCAAGTCAAACACCTTACAGAAGTCTAAGTATATTACCTCAATGCTATTACTTTTATCAACCAAACTTGTAATCTCATGAAAAAAAGATATCAAGTTAGATTTCAGACTGCACAGAGGATAGTCTGGTTGGGAAGCACTGAGATTACCTGGGGAGTAGCTCACGCAAGTGAGCTTCCTGCCCTCTTTCTCAAACACCTCTAACGGAGACAAGGCCTGATTCTTCACTGACTTGCACTTTGTGCAGCCGTTTGCACCTGTGCAAAGTCAACATAAAACCTTACCGGGTAGCATTTTATGTCCACTTTGCACTCATGCTATTGTAAGGCCCTGATCTAGCTCCCGCTGAAATCAGTGGAAACTGAAACAGGCTGTAGCACATAATTGACCACACAGGGTGCAAGGCAATGGCGACGTAGGCCATTTGTCAAGGACCTATTTCTGTTGGGCCCAATACTGTTTACATGTCAATATTCAAGTCCCAAAACCTGCCTGTTTGTAAGTTAATTGTATGAGTAGGAAATGTGCTGATATCATTCTACAGATGGAATAATGTCTGTTTGCCTAACACAAACACAAAAATGGGGAAAGGATTTTCTTTAAATTTTCAACGAACAGCAAAATTTGCCTTTGGACAAAGAACAAGCATGCAAAATGTCTGCACTGAAAGGTGATCTTTTTTTCCGGAAATTACTCCCAAAGATTATAACAAACTGTTTCACAGTCATTACTGTTGCATGTTAGAAAACAAAGACTAAAATAGAGAATCACTGAAATGCAGATAGCGAATAATAACCAGTTTTCATGCAGCACACTGCATGTGTGGATGTGAAGGGCAATTTTAGTCAAGGAGAGTGGGCAGTGTACCCACTCCCCACCACAAAGGAACGTCCATGCGAGAGCTGGTTGAAACTTGGAATTTTCGAGGAACAGAAATTCCAACACTTTGAAGTCTCTTTCTATTTTAAATTGGAATGAAAAAAAAAATAGAACGTAGACATTTCCCATTAAATGACTTTTTTGAGGAAAAAATTATTTTTGGTCAGTCAAAATGTCATTTCAAATGGCACATTTTTAGCGGTATCATTCAGAGATACATGCATATTATTTTATTAACGCTTTCTGGGGGTAACTTTTTGCAAATAATTTGCTAGTTCCAGGGCCAGCTCCAGGCACCAGTGAAGGAAGCAGGTGATTGGGGCGGCCAATGGAAAGGGGCGGCATGTCTGGGTCCTCGGCGGCAATTCGGCGGCGGGTCCCTCAGTCCCTCTCTTCCTCTTTGAGCTGCCGCTGAAGAGGAAGACAGGGAGCGAAGGACCCGCCGCCGAATTCCCGCCGCTGAAGGAAGCAGCGCGATTGAGCTGCCGCCGAAGTGCCGCTATTCGGCTTTCTCTTTTTTTTTTTTCCCCCGCTTTGCCGCTTGGGGTGGCAAAAAAGCTGGAACCGGCCCTGGCTAGTTCTTTTCCAACAGAAGATAGTCAAAGAATATATAGGGGGCCAGACCTGCAAATGCTATTAACCTCAGGCTGTGGTCCCATGGAAGTCAGTGCAAAGCCTGGCATTTATTTCAATGGGTTGGAAGTGTTTACTACACTTGATAGTAAGTCTTTGTAGGAGAGAAAAGTTAGGGGGAAAAAAGACTACTGGCTGGTAGTTAGAAACAGGCCCGGCTCTAACTTTTTTGCTGCCCCAAGCAGCAAAAAAAAGCGCCGCCCCGCCGAGCCCCCCCCCCCCGCCCCCCCCCCGCGCGCCGCGCCCCATGCCGCCCCCCCGCCGAGCGCTGCGCCGCCGGAGCGCCCCCCCCGTGGAATGCCGCGCCACGCTGCCCCCCGCCACCCCAAGCTTGGCCGCCCCTTACCAGGTGCCGCCCCAAGCATGTGCTTGGTTGCCTGGTCCCTGAAGCCGGCCCTGGTTAGAAAAGAAAAACAGAAAGAGCTTGATTCTCTGTTGTGGCATGGCTGTTTTGACCCTCCTCACCAGCTGATTCTGGGCATAAATATAGAGCTTAAGAGGGCACAGAAGGAGAGTCCCTTTTCTACTGAGGGGAATCTCAGGTGTAGAGCAAGAAGAGCAGTTCCTGTGCCACTACCTCTGCGTGCAGTTAGGAGCACGGCTAAGGAGGCAGTCACTCCTCAGTGCGGTTCCCCAGCTGCCAGAGAGGTCCCTACTGGTACCCATGCAAAGTAGAGCCCCCGTCAGTCTGTTCCAGATTATGCTGGGAGCCATCACAGAGCACAGAAGGCCAAGAATTGAGGGGACAAAAGGCAAGCTTTGTGTCATCCTCCTAAGCAGTATCATGTGATGCTGTTATGGCCAAGAATCAAGACCAACACGCACAAATCAATATCCCAGAGAGGAGTTTGGGGACATTTAAAAAAAATAAAACAGCAGGATCTAGATGGAAAATGTCTAGTACTTAACATTTGGGATAATATTTACTCTTTGGACACACAGCAACAGATTGTGTATTTCTAGGCTCCTGGTATTCAGAGTATTTACCTACAATACATCACATGTTGAAATACATACATGTAATAAGTCATTACAAAAGTGTACACAATATTTCAAATTCAATATTGTTTGTCTCACATTTTAAAGTGCAGGCCTCCAAGAACTGATCTTTGGTAAATTTAAAATGCCAACATGGCACATAGGACATGCCTGTGCCTAAGCATAGGACATGAATTCAGCTGCATATGCTGCTTGTAAAGCTCACCTTGTCCCAAAAGAAGAAATGGTTCAAATATTTGCAAGCTGGAAGAATTATATTTATCCTTCCACAAAAAGAAATTCATAATACTGAATAGCACTTTTTAAAATGTCCGGATTTTGTAGCATGGAAGTACTGGAGAGTAGCTAATGGTGTGTTGAAAACAATGAAGTGCATTAGCCTTCACTACAAACTGAAATAACTTTATACAGTTTGAGTCTTTGATTCTCGAAGGAGACTACAGAAATTAAGTGACAAGCCTCCATTGAAAAGATCAATTATGTACCATATTTTCCTCTCACACTGGTGCAAATAAGCAGTAACTCCATGGAAGTTAATGGAGCTTTTTCCGTGTGCTGGCTTAATCCTGCACCCACTGAATTCAATTGCACAACTTCCATGGATTTCAATAGTGGAGGATTAGCCCAACAGTTTGGACACCAAACTCTTCTCCCTGAAGTGTAAGCAAAATGCTGCAGTGGAAAGACAAGGAACGGTTAGAGAAGGACCTACTAACCTATTAACTCAGTGGGGATTTTGCTATTGACTGTAACGTTTGTAGGCTGAGTCCCATAGGGAGGAGAAAAAGAGGACGACATGGGGCCAGAGAGATCGTGGTAGGAAAGGTAGACAGGAAGAGGCAAGGTAGAGTAAAGATTGGTGAATGAGAATGCCAGACTTTGGTCTGAGCAGTAGCTACCACTAATAACCTGATTTACCTCTAGCCTATTTTAAAAGGTGATTTCTTTTCTTTACCTGTATGTATAAAATATAAATTTCTGTTCATGCTAACACAATCTGTGCAAGTTGCAGTTTATTAAAAATCCCACAAATGCAAACTGACAATAATAAATCTTTAACGGTTGTCTTTCTGACACTGACAACATAAATAACACAATTTACCAAGCAGAAAAATAATATTAAAGATAGAAGCAAAAACACAAATCTAAACTGAGCATCTTAATCTTATTCCCTCAGCAATGTGCTACGTTCATGCTTTTAAATAGTAATCTTTCTTGCAGGGGTTTGGTTCTCCCCCCCTCCCCCCGTCTTACATTTTCATTTCAATGTCTCAGCAGATGGTGGGCTAATAAGCAGTGGGGGTGAAATCCACGTTCACAACTAGACTGTCTCTGGTCCCAGTTTTTGTTACATTTCTGATTAGAAATGGGGCAAACCAATTTAGAAAAAAGAATAAGCCCTGCAAACCTCTCTCTTTTTCTCAAAGCGAACTTAAACTGAAGCGGAAGCTTCTGATACACTGGCCCCAATTCCCAGCTGCACTCTGGCTGCTTTACATTGCATTCCCAGAGCAAAGCAGGCCTAAAGCTGGCATTTGCTAGCCTTGGGCAGATCATCTCAAAGTAAGGGGATTCTTATGTGTCACGTGTCCCATTTTGACAATTTCTAAGCTTTTTCAAAAAAAGTTCAAGTTAAGAAATGTGTCAAAACCAATCTTTCCCCCCCAAAAAAGTCTCAGTTTCAATGAATCAATAGTTCTTCATGACAAAAATCTCTTGGCAAAAATGCCTGACCAATTCCATTCACAACTATGTTTAAGAGGAGAGCGGAGAGACCAGAACCCATGTAGAACAAAGCACAAGAATGCTTGATGGGTAATGAACAATGTATTGCTAGAATGATCCTATGAACTCCTTGCAGGGCCTGCAGTTGACTGCGTGGTTTTGTTGACTCATTGGTACCCAAGCTATTTGACACTTGAGCATAGGATATTGCTATAAGGGGATCTACCAAAGGAAACCAGTGCAGATCCCATAGAACGCTGTCCTCAGGCCAGAAAACTGACTGATAAGTTGATGATGATTACAACATATGCATGCACCCTCTGCAATTGAAACTACAGGTGGAGTTTTAGTAGGCATAACAAATACCCCCAAACAGAATTCATCTAGGGGAGTAGAGTTAATGCCACTACTCTTTTGAAAAGAGCCTAAGCAAGGTAATCTTATTACCACTAGTAGTGTCTGCTGTGGGCTGAATCCTGAACCCCTTCAACATAGTGGCAAAATGCTGGTTCAGTGGGACCAGGATTTGGCTCTATATCATGAAGAAAGGCAGAAAACCTTCAGGCAATGACTGGCTAATTTAGAGTTCCCTGACAGTGGATCAGCACAGAAAAGTAGGAGAGACAGTGTTAAGATATAGCATTTTTTTTAAATTCAGTTTTAAAGTCACTGCACCATATACAGTACAATCAAATTATGATTTTCAGTATTTAATTTATGGCCTCTCTACCATTGTTGCTGCATTGTAAAATTATACTACATTGCCCCTTATTTTATGAGCTATTTTATGTCACATAGCCTATGAATGTGCAGACAATATCATGTTTAATTAATAGATGTGGAAGATGTCATTTCTTTTGCATTTTGTTTCTTCAAACACTTTGGGCCTCTGATTAATCCTCCAGTTGAACATCAAAGCAGTGTTTCTTTCTTCAACCTCCTCACCTACAGCCACATAGTTCACATTGAATAATATATTTAACAAGTTATGTTGTTTCTATCAACCCAGATACAACTGGGGGAAAAAAAGAACCTGAACCTATACATACCACCTGAGATGATTATAACGGAGTACACATGGGGTCGGATACAGCAGTAGGTGCCAGCTGCTTTGGCAACACAAAGAAGCTCTAAACCCAGCATAAACAACCACTTAAGATGGGCTGCTTTGTGTTGCTGGAGTGGAGAAGAGCACTTGCAGGGGTCTCACTGTCTCGAGTTTTTAGTTTGGGCACTTTGTGCCTTTGGCAGCACTTTGTATATAGTCAATTTAATTTCCTCATCCCAGTCAGTTAGCCTCAGTTCTGCAAAGCATGTTAGCATGTGCTTAATTGTATCTCGGTGCTGTTCAGCAAAGTACATTTCTTAAGCTGAGGCACATACCTAAATCTCATTAAAGTCTATGGGATCTACTTCAAGTTAAGCATATGAATAAGTAATTTGATAAATTGGGGCCTTAATCAGTTTTCACTATTGTCTGGCTTGTGTTGTTCCCTCTCCACCCCCTCCTCCCCACACACACACTCCCAGAGTAAGAAATAAGTAAAAACAGAGCAAATACCTCCACATTAGGTCCAAAAGGTTATCTCAATTAATAATTATTATATTCACCTTTCCATTGGTATCAACGGACTTTACTAGAGCTTGCTGGAAAATAAGTTTTTCCCCAATAGAAAATTTCAAATTTTCAGGAAAAAAAAACATCAAAAAATGAAATATTTTGATCATAAATCAAAATGTTTCAATCTGGAAATTGTGTCTTAGTGCCTCATGGTAGTTGTGGTATGGATGCCTTATGCTCCTATTCTCCTCTGTGGGCCAGGCTCCCTGATCAGACTACATCACCCATGATACACCACGGTCTCTCCTATTGGTGAGAGGAAGCAGTGCATCATGGAATTCACATAGCTATAGTGTAACATAAGAGACGAAGTCCAGCTAGGGAGCCTGGCCTATAGAGAAGAATGATGACATTGCACCTGATCTGTAACTCCTAGGAGGCATGGTGGTGGCATATCCAAAGAGAAATATTTCAGCTTTCGGACTTCGGTTTTTCAATAAAAATTGTCCGAGGAAAGCAGACACTTTTTGTGAAAAGTCTGTCTTGTCAAAAATTGAATTCTCTGTCAAACACAATTGCAAGAGACCATTTCCTACCAGTACTATATTTTACTCTGCTCTTTTAGTTTCTTTTGTTGATTTTCTGAATTCAGAGATGTGAAGCCTCAGGCTCAGACTTTGCCCATTATTGTATAATGAAACATGACCATTGCAACTCAACATGACGCATCAGCTGTGGGTGAGTGAATAAGCTGAGTATTTTCTTTCAGTACCAATTGACATTAAAATTAAATTGAAGACGAATTTGGATATGTGTTTATTTTGCTTTTGAAGTGAATTTAGCACTCATAAATGCTGCCTGAATGACAGCACTGTGAAGTGAAAATCTTTGTTATCCTCTCATCAGGTGCAGCATCATCAGTGGAAGTACAAGCTCCTTCACACTGCCCCATCCTCTACCACAACTCTTCTATAGAATTATATACTTTTGTCTTTGGCCTCTTATAGAGTGAAACAACAAGGGCACAAAATGCAATGGCTTATTTTCCAAAGCTAGCGGCACCAAATCAGACCATCTTCAATTACAATGACTGGGGTTTTTTCTGCATCTAATCCTTTTGTCTGATAGATATTGGTGCTTTGTGTCCTAGCGGCTCATGTACAATTCAGGAATTGCTGTCCTCTGATGGTGTTAAAGTACAGATCCCTTATTTACTTCTGCCAACGAACAGCACAGCATATTCAAAATAGTACAGTATTAAGAGTATTTTACAGTATCTACCCTTAAAAACTCGTCAAGTCTACCTTAAATAGATGATGTTGCCTTGATATCTGTAGCATTACCCTTGAACTTTCCTACGTAAAATACCTTAAACACTACAAATATTGACATAAAGCTATGTAGTGTTTAGGGTGTTATATATGACAATTAGCAAGTTCTTATGGGTGGCTGCTGTACTATCACTTTACAAGTCCAGCAGGCCTATGGGACAAATATCAAAGACTTGCAGTGTTTCAAAAATCCACCACATATTGCATGCTCTTTCCTGACTGTATACAATGGGCCAGATCCTAAAAGTGTTGCAAATTGATACAGTTCTGTTGAAGTCAGTTGGAGCTACACTAACTTACACCAGTTGAGGGTTTGACCTCAGAGGGTACATCAACATTGCATTTTAAAATCCATGTCGGTGAGTCCAACTCAGACTTGTGCTACTGTGCTAAAATAGCTGTGCAATCTTTGGGTTCGAGCTCTGAGGCCCGGGGAAAAGAGTGGGTTCCAATTCGAGACACATCTACACTGCTGTTTTAGTACCTCAGACACCGGCTTGGAGACTCACTGCCATGGGTTTTAAAACACAGTGTAGACACACCCAGTGATAGTATACATGTGCACACACACACACGTACACACACACACACACAAGCACCTGAAAGTCTCAGTGATATAGTATAATATACACACATTAGTGTATTAAACAATGTTATGTTAAAAAAGTTTTCATTTGCACAGTCAAGCATTCAAAAGTTAGGAAATACTAGATTAACAGTTAAAAGAACAGGAGTACTTGTGGCACCTTAGAGACTAACAAATTTATTAGAGCATAAGCTTATGCTCTAATAAATTTGTTAGTCTCTAAGGTGCCACAAGTACTCCTGTTCTTTTTGCGGATACAGACTAACACGGCTGCTACTCTGAAACCTAGATTAACAGTTGTTCATTCAATTTTAATTTGGCTTCCTTATACACGTGCATTCTGAGATAGTCTTTAATTAAATTATCATGCTATTTTTTTCCACAGGACCCCTGCTTCATTCAGCACACACGTTCTGGAATTTGTTGTTTCAAGAAACAATAAGCTAACAGAATGTAATATATTGTTTTCCCAAGTCATATCTTAGTTTTTATTTTTACAGTCAGCTTGTATTTGGGTAGTTGAATTCATCCAACATTAATAATCTAATAGGTATTGCAAACACTTTCTACAAAAGAGATGGCACTCATGTGCTCATCTGACATTCATTACCTCATGTAACAATCTGGCCAATTTATGAGTAGGCACAAAGACATGCTGGCAGACTGGCATGAGTGTAATTTACTTGAGAAGGGATGAAAGGATATTCTGCTACTAAGCCAGCTCTGGGCTGCATTATCTTTTCTAAACAAAAACAGTACCCTGTTTCCATGACCTTATAAGATAAAGTTTTGGCTGATTTGAGTTAAAAAGAGCTCTAGGCAAGAATAAAAAAGAGGGCCTTTACTAGACTGAGTTTGACCTGAATTAATAATAAATAAAATAATGATTAATGGGTCTAATGCTTGCTTTGCCTTGTCCCATTAGCTGGGGTTGGCAGTAGCAATCCATAGAGCATGGGTAATTGGCACCATTTTACAAACTGGCTGGCCAGGTCTAACATGATTGATTTGAAATCAGAGTTCTCCTTCTCCTTGGTGGACGACCCATCATGGCTGCTGAGGTCCAGCTGTCCTATAGAGGCGAAGTTACTTGCCCAGTGTCATCCAAAAGGTCAGTGGCAGAGTTGGCAATAGAGCCCAGGCTTCCTGAATCCCAGTCCCATATGCTCGCCACTGTACCCTACTGCCTCCCTTATTAATGGAACTTATATAGCTCTTATATTGACCACTAGTTGATCTCTTTTCTAGAACCCAGATATTATCCAGCATTTCAGTTCTAGTTCTATGTTTTTTTCAACTGACAGACAAAATAAAACAAACTTTAAGAGGAAGGGGGCACCAATGGGATTTGTCTCTACCCTTTAACGCCTACTTTTGTGCTCTGCTTCATAATCAATTTTATAGGGCTTTGTGCTATCCAAGGCCCCGATAATATTCCCCAGGTATTTTCCTATTGGTTCAGACAAAGATGAATGCTGTGGGACACTCGGGCCCAACTTTTAAACAAGAGCACCTTAGGGGTACATTAAAATATCATAGTGGACAGTCACATTGGCACTTATGCTCATGAATATCTGTTGCAAATATTTAAATGTCAAGTTAAGTGTCTCTATGCAGGATCCTCTAAGGTGCCTTCTTTTGCAATCTGAGTCCTGCATACACAGCGTGTGGTTTGGTCACAGCTACAACCTATCATCTCAGCCCATACTTACTATAATTCTAACCTATGCCTATGGAGACATGAAGGGTGACCATACTGCAGTCTCTAAGAAAGGGAGTCTCATTGTTCAAAATGAGAGCAGGTTGGAGAAATTTTGCTGAAACCATATTCTATTTGAATATGCAGTTCCATCAGCATTGAAATGCTTCACAAAAATCAGGCTGATTTACCTAGAAACTTGTTTTATAACAAAACAAAACAAAACAAAAAATACACAGTTGCAGCGATGGCCAAAATGTCTTGTTTTGAAAATATTCAGAATGAAATGTTTTGATTTTTCATTTTGCCACAAGTATTAATTTCATTTCAATTTTGTATTACATTATAATTTTAAGAAGTCAAAATTGAAATGAAATATTCCAAATGACCCTTTAAAAAAATCCTTCAGAGCATTTTGAAATTTTTGGCTTTCATGCCATTTGGAATTATGTCAGATTTTGAAATCTTGAAATCCTTCTGAAAATGGAAATTCTGTCCTCCATATAGCTCTCTCCAAAACTAAGAAACTTTATTCAGATGTACTGAAATATTGCTTGTGACCTATGTAATGGTTCCAGTAGCATTAATGGACTGGGACCAAAATGTATTAAAGCGGACAAGAATGATCAAGAATAATAAAGCAGAACCACCAGACAGAAGATCATAGAGTAAAAATAAGACGTGTATGGGGTACGTCTGCTCCCATGCAGCACAATTTAAGAAACCTTTTTTTGGTAATTTAGCTGAATGTAAATTTAACCTAATCCAAGCGGGTTGTTGTTTTATTTATTTTTTTACCCATTCGATCCACTTAGATTATTAAACATTTTTTTTCTAACCATCACATTAACTCTGAAATTCCAGATGACTGCATTTTGATCTGTCCATTTTCACCAGATTTGTTATCAGGATAGATGATCATTTCCAAATAGACATTCCTTCCATCTTTAATCTTCATTCTTTGATGGCTCTCCAATGAATGCTACTATGGAAGAGGCCGAACCCAGCTTCTAACCTTTTACCAACTTTAAGATGAAAAAGCCTCATACCTCTTGGTCTGTTTAGGAACAATGTACATATAAAGGATGACTGACATTTAATCTGGAGGCCTTTTACTTCCCAGCACTTCAGGATTGTCCTAGACAAGTAACCTCTAGCAAAAGATGTAATAGGTTAAATCTTTAGCAGTTGTAAATTAACATTGCTCCATTAACAGCTTCTGATTTGAGCAGCTCTTGGTTGTTGTTGGTCTCTTTTTTTAAGATCTCACGCATCTGTCGTGATATTTACAAGGACAGCAATTTTGAATCTTTAGTTAGGTGAAAAACAAGATACAGTGCTGATTTTTTCTTAATGAGCCGAGTATTGTATAGTTAATTTTTAATCCAGCCTTGGCAGTAATATAATTATCAGTTCACCAGCACCACTGAGAACATAATAAATAATACATTGTTTCTCTAAAGCTTCCATTTACTCATAGAGCCATGCATGTCAACCCATTGACCTGAGCCACAAAATTCATAATTCACTTAAACAGATTAAACTTCATTAAAATGCATCTCATTTACTGCTGATAAAAAATTAAAATGAAGCGGGGGAAGTTTAAGCATGTACGAGAGATGGATAGGTACGGTAGACACTGGTGCTCAGGTATTTTGATTTCATGACTGTTTACCCCAGATTTACACAAATAACTTTGACTCATTGGGAAATTTCCATAACTCTTGGCAAAATTCCTGCTAGTTTTGTGCGAATTGACAGCTTGTGCTATTCTCTCTATCAAAGACTGCAAGATTTTGAAAATTATTCCTTGTTTTTTGTTTGTTTTCCAGCAGAGAAAACAGATTTTCATGCTGTGAGAAAAGAAGCTAAAATTTCACTACAACCACCTTTGGACTGAAACGTTAACTTTTTGCATTGCAAAAACCTATGAACAACTAGAGTCCAATACATCAAGCTTTTCCTGTCATCTAGAGACAAAAGAAATATTTTCAAATGGCAAAAATAATTAGATAGATAGACAGAATAAAGGAAAAGATTTAAATTGCTTAAATGGATATAATGAAAACTATCCCTGGATAATTTGTTAGGAACCCCATTTTATCATGTATCAGGGGGTAGCTCTGTTAGTCTGTATCCGCAGAAACAACAAGGAGTCCGGTGGCACCTTAAAGACTAACAGATTTATTTGGGCATAAGCTTTCGTGAGGTAAAAAACCTCACTTCTTCAGATGTATCATGTATCTAAAGAAATGCTGAGTAACTGTTTTGTACGGAAATTCTTATCACAAAGTAACCGCTTCAGATCAACGTGTATCTAATCTGCATGCAACATCATTACCAAAGCATGACAGACTCTGTGTCATAGAAAGGGGAGATGGAAAGACATATGTCCCCTACATCACTATGCATTGCAGATCTATTGTGTTTCTTCCCCCTCTCAAATATATGATAAGATTATCCTTATTTGTACTGCACTAACACCTAGACCAGGGGTCCCCAACGTGGTGCCCGCCGGTGCGTCCATGTGCGCCCGCCTACTGGCCGCCGGACAAGCAGCCACCAAAATACCACCGAGAAGCGGCAACGTCAAGAAGTGCTACCACCGAAATGCCACCGTTTTTCGGCGGCATTTCGGCGGTGACACCTCTTGATGACGCTGCTTCACGGCGGCATTTCGGCCCCAACGCCTCTTGACCTTGCCGCTTCACGGCGGCATTTCGGCAGCTGCTTGTCCGGCGGCCACGGTCCTCGGAGGCTCGTCGTCCGGCGCCCGCCACACCGAAAAGGTTGGGGACCATTGACCTAGACTATATATATATGACTATTTATACTACATATGACTATATATAGACTATATATATGATAAGACTATCCTTATTTATACTGCACTAACACCTAGAAGGTCCATGTCAAGGATCAGGGCCACACTGTTTTAGGCACTGTATGCACATCAGAAAAACGTGGGTCTCAGCCCCAAAACATTGACAATCTATGTATAAAACAAGAGAGAAGAAGTGGACACAACAAACAGACGTGGGGAGCACAGCAAGATGGTTATGATTATTAATGTAATAAGCATCCATCCCACCACACCAGGAGCTTAACCACTGCCAAGTAGTCTGTAGGTATAATGGCATGGGTAGGTTTGAAATTCACATTTAGAAGCTAATGTGGATTTTTATAGTGAGCTCCTCCCAGGCAGAGGGGGCTGCATGGTTAATAAGCAACTCTACTGAAATAAATAAGATGCTCCCATCCTGTGGGCAGAGAAACAGGCCCCTTTTTTTAAGAGCCTCTGCCTTCCCCATAAACATAGGTAAAGTTAAAAGGAGGGCCACAAGGAGAAACATAAACAGAGTTCCTGTATATCTGTACAGCACCTAACATGATGGGGCCCTGACCAGCTTGAGGCCTCTAAGGGCAGGTCTAAACAGCAATTCAACACCCACAGCTGGCCAGAGTCAGCTGACGCAGGACCAAGGGGCTGTAAAGCTGTGGTGTAAACATTCGGTCTCAGGCTGGAGCCTAAGGTCTCTGACCCTCCCCCCCTCATGGGGTCCCAGATTCCAGGCTCCCACCCGAGCTCGAATAGCTACAGGGCCGTTTTACAGCCCTGCAGCCCAAGCCTCGCCTCAGTTGAGACTGGCCAGCCGCAGGTGTGTCACTGCTGAGTAGACATAGCCTAAGGGCACTACACACAGCAAGTGGCAGAGAGTCTCAGAGCCCGGGTATTAAAAATGGCTATGTAGCAAGCTCGGGCTGGAGCTCGGGCCCTGAAGCCCGCTCCTCTCCCTCGGCTTCAGAGACTAAGCCCAAACAGCTACATAACCATTGTTAGCACCGTAGCATGTGCTTGAGCCTGTACCGCTTGGTTCTGAGACTCACTGTGGCAGACTGCTGCTTGGTGTGCAGACTCACCTTAAAGACATTTTATTCATAGTAATAATAACTAATAAATAAAATAATACGTATCCTCTCCCCTGCATCCAGCAGCTGACATGCAGTGTGCTGTGGAGTAGGACATAGGCCCCACTTTGTACTTCCGACACATTTCAGCGTGTTTGAAAGCAATAACCTCAGCAGAGGATTTTTTCCTGTGGTGGCTGGGGGGAAACATGCAGATGTTTGTATGTACGGGGCTGAGTGAGAGCAATGTCTAATGGCACTAGCTAGAAGAAGACATTTCCCTTCACTTTGAGTCTTCCCTGCTAACAGATGGTGAGAGATACAATTAGATGTGCAAGATAGGTGGAAACACCTGCTGATAGTTCCTCAGTGCTTCTCAGCTCCAAAACAGCTGCTGTTCTCTGCCTTTTAACAGGCCATTCACTAAAGGAGAAGCAGAAATGTGTGTGTGGGGGGGGGCGGGGAGTTTATGTTGTGACTGCCACTTCCAGGTTAGTAGCCAGGATTCACTCGGAAGGTGTTGTTTTGATGGATAGTGCCCCAAGGACACGAAACAGAGCAGAAGGATGACTGACTCAGATTTGGTTGATGAAGGATAGCAATTTGAGAAGCCTGTAGGAATAGAAGCCCATAAGAAGAGCCGTGGCCAACACAGTTTTATATGATTTTTTTCTTTTTCATGATGTTGGATATTTCTGAGGATGCAAGGAGCTGGGACTGATCCAAGATATGGAGGACATAAACTGAAATGGGTAAAAAGCTAAAAATACTATTAGCAGCTTCTTGTTCAGGTAGCTCTAGCATGATCATATTTTTTCAATGCGGTCATGATTTTATTGGAAAGCAGTGAAATGAAATTGGTTCCAATTTGTTAAGGCACTAGTTGTTCTTAAAACACAAAACACTCACAAATATTTCTCCTTTGCTAATCTAACGTGCAAGGAAACTCACCACCAGTGTATTAGAAATAATGAGTTGATAAAAGCACTCACGGTGGCAGGATGTTAAAGACCTGCCAAACAACAACAAATAATTTTAGGAGCAATGGAACTATCGTTCTCAATAGGTACCTTGAGAGGCCATGTGGTCTTGGGGATAGGAGATGAGATTGGATTAGGGTTCAGAAGACCTGGGTTCTGTTCCTATCTTTGCCACTAGCATGCAGTTTGACCTTGGACAAGCCACTTCTTCTCCCCTTGCTCCTAATTTCTGAGCTACATAGGGCTCCCAATGGGAGTCTTTCCAGTGATTCTGGACCGGGCTCCAAGTGACTTGTCCAAGATCACATAGGCTGTCTGCCATATGAATGATAATACCCTTGCTTAGATACCTGTCTACATATCAGAGCATTTATACTCTGCTCATCACCATGGCATCTGAGCACCACACATCAACCTGCACAGTAGTTTATTTTTCCTCTAGGGCTCCAATTGTCAGTTCCTTTTGGACCACGGTTGTTGAAGAATTCTAGTTCCAGCTGTGATCACTGTTCAGCTGTGCAATAACCCAGCTTTCTGTGATTTTTCTTCACTTGTTTCCTATTCCAGCATCCTTTGAGTCCCTTGGGACACAAACTTTTCCAATACGTTTTGGACAGGGGCCCATCTTGAGGCTCCCATTGCTTGTGAAAATTACCAGGTGGCTAGATATACCAGCTCTAAAGAGCCTCTTTGTACCAACACAGTGGCACAAAGCGGCCACATCAGATCCACATGTGCAAAATTGTGTGCACACAAAGAAATGCCTTTCATGATTTGCCTTGTGATATCTCTTTGTTTGGCTTACAAGTGTCAGTTATATCCAGGGGTTCCTACTTTTCCCCTGAACAGAGCTGAAGGATACACCTATATATGTACAATCAGCTCCCCTGACTCAGACCTACTGCTGGACTGCTACAGCTACTACATAATTACTGTTGCATTAAATCAGTTTAACCTCTTTAATGATTAGCTTAGGGTCTATTATTGCATTCCTGCATTGTTCCCTCATCTCATACTGTGACGCCCATCAGACATCACCAGCTAACCATGCTCAGGCCTGGCCAGTACCAGGTGTTGCTGGAACCGGTGGCGAAGACGATACGTCACCTTTCCTTCTGAATCATGGCTCCAGCATGCACTGTGTGGTGGACACACTTTACTTCCAATGAGACATAGCATAAAACCGAGGGCCAGTCCTGACCACTTGTGTTCATTGTAAATAATCACAAGCATGAACAATGCCAGATTCAAGCCTCTTCCCCTCATATTTGGGGAAGGTTGGATCTGGTTCCTGATCTGTTTGAACGTTCCAGCTCAAGCCTCTTTGTCATGATTTGAGCTGCATGACTGAATTCAAACACCCGCAAACTATAGAGAAATTTGGATTCTGCTTCTGGATTTGAACTTAAATTCAGGTTTATCTTTAATTATAAAAGGGGTGACACAGCAGAGAACCCTACCTTCCAAACAAGTCTTTTATCCTGAGAGATGTTGGTCTATTCTGTAGAATCTTCACATTCAGGGAAGACACAATGAGAATGAAACAGAATTTTAGACATCCTATTTCAGCGGTAGAGCAGTGGCCACAAGAGTAGAGTCAATGAGTTTAAGATAACTACTTACCTTGCCAAAATTTACAGACAAAACAAAAAGTGAACCGTTAATCAACATGCTTGTCTGGTTCAGTGCTTTATAATATATTTATAAGGATTCTTCTTCTTATATTATTACTGCGCCTTTAGCCAGATTGGCAGATCTGTACTTCATGGGATAGTAGAATATCTCTAATTTGTCCTTTGTATTAAAAATAGATTTCCAGGTGAGTAGTTCAGTAAGGAACAGAGCTGTGAAGTCCCATGGATTGCCAAGGGGCCAGCACAAGTGATTGCATAACACTTGGTCTGCATCCATCCCTAAGCAAGAAAAGAAAAGAAAAGAAAAGAAAAGAAAAGAAAAGAAAAGAAAAGAAAAGAGAGACACCATGGGAGAGAGAGAGAGAGAGGTTTAAGGGCAAGATTCTAAAATACAGAACCTAACCAGCTGATTCACTTCCAAGGGTTAGAGAAGTATCTTTAAAACAACTGCTTATATCCCCATACTAACTGAAACCTAAGAATGCTCCATGGTTTGATTTAGATATAGTCCACATTGAATTCCATTATCTAAATGACCAAATTTCAGAGGAAGAAGGGAATTCAGATTAAATGTTTGTGGTTTCCCCCTATTTCTAATATCTAGCTTCATCAGAGACACAGCACCGGTCCAGATTGTTCTACACATCTCAAAGACCTGTACCGCTGCAGCCAACAACAGCCTTTCCCTGAATCTGCATGCTAGAGAGAGAGAGAGAGAAAGTGCATGTGTGTGATGACTCAGCCATTTATTTCTGGCATCCTTTTTTGGATTCCTACCACTTCACTCCAAATGCTTAACTACTTTTATAGGGTGGCTCACCTCCTCTGAAACTGGCAATCTTCTCATTGAAATGGGCCACATATCTCTCCCCTATAGATGGGAAATCTTATAAATGCATAGATTTCAAGGCCAATAGGGACCATTATGATAATCTATTTTGACCTACATAACACAAGTCATGGAACCTCATCTAGTGACTTCTGCATCAAGACCACAACTTCTACTGGAGCTAAAGCCTCTTTGAGGACACCCTGTTCTTGTACTTTGTAAGACCTCTCCAAGAACCATATAACTGCCATTCCGTCCTCCCCCTTTTTCAGTGCAATATACCCAGGCATGAGCTTGATTTAAATTCAGAAACTGAATCTAAGTGTATCTATAGTTCAAAGGTATTTGGATTCAGTCAACCTATTAGAAAGAGGCTTGAGCCTAGAAGTTCAAACAGACCAGGACCCAGATGTAAATTTCCCAAAATATAAGGGAGGAGGCTTGAATCTGGCATGGTTCAGATTCATCTCCACTTATAATGAATACAAGTAAGTGTATGTCTCATTTTAAATATAGCAAATCCAGCACATAATGTATGCAGGAGCCAGAGTTCAGAGGGGATGAATTGTGAGATTGCTTATGTAAAATATCATAGGCCGAGCAACACTAACTGGCCTCTAGCAAATTGTTTTATGAATGCGTTAGGCTAATCTATTTGAACAGAGCCAACACAGTCAGAGATTTATGTGGCCATGTTAGGTGCTTATTAGCGACACCTGGCAGTGTATCACATCCCCAGGCAATAGAACGGTTCCTATGGGATTGTAGCGGTGAATGCATGCCCTGTCCCCTGTTGCAGCAGGCGACGGGGATGCTGACACCGCGGTCACCATCTACCCGACAGTTTCAGGCCTCACCACAATAAGGCACAGATTCAACAGAGTCCATAGCACTGCTTTGGGGTCAGGGCTGTGTGGCCTAGTAGCCAGAGTCAATATCACTGCCCTTGGGGGTCAGGGCTCTGTGACCTAATAACCAGAGTCAAAGAAGAGGGCCACCAGAGGTGGGTGGCAGCAGGAGTGGTAGGGGGGACCTGGCCCCTCCCTCTCCACCGAGTCTCAGCCCAGGACCCCGTCAACAGTGAGAGTGGTCACCACACAGTCAGCCGGGATCCTACCGCAACACACTGACTGTCTTTGGGTTCGAGGTATCACTTACTACATCCCCCTTGGCCACTTCCTACCATGAATCCTAAAGCCGGGGTCCATTTTTCATCAGGATTTCCGAGCTCCTTGGGACAGGTAGCTGGTTGGGACTCCGACTCCCGTCAACTGGCTGGGGGCAACCGGTCTCTGTTCTGGGCCTCAGGATCTCTAGTTCTTGCAATCGGAGGCTGAAGTGGCTCCTGGACTGGAGTCTCCAACGAGTGTCCTTCCTCTCCGGTGGTCAGCCCAGAATGAGCTGGGCTTCTCTCCTTTATGCTAATGCAGCATTTGGCACATGCCTGGTTTAAGGAGTGGGACTTCGGCCGCCCATAGTGTGGGATTAACCCTTTACTGCCTAGTGCGGTTTATGCACACCCTGGAACAGGGACCAACCTAGCTGATATAAGTTAGAGGGTCCACAGGGCTGCTCTAATTCACTGGGAGGGCAGTCATGTCCCTGCCCACAATAGGGGGAGGCATAAAGGTGGCTTAAAGCCATCTTTGCCTTCTTTGTCCCTTCAGATGTGGGGAGTGGAAGCTCAGCATAATTGAGGCTGTGTCCCTTAAATCTTAGAACATAATACTTTTCAAACCTACAGCATTGTCTTTTGGGGCATTATTTCCTGAACTTTCCAGCTGAGGCTAGCACTGATAAAGTATTGCTTTGTCCTTTTGTGAATATTATGAACAAAATTCTGCAAATCCTGTTAATCCTACCACAAGAGTAATACAGATTTTTTCCCCAAAATGTCTCTACAGTGTTTTAAAATCTTTTAGCTTACATATATCCCATTTTTATTATATATATAGAAATCAATAGTGTTGACACGTCAGCCTGACAGTAAAAATCACATTTAAGCTTCGGTGGGATTTGAAATGGGTATGGATAAATCCATTATTTATGGAAACAGAAATACAGATTGACCAAGATGACAGTCTCTGCAGAGTAAACAGTTAACTTCTCAGCTTCAGATGTCACTGTCTCGGCAGCAGGACCAGAAGTCTTGCCTAGTCTATCAACAACTCCTAAGAAAAACATGCTTCAGCTGTTGGCTTCTGGGGAAAGGGAAGGAACCAGCACTGGAGGAGAAGTAGCCAGATGGTTCTTTAAGAGGGAGAGTGATTTACAAAAACAATATGGAACAGGGTGTCTTCGCAAAATGTCTAACAGAAATTATGGGCTTGATGTCAAAGTCACTTGGTGAGATTCTGTCGCCTGTGTTTGTGTCGCCTTAAAAGTCTATGAATCTATAGGATTTTTCCATCAGTTGAAGAGAGGCAAATATCCACAAAGAACACCATGTCCAGAAGAGGTGAGCCTTCCCCCCAAAGGATGCTGAGCTATTGGAATGAATTGGCAGTAGTCCAGCAAAGGGTGCCAGAAACACATGATTGAATCAGTAGGTGGTGCACACTCATATCAACATGCAGTTACAGAGCTGGAAGAATCAATTTAATATATATAGGACAATCTATACTGGTGCAGTGTCTCTGCTTAAGATGGACTTTAGGTATGTACAGAAAAATCCAGACATACAATCCAAATTCCCCCCATCCTTACATATTTGGTCATTTGGATAAAAGGTTCAGAGATTCAAAATGGACTCACTTGTGATGGAAAGCAAACTATGGACTATGTTTAAGTTCCAGTTAATATGGAGACGTGAGTTTGGCATGAGTAACATGACATGAGTATGGGGACAAAGCCTGGCTTGACATGAGTAATTGGATGTGGGTGAGGCCTTGTTTCTTTGGAGACAGGATTAGGGAGATAAATGGACCAGCAGGCTGGAAACAGCACATCTGTACTAGCTAAGATAAGGGGGAACATCCAGGGAACCATTTACAATGGATGAGAGAACAGTGGTAGCATTCTCTGAAATGCTTCCAGTTCCATGCACAGGGCCAGTTAGATGGGCAGAACTGCAGGGTCTCAATGCATGGATGAGACAATGGTGTAAACGGGAGGGGTTTAGATTTATTAGGAGCTGGGGAAACTTGTGGGAAAGTACAGGAAGGATGGGCTCCACCTAAACTAAAATGGAACCAGATTGCTGGCACTTCAAATTAACAAGGTCATAGAGCAGTTTTTAAACTAAATGCTGGGGGCAAGCTGACAGGTGCAGAGGAGCACGTGGTTCAGACAGCGACATCCCTTAGGGGAGGATCTATTAATGGAGATTCTCTACATCCTAGTAAGGAGGAGAGGATGGAAGATGATAAAATACAGGTAGGATCTGATGAGAAACAGTCATATGAAAAAAGGTCCCATTCAATTACATCATGTAATGACAGACAGCTAAAAAGTGACAAGTTTTTAAAGTGCTTATATACCAATGCTAGAAGTCTAAATAGTAAGATGGGTGAACTAGAGTGCCTCATATTAAATGAGGATATTGATCACAGGCATCACAGAAACTTGGTAGAATGAGGATAATCAATGTGACACAGTAATACCAGGGTAAAATATATTGGAAGGACAGAACAGGTCGTGCTGGTGGGGGAGTGGCACTATATGCTGGTGAAAGAAAGCGTAGAATCAAATGAAGAAAAAATCTTAAATGAACCAAACTGTACCATAAAATCTCTATGGATAGAAATTCCATGCTCAAATAAGAATATAGCAGTAGGGATATATTGCCGACCCCCTAACAAGATGGTGATAGTGACTGAAATGCTCAGGGAGATTACAGGGGCTATTAAAAAAACCCTCAATAATAATGGGGGATTTCAACTATCCCCATATTGACACATGTTACCTCAGGACGGGATGCAGAGATAAAGTTTCTTGACACCTTAAATGACTATTTCCTAGAGCAGCTAGTCCTGGAACCCACAAGATGAGAGGCAATCCTTGATTTAGTCCTAAGTGGAGCACAGGATCTGGTCCAAGAGGTGAATATAGCCGGACCGCTTGGTAATAGTGACCATAATATAATTAAATTTAATATCCCTGTGGTGGGGAAAACACCACAGTGGCCCACTACTGTAGCATTTAATTTCAGAAAGGGGAACTACACAAAAATGAGGAGGTTAGTTAACAGAATTTAAAAGGTAAAGCACCAAAAGTGAAATCCCTGTAACCTGCATGGAACCTTTTTAAAGACACCATAATAGAGGCTCAACTTAAATGTATACCCCAAATTAAAAAACAGTAGGAGAACCAAAAAAGTGCCACTGTGGCTAAACAACAAAGTAAAAGAAGCAGTGACAGGCAAAAAGGCATCCTTTAAAAAGTGGAATTAAATCCTAATGAGGAAAATAGAAAGGAGCATAAACTCTGGAAAATGAAGTGTAAAAATATAATTAGGAAGGCCAAAAAAGAATTTGAAGAACAGCTAGCCAAAGACTCAAAAAGTAATAATTTTTTTTATGCTCATCAGAAGCAGAAAGCCTGCTAAACAACCAGTGGGGCCACTGGACGACCAAGATGCTAAAGGAGCACTCAAGGATAAGACCATTGTGGAGAAACTAAATGAAGTTTTTGCATCAGTCTTCACAGTTGAAGATGTGAGGGAGATTCCCAAACCTGAGCCATTCTTTTTAGGGGAGAAATCTGAGGAACTGTCCCAGACTGAGGTGTCATTAGGGGAGGTTTTGGAACAAATTGATAAACTAAACAGTAATAAGTCACCAGGACCAGATGGTATTCACCCAAGAATTCGGAAGGAACTCAAATGTGGAATTGCAGAACTACTAACTGTTGCCGGTAACCTATCATTTAAATCAGCTTCTGAACCAAATGACTGGAGGATAGCTAATGTGACGCCAATTTTTAAAAGGGGCTCCAGAGGTGATCCCAGCAATTACAGGCCGGTAAGTCTGACTTCAGTACCAGGAAAACTGGTTGAAACTATAGTAAAAAACAAAATTGTCAGACACATAGATGAACATCATTTGTTGGGGAAGAGCCAATATGGTTTTTGTAAAGGGAAATCATGCTTCACCAATCTACTAATTGAGGTGGTCAACAAGCATGTGGACAAAGGGGATCCAGTGTATTTAGGTTTTCAGAAAGCCTTTGACAAGGTCCCTCACCAAAGGCTCTTATGCAAATTAAGCTGCCACAGGATAAGAGGAAAGGTGCTCTCATGGATTGGTAACTGGTTAAAAGATAGGAAACAAAGGGTAGGTATAAATGGTCAGTTTTCAGAATGGAGAGAGGTAAATAGTGGTGTCCCCCAGGGGTCCGTACTGAGCCCAGTCCTATTTAACATATTCATAAATGATCTGGAAAAAGGGGTAAACAATTTGCAGATGATACAAAATTACTCAAAATAGTTAAATCCCAGGAAGACTGTGAAGAGCTCCAAAAGGATCTCTCAAAACTGGGTGACTGGGCAACAAAATGGTAGATGAAATTCAGTGTTGACAAATGCAAAGTAATGCACACTGGAAAACATAATCTCAACTATACATATACAATGATGGGGTTTAAATTAGCTGTTACCACTCAAGAAAGAGATCTTGGAGTCATTGTGGATAGTTCTCTGAAAACATCCACTCAATGTGCAGTGGCAGTCAAAAAAGCAAACAGAATGTTGGGAATCATTAATAAAGGGATAGATAATAAGATAGAAAATATCATATTGCCTCTATATCAATCCATGGTACACTCACATCTTGAATACTGCATGCAGATGTGGTCGGCCCATCTCAAAAAGGATATATTGGAATTGGAAAAGGTTCAGAAAAGGGCAACAAAAATGCTTAAGGGTATGGAACAGCTGCTATATGAGGAGAGATTAATAAGACTGGGACTTTTCAGCTTGGAAAAAGACAACTAAGGTGGGATATGATTGAGGTCTATAAAATCATGAGTGGGGTAGAGAAAGTAAATTAGGAAGTTTAATTTATTCCTTCTCATAACAGAAGAACTAGGAGTCACCAAATGAAATTAACAGGCAGCAGGTTTAAAACAAACAAAAGGAAGTATTTCTTCACACAACACACAGTCAACCTGTGGAACTCTTTGCCAGAGGATGTTGTGGAGTCCAAGACTATAACAGGCTTCAAAAGAGAACTAGATAAGTCCATGGAGGATAGGTCCATTAGTGGCTATTAGCCAGGATGGGCTGGGGTGGTGTCCCTAGCCTCTGTTTGCCAGAAGCTGGGAATGAGCGACAGGGGATGGATCACTTGATGATTCCCTGTTCTGTTCATTCCCTCTGGAGCACCTGGCACTGGCCACTGTTGGAAGACAGGATACTGGGAATACCTTTGGTCTGACCCAGTAGGGCCGTTCTTATGTTCTTATGTAATGGATAAGTCAGAAACGTAAAGATGAAGTAAAGAGTAAGTCGTATGTGGACAGAGCATGCTGTACAGGGACTGGTTCTTACAAAGTAACCAAGCCAATCTCAAAATGTATAGTAACTGCTGTTAATATACAGGAAGCCGTTTGCTGCGTAACTCTGGATGTGTGGTACCTCTATACTCAACCCCAGTGCTTGAGCCTGATCACCTCAAGTGCAGTTTGACTGTATGCCTATAAAGAAACCTCACTGATGAGTCTGGAGTTGAGCTGAGTTCTTGGAAACCGAGTGGATAAGGTCTGAGAAGCCAGCCCAGAAGATTAGAGCTGTGCCTCGGAACTGCTGATCTGGAGCGGGTAATGCATGCACCCTGTAGTGTGAAGGTCACATGTAGCATTACTGGAAATGGTATAGGCGGGGATTAAGGGATTAAATATAAAGAAGTTACTACCACATTGGAGAAGTAGGTTAAATCTAAGGGCAGACCCTATGGACTCCCCAGAGACTGGGACCGGGTAAAAATGAAACTCTAAAGAGTGGTATTAGAAGGGGAAAAGGATGCTTGGCAAAGTACACCAAAGCTCTGTTGAATGCCCCTGAAGTTTTCAAAAAATGAGACCCATTGGCAACCATGGAAAAAAACAGTAACTATTTTTTCCCCTCCTAAGGCAATGAAAGCTCATTCAAGGCAGCAGTTTCACAAGGATAATTTCTGCTGGCTAAAACTTGACAAACAAAACGTGCCACCCGATGAGATGAATGTAAAAAGCATAAAGAGCAAATAAAAGTTGTAAAGGGGGGGGGGGGAAACCAAATTGGAAAAAATTCCTGAAAGGTCAAAAAAAAAAAAGCCCGTTACCTACTTGAGTAATCCAAAGTAAAAAGCTAAGCTCAGAAATAAGTACAAAATAAATAAATAAATAACAATAATAAAAGCTTAGCGCCAGCCGAAAAAAGGGCTTTACTGGAAATTCAACTGAAAACGTTATTAGTAGCTAGTGAGGTCTTGAGAAGTATCTTATTAAACTATAGAAAATAAAATTGATTCTAATCAATTAGGCAATAACGGCCATCGCTGGCAAAATGAGGGTCTGGCTAGAGAATCTTGCCTGTATGCTCGGGGTTCTGCTGATCGCCATATTTGGGGTCGGGAAGGAATTTTCCTCCAGGGTAGATTGGCAGTGGCCCTGGAGGTTTTTCGCCTTCCTCCGCAGCATAGGGCAGGGGTCGCAAGCTGGAAGATTCTCTGCGACTTGAAGTCTTTAGATCACGATCTGGAGACTTCAACAGCAGAGTTAAGGGAAAGTGGGGGGGTCAGCTTTTGTGGCCTGCATCATGCGGGGGGTCAGACTAGATGACCATATTGGTCCCTTCTGACCTTAAAGTCTATGAGTCTATGAGTCTAAAAGTAAGTAATTTAAGACAAGATATGTGCAGTTAAAAAAAATCTTTTGCACAAATAACACTGCAGAGCTCGGAGGGGACTAAATAGTCAGCGGTAGTAAATCTAATCAAGTGTTAAAGAGAAGTTTAAAATGTTTTTAAAACAGAATCCTTGGTTTAATAATGAAAGCCAGTTATAGCAGCATAACTCAGTGCAGTCACGCCCGGTAAAATTCTTAGTTATCAAACAAATCATGCAAAGAGGAGGTCAGGTGGCAACATCCACCACTATACTTCCCCCCCGAAAAGCCTCAACAGACATTTTGAAGGAAAGAGGTCCATCCCAATGAGTGTCTCAGAAGCCAACCCAACAACATGAACATGTTTTCCCTAACACTTGGAACTGAATCAAGTGGCTACGTCCTGTATTCTGTCTCTTTTCCATAGGCTTGTGTTGTACTTCTTTGGCTTTCTTCATTGCAAACCATTACGGTACAATCTTTGCACATTGCACCAAAATTTTATTTAAATTCGGTGAGATAATTAGATGCAGTGGTTAGTTGTACCTACATCCTCCATTTACTATTTCTACCTGAAATTCAATTACAGTTCCTGAGCCTGTGGCAATTTGTATAAACGTTCTCACGGTGCATTATAATTGGGAGTAGAATGTGGCTGTCGTTTGTCATGACCAAAATGTTAATATATTTCACATCAACTACTAGGTTCTTCTCTTTCTGAAATACAGCTGTGGGTTGCTAATAAGCACCTAACATGGGCACACAAATCTGAGATTGTTGGGTCTGTTCAAATACAGTAGCTATAGAGGATTTCACAGAGCAATTTCCTATAGGTCAGTGTTGCTTAGCCTGTGTTATTTTCCATAAGCAGTCCCACAATACCAGTTTGCTATTTTGCCTCTAGAGATTATAACAGATGAACTAAGCTTGTTGGTAGAGCCTGTCTAAATTACTTTGTCTCACAAAAGCAAATATCACCATGATAACTTTATCTGCAATGCAGTATTTCTTTGTAGAATACAAAATATGAATTAGTAATTGGTTGATTTTCTCCAGGAATATGCATTGATGAGGCATCAAAGCTACTGGATAATGATGATAGAGAGTCCCTGGACTGAGACAGATTTGCTTTATGAATCAGGAGTTACTTGAAGAAGTTATGTCGAACACATGATCAGACACTGACCGTGTTCAATACAAATCAAAATTGTAGTTACTTTGCTCATTACTTTTTATGATTTTTTTCCTTGGGAATAAAAATATGGGCTAGCAGATATGGAGGATGAATTTTCCCGGCCATACATCTTATATAGTCATTTACATCTCTGCCGTCTGAACCTGTATAATTTTACACCCACGCTGCACAGGTGTAAGTTACTGAACAAGGAAGAGAGGAACCAGACCCATTAAATTGTGCGCACAGACCTGCAAGGGACTGAGCAAATTCAACTTGTGTTGAAGTCAATGGGAATTGAGGTTGCAAACCAAATCATAGGAGGAACTCAGCACCTTGCAGAAACAGGCCCTTTGATATTAACTTCTGTTCTATATTGATCTTGTACCACTTTTGTCACTGTAGTATCTGAGCTCCTTGCAGCAGTATGTGTTAAGCACCATAATTAATATCTGTCACACGTGGTGTGTGCGTTCTCTGATCCTCTCTAGAGGGGAGACTTGCATATGCCATGGTGTGTAGAGTTATTTGTGCTGGTGTTGGGTCCCGCTGCTCAATGTTAACGTTGGAGAAGGCAGGTTGAAGAAGTTTGCCTTGCACTTGGAGTAGAAGGTGGCAAGGTTTGTGACGGTTCTTTGTTCCTGTGGAAATTTGTTCCAATGTCTCAAAAAAAGCTCTGTCTCCCACACAGATGAGCTTTCCCCTCATTATAGAGAGTCCCATTGTGCCTGAGGTGTGGAATTGTCAACCATGGTCTTCATCCTGGAGTTTTAGGATACATGTTTTAGATATGCTGGGACCAAGCCATTGAGCACCTTGAAGGAAAGGACCAAGACCTTGAACTTGACTCTGTTCTACAGGGAACCGGGAAAGATAGGTTTGATGTGCTTGCAATAGCTCATGTTTCTGAGGAGACATGCTGCAGCACTTTATACTAGTTGCAGTTTCCTATGGGCTGATGGCGTCCTATCCAGGTGAGCAGCTGTGCTGTAATCCAGCCATGACCAAAACACATGTATAACTGAGCCCAGGTCATCATCCACCAGTCTCCTTGCCAACCAGAGATGGGAGAAAGTGTGACTTGCAGAGGCTGCCATGTAAAAGCTTTGTGGGAGCAAGGAATCCAGGAGCACTGAATCGACCAGTTCTGGTTGTGTACCTTCCAAAGAAAGCTGCTCTTTGGCTTCAAACTCTTCAAGGTGTTCTCCTCTGCCCATTCGTAGGACCTCTGTCTTGCTTAGGCTCGGCTTCAATCAGCTGTTCTTCCCTTCCCAATGACAGCCACTTGTCCCACAAAGTCCCTTAAGCCATCGTTCGCAAACTGTGGAATGATGGCCAATATTTAACACAGCTCCATATTGCATTCATTCATTTACTGGACGCAGATTTAGTTAGACGGGACCAGCTCTTATTTCCACCGGAATCAATGGCAACTCTCCCATTACATTCAACAGGAGCAAAATGGGGCTTATTATAAATGGTGTTTTTGGAGCCAATGCTGATAAATCTGGCAACACTAGCTCCAGAATTAAGAGTTCCAGATTCATTTAAAAATAGTCAGCTGTTTCTGCATAATTTGGCATATTTTACATGGAAAGAGTAAGTAGTGATTTTTCCCCCTTCATGAGTCATTAACCTTTGTTCTCAAAGCATAACGAAATAGCTCATTTGACATACTTCAAAAGCGGCTCGAGTGCAGAAGTACACGAACGTAGATGAAAGATCAGGTGTTTCTACTTCTAAGACACAATGATTTCACAGAAGGAAAATAATGGTGGTAAATGTGTGGACACTATTATAGTGCTGTTTGAATCCAGGTGTGAAGGATAAAGTTTTCCGATAAGATTTTCAAAAGATCTCAGAATTAAACTTAACTCTGCCTCACATTGAAGCCAATCAACAAAGGATTTCAGTGGGAGATCCTGTTAGGCCAATGCTGAGTGCTTTGGAAAATCCCACCCTGAAATAATATTAAGTTTCTGATTTCAGTATCATCCTGATATGTTTACATCAGGAATATCAAGAGATCGTTTCCAATGTAGTCAAGTTGTCATTAAAAGAGACACACTCCTGGATTTAAAGAACTCAAATCTTTTTTTTTTTTAAATCGCCAATAGCCAATGTGAAATGATGGACTTACTTTCACTTGTCGAGAGAAGCTCTCCAAATTAATAAGGAATCCAGCAAAATACACATACAGTTCTTTTTCCATTGCCAGGGTTTAATATTTTCCCCACCCGAAAAACATTTGTGCAATAATGAATTCAGTATATTCTTATTTGTTCTCGACTTCATAGCTGTCGGCTATCTCAGCTTTGAACATCTGTCCCTGGGAACCAAAGTTTCAGCCAATATCTTCAGACTTTGTAGCAGCTGGATGCTGTCAACTCTCTGCTGCCTCCTGGGGACAGAGGTCCTGGTTGCACAGTCCTTTTCTTTCTTTATTTATTTTATTTATTTAAATAAAATATAGACCTGCTTCTTGGTGCAATTATGCACCTGCATTTTCAAGCACTATTAACATGACTGTATGAATGAATCAGGTATTTGTATTCCCTTCTGACAGTCCACAGATGTTTCTTATATGGAGACTTGCTCCTTATTACTCCAGACCAGTGGGAGTTGATGTGATTGTCTATAAAATTTCGTTATAACCCCATGAAAAATGGAGCTAAAAGCGAAACACTACTCATAGAGATACAAGCAACTGAACTGGAACATGGCCGTCCAGCACTTTGATAAATAAAAGTCTTTGAGATTTTTTAAACTATACAAGATGACATTTCACACAGCTACGATTCAGAAATTAAAACTCATCTCACAATTCAGTAAGTGCAAATGTCTTTGTCAGATTTATTTCTACCAGAGGAACAAAACTTTTCTGTTCTTTCTTTTCTGCCCTTGTATTTCCACTCTCATATGATCTTAGAGCCAAGTTTTCACTGGAGATGGGATCATTGGTAACACTTAGAATAAAGACTAACTTTAACCTCCCTTAAAAAGCACTCATCATACACTTTTCTTGAGTTTTGGGAAAACTCTGTTATTTCTTAATTAATCTATATAAATTAATTAATCTATAGTCTATTAATTAATCCATTCTTATTTAGTATTGTATTCATTACCGCTTTTCTTAAAATTAGGCACAATTAGTAAAAGGGATCAAAAACAAACAGAGAGGAAATCCCAGCACAAGTGGCCCAAGACACAGGAGAGTTTGGGGAGAAGCTCCTGGACATGTGTCAAGGCTAATTCCCCACTCTGGCACTTCGAGTGCAGAAGGTGGGGGCCCACAAGGACTCAAAAAATTAATACTGGCTATTCCAGGCTTGTATTAAACTCCCAAGGTTACAGCTTTTCTCTGACCTTGGATTGATAGATGCTGCCACCACCAAAGTGCAAAACCCTTTGAGAACCCAGGAAGGCGCACTTGGGAATTCCTTCCTGTGGGGTACCCTCAAGCCCTTTCACCTCCCGTCTTCCCCCCCTCCAGAGGGAAGAGCCGAGAAAAAAAAGAAAGGAACTCAGTTGTTGCCTCCAGCTAATTAAACATGTGCACACACCTCTTAAGACAGAAAAATCCAATTCTGTTCTTAAAAAAGGTAAATTTTATTAATAAAAAAAAAGAAAATACATCTGGGAATTTAGGCTTTTGCTAGATTAAAAAAAAACTACAAGGATTAACCGTCAAAAATAGCTCTCTTGAGGTCCATCTTAAAGGTTACAAGCAAAACAAAAGCACCTGAGGTTAGCACAGAGGAGTCCACAAGCCATAAAGAAATAAAAGGGATAAACCTAATCGCCTCTTCCTAGACATTTCCTAATCTACTTACATAGCTGGGGGTTTAAATGATTAGTTTCTAGGTATGATACTGATGATTTTTCATACCTGGCCCAAGCTTCTCATAGCATAACTGCTCCCTGTCTGCTTCTCCCCAAGAGAACAACAGACAGACAAAGGGGGAGTCTTGTTTCAATTTTAAACAGTTCTGGCCTTCCCATTGGCTCTTTTGGCCAGGTGCCCACTCACTTCCTTTTACCTATGCATCGCAGTGAGACTTCTTAACCTTTTAAAGGTAGAGTAATTACAGAACAGCTACTAAGAGGGATTTTATAGCTAAAGGCTGGCTGGGTATTTATAAAAGGGAGGTACATAAGAACATAAGAATGGCCATACTGGGTGAGACCAAAGGTCCATCCAGCCCAGTATCCTGTCTACCGACAGTGACCAATGCCAGGTGTCCCACAGGGAGTGAACCTAACAGGTAATGATCAAGTGATCTCTCTCCTGCAATCCATCTCCACCCTCTGACAAACAGAGGCTAGGGACACCATTCCTTACCCATCCTGGCTAATAGCCATTAACGGACTTAACCTCCATGAATTTATCTAGTTCTCCTTTAAACCCTGTTATAGTCCTAGCCTCCACAACCTCCTCAGGCAAGGAGTTCCACGGGTTGACTGTGCACTGTGTGAAGAAGAATTTCCTTTTATTTGTTTTAAACCTGCTGCCCATTAATTTCATTTGGTGGCCCCTAGTTCTTATATTATGGGAAAAAGTAAATAACTTTTCCTTATTCACTTTCTCCACAACACTCATGATTTTATATACCTCTATCATACCCCTCCTTAGTCTCCTCTTTTCCAAGCTGAAAAGTCCTAGCCTCTTTAATCACTCCTCGTATGGGATCCGTTCCAAACCCCTAATCATTTTAGTTGCCCTTCTCTGAACCTTTTCTAATGCCAGTATATCTTTTTTGAGATGAGGAGACCACATCTGTACACAGTATTCAAGATGTGGGCGTATATAATGGCAATAAGATATTCTCCGTCTTATTCTCCATCCCTTTTTGAATGATTCCTAACAGCCTGTTTGCTTTTTTGACTGCTGCTGCGCACTGCATGGACGGCTTCAGAGAACTATCCACGATGACTCCAGGATCTCTTACCTGACTAGTTGTAGCTAAATTAGCCACCATCATATTGTATGTATAGTTGGGGTTATTTCTTCCAATGTGCATTGCTTTACATTTATCCACATTAATTTTCATTTGCCATTTTGTTGCCCAATCACTTAGTTTTGTGAGATATTTTTGAAGTTCTTCACAGTCTGCTTTGGTCTTAACTATCTTGAGCAGTTTAGTATCATCTGCAAACTTTGCCACTTCAGTGTTTACCCCTTTCCCCAGATCATTTATGAATAAGTTGAATAGGATTGGTCCTAGGACTGACCCTTGGGGAACACCACTAGTTACCCCTCTCCATTCTGAAAATTTATCATGTATTCCTACCCTTGTTCCCTGTCTTTTAACCAGTTCTCAGTCCATGAAAGGATCTTCCCTCTTATCCCATGACAACTTAATTTACACAAGAGCCTTTGGTGAGGGACCTTGTCAAAGACTTTCTGGAAATCTAAGTACACTATGTCCACTGGATCCCCCTTGTCCACATGTTTGTTCACCCCTTCAAAGAACTTTAATAGATTAGTAAGACATGATTTCCCTTTACAGAAACCATGTTGACTTGTGCCCAACAATTTATGTTCTTCTATGTGTCTGACAATTTTATTCTTTACTATTGTTTCAACTAATTTGCCAGGTACCTACGTTAGACTTACTGGTCTGTAATTGCTGGGATCACCTCTAGAGCCCTTTTTAAATATGGGCATTACATTAGCTATCTTCCAGTCATTGGGTACAGAAGCCAATTTAAAGGACAGGTTACAAACCATAGTTAATAGTTCCACAATTTCACATTTGAGTTCTTTCAGTCTTGGGTGAATGCCATCTGGTCCCGGTGACTTGTTACTGTTAAGCTTATCAATTAATTCCAAAACCTCCTCTAGTGACACTTCAATCTGTGACAATTCCTCAGATCTGTCACCTACAAAGGACGGCTCAGGTTTGGGAATCTCCCTAACATCCTCAGCTGTGAAGACTGAAGCAAAGAATTCATTTAGTTTCTCCGCAATGACTTTATCATCTTTAAGGGCTCCTTTTGTATCTCGATCATCGAGGGGCCCCACTGGTTGTTTAGAAGGCTTCCTGCTTTTGATGTACTTAAAAAACATTTTGTTATTACCTTTTGAGTTTTTGGCTAGCTGTTCTTTATACTACTTTTTGGCTTTTCTTATTAAATTTTTACACTTAATTTGGCAGTGTTTATGCTCCGTTCTATCTATCTCACTAGGATTTCACTTACACTTTTTAAAAGATGCCTTTTTATCTCTCACTGCTTCTTTTACATGGTTGTTAAGCCACGGTGGCTCTTTTTTAGTTCTTTTACTGTGTTTTTTGAAAAGTGTCCATGCAGCTTGCAGGGATTTCACCCTAGTTACTGTACCTTTTAATTTCTATTTAACTAACCTCCTCATTTTTGCATAGTTCCCCTTTCTGAAATTAAATGCCACAGTGTTGGGCTGTTGAGGTGTTCTTCCCACCACAGGAATGTTAAATGTTATTATATTATGGTCACTATTTCCAAGCAGTCCTGTTATAGTTACCTCTTGGACCAGATCCTGCGCTCCACTCAGGACTAAATCGAGAATTGCCTCTCCCCTTGTGGGTTCCTGTACCAGCTGCTCCAAGAAGCAGTCATTTAAAGTATCGAGAAATTTTGTCTCTGCATTTCATCCTGAGGTGACATGTACCCAGTCAATATGAGGATAATTGAAATCCCCCACTATTATTGAATTCTTTATTTTCATAGCCTCTCTAATCTCTCTTAGCATTTCATCGTCACTATCACTGTCCTGGCCAGGTGGTCGATAATAGATCCCTACTGTTATATTCTTATTAGAGCATGAAATTAATATCCATAGAGATGCTATGGAAAATGTGGATTCATTTACTATTTTTACTTCATTTGATTCTACATTTTCTTTCACATATAGTGCCACTCCTGCCCCTGCACGCCCTGCTCTGTCCTTCCAATATATTTTGTACCCCGGAATGATTATGTCCCATTGATTGTCCTCACTCCACCAGGTTTCTGTGATGCCTATTATATCAATATCCTCCTTTAACGTGAGGCCCTCTAGTTCACCCATCTTATTATTTAGACTTCTAGCATTTGTGTACAAGCACTTTAAAAACTTGTGATTGTTTATTTGTCTGCCCTGTTCTGATGTGTCAGATTCTTTTTTATGTGAATGTTTCTCATCTGGTCTGGCCCCTACTTTATCCTCTTCCATCTTCTCCTCCTGACTAAAACCTAGAGAATCTCTATCAATAAGCTCTCCTCTATGAGAAGTCTCTGTCCGATCCACGTGCTCCTCTGCAGCAATCGGCTTTCCCCCATCTCCTAGTTTAAAAACTGCTCTGCAACCTTTTTAATGTTAAGTGCCAGCAGTCTGGATCCACTTTGGTTTAGGTGGAGCCCTTCCTTCCTGTATAGGCTCCCCCATCCCAAAAGTTTCCCCAGTTCCTAATAAATCTAAACCCCTCCTCCCTACACCATCGTCTCATCCACGCATTGAGACCCTGCAGTTCTGCCTGCCTACCTGGCCCTGCGCGTGGAACTGGAATTATTTCTGAGAATGCCACCATAAAGCTCCTGGATTTCAGTCTCTTCCCTAGCAGCCTAAATTTGGCCTCCAGGACGTCTCTCCTACCCTTCCCTATATACCCCCCTCTCCCCGCACTTCATTTAGCACAACATGAATAGGAATTTGGGGATGTTTCATACCCATCATGTCTACATCTGCCAAGAGTCACTGGGCTTCCATGGTCCATGACAGCCCCACCATGCCAGGGCTTCTAGCCTGGGAGTCCTGAGAACCCTGGCTTGAGCAGGGAGCCTGGAAACTGCACAGGCTCTCAAGGGTTCCAAGTTCCCTGCCAGCTCCCTAGATGTAGGTCTCTCAGGGCTCCCTGCTGTGCATGAGGGATCCTGAAAGCCCTGGGATGGGCTTCCATATGGCCAGGCCTCCAGGGGCATCCAGGCCAGCTCTACTCATACAGCAAATCTGTAGGAGAGCCAGAACTCAAACCCAAGTCCTAGCCTAGTGCCCTAACCACTGACCCATCTGTGCTTAAGTATTTTGTTGAACCAAGGACAGTTGCTCAGCACTCTGCGGGATCAAGGTGCTACTAAGCAAACATGTACACCATCACATGCACAGACAAGGGAAAGTGCTGCAAACTGTTGTCACCGCCTTGTTAGCAGTGTTAACTGTTTTTTAAAGAAGCAGATTTAACTCCACTTCACTTCCTTTGCTTTCATTTCACACTGCATACTCTGTAAAGGCATCAGCCATGAAACAGACACAAGGGAGGGCAGAAAAACAATCACATTTGAACAGCTGGAGCTCTTTATTAAGTTAGTTAGCTTAGTTTTACAATGATGCTGGATAGCATTCCAAGCAAAGGCCCCTCTTACCACAATGACAGGAAAAAGAAATAGCGGTATTGTTTTTTATTTTAATGTGTGGATGCAGTTCCACCCCATGCCACCCAATCTATTTTAAAGGTACACTAACAGAAAAGCCGTACAGAAGTTTTCTATTTTCTGTTTAAACCCATCCTATAGCTTCTAGGTTAGGGATATAATCACTGATCATTCTAGAGGATGGGTTAAAAAAAAGACATACCTTGAAAAGCACTTTAAATCCCATTCAATTTCTTTAAGAGAGAGAGAGAGAGAGTCAGGTTTTATTACTGCAAAATCAAGGCAAAGATAATGAGGAGTCCGGTGGCACCTTAAAGACTAACAGATTTATTTGGGCATAAACGTTCGTGGGTAAAGACCGACTTCTTCAGATGCATGGAGTGAAAATTACAGATACAGGCATAAATTTACTGACACATGAAGAGAAGGAGTTACCTTACAAGTGGAGAACCAATGTTGAAGGCCAATTCAGTCAGAGTGGATGTGGTCCACTCCCAATAATTAATGAGGAGGTGTCAATACCAAGAGAGGGAAAATTGCTTTTGTAGTGAGCCAGCCACTCCCAGTTCCTATTCAAGCCCAAATTAATGGTGTTAAATTTGCAAATGAATTGTAGCTCTGCAGTTTCTCTTTTTTGTTGTTGAAGTACTGAATGTCCAGGGAGGCTGAAGTGTTCTACAGGCTTTTGTGTGTTACCATTCCTGATGTCCGATTTGAGTCCATTTATTCTTTTACGTAGAGATGTATGTCCTAGTTTCAAGTGGGTGAGAAATGCCACATAAATATCCTTCTCACAACAGAGCAAGATTTCTCCTTGCTGTCCCAGCTGAAAATCACTGGCACTTCTGACCCCATGTAAACAGGAAAAGGAGGAAATAAATGAGGTAACGTATAAGCCATAGGTACAGAGTTAAGAAAATCTTAATCCCTTGTAGTACAGCATGATTCCTAGTGTAAGTGCTACTCTGAGGCTCCACCTTTGCTGAATAGGCCTGCCTAACTTCACAACTTACATTTAGAAAGATGTCCCACAAAGGCATTATTGTCAGGCTTCCATAGGCCAAAACATCAACCATAAATGTTTAATTATCCTCACATTTTCAGGCATATTCCAGATGCAAATCAGGCAAGGGCTTCAAATCATTGGACAGGCACTTAGCAGATGTTGTGTTTGTGTTGTAGTCTAAACCAGATATAGCAGCAGAGATCCTCAGGAAACCCCACCGCCAGAGATCCAGGACAGGAGAGTAGTGTAAGGAGGTTGCCTTCAGGTGTATAGGATTTCTCTATAACTTTCAGTACCTCTCGGTAGCTGGAGAGCTGGGCCCCTTAACCCCTCTTCAGGTTTACTCATATTTTTCCTTCCAGGGAGAGGGAAGTCAGATACTCTAAACGTTTTAGCTCACTTCGTTGACCCTGCCATGGACTTCTGCAGGATGAGGATAATGTAGCATGGGATGATTATAGCCATAAAGGAGAACAATGCCCTCTTTCTGAATATTCCAGCATTGTATATGGTAGCATAATACAGAATACTGTAGTGATGCATAATGATAGCTTGATGTAGGTCTGCATTTGACTGCCATTCTTCTAAGGCTTTCTGCCAAAATATCAGTATGTATTGCTTTCCCAGTCTGGGCCACACTCAAGAGAGACCATTTGTTTGATGTTTATAAATGGGTTAATGAAGGATTTGAACTTAATATAATTAACTATTGATCTTTTCAATGAAATGTTGTCCATGGAATGAAAACAGAATAGGACATTCTCAGAAAATAATTCAATGGTCTTTGAATACATTTCAGTGAGTAAGTCCTCAGTGAATACTTATGGTAAAGACAGATATTGATGTAGATAATTCCCTCCACGGGGCGAAAGAAAACCCACACTCACATGAGCTGGAGGTGTTCCACACAAGTGCAACAAGGAAAGATCCTGAGGCATTACACATCTTGGGTTATAGCTTGCAGAAACATGGAGAGGTGGGTTTCCAACTACAAGAATGTCCCAAGATTTGGGAAGAGATCTTGCGGATGTTGAGACATAGTGCAGAGTCCTTGGGAGCATGGAATACAAGTATGTTACTGTCAGTACATAGAAGGGGAAAGCAGTCTAAAGAAACAAGCCATCAATATATATGTGCATATAAGAAGTTGAGCCACCCCAGTCAATACATCAGGAGTTTGGTGAACTCCCTGAGCCCCAGAATTCCATCTCGCCACAAACCTCACCTCCTAAACCCCCACCCACAGGACAAGTTATTCTCATTGGTAATCAAGGGGCATCCAGGAGTGGGTCTCCTCTGCCAGTCTACTCCAGAAAGAACTGCTTCACCAGATCCCCACTCCAGTGCACAGCTATCTGGTCCAGTTCAGTTGTTTCAACTCTGCTTCCAAAAGCCAGCTGGTTTGGGGCACTGTGAACTCAGTTCTAAATTGCTACCAGAATTGCCAGCCCAATCAGACCCCTCTGCAGGGTCAGCTCTGCTCTACTTACTGTCATCACCAGCCCAGCCTCATTGTGGATTCAGCTCTGCTCTTGTCCAGCCCAGATTCGAGAAACCAAAGCAAAAGTGGAGTCCTGGATCCCTGCTCCTTGGAAAATCACTTCTCAACTCCAGGACAAAACTCACTCCCTTTTGCTGAGCCCGGGCTTCATTACCCAAACAAAGTCCATTTCTTTGAAGCTCAAGGTGACCCCTGCCCCAGGACATACTCTTCACAATTCCCATTTCATTTCATGAGTGCAATAAAGATAATAATCTGTCACCTTTACACACCAAAACAGATGAATTCCGGCCGAAAACAACAAAACTTTGTATGTGGAATTATGGGTAGATAACATTATTATTCATGTAAATGAGGTTGGCCAGAGCTGGCTTTTCCCCTTCTCTCGAACAGGGATCAAAGAGTTCCATCTCTCTAGGACTTCTGGACCTGGGGCTTACATATGGACAGAGACAACACGTGTGTGGGAGGGAGGAGCATGCAGGGTGATGTGTGTCCCCCCCATCCAGATTTGCTGCTTGGCTTGTCCTGAACATGCTCACATAAACTCAGTATGCTCAGTAACACGGCTGAAGCCGGCTGCCCTAACTCCATCCCCTCACTATCAGCACGTGGAACACGTGTTTCATTGTGCATTCACCCTAAATGACCGATTGTAATTTTTTAAAGTAAACTACTTGTTTTAAAGATGGTTTCTCAATGTACGAGTTGAATACACCAATTTTGCAACTGACGCTGCACGGTACAGCTGACAGCTCTGATCCCCTTTGGGAGGGTAGGAGGCTGTCTGTGAATTGTTCTTCCTGCTTTCGCTGGCACCACAGCACAGCAAAGGGATAGATCTACCTGAGCGATATCCTGGAGCGTTTAATGCCTTTCTGCAGTGGGAGTTCCTGGCCTTATGCTGTGTCTTTCAGTCTGAATAGGGAACATTGCCCCTGCCTATTAACTGATAGCACACATGGTTTGTGTGACAGATTTCTGTTCTGATACTTGGAGTTTATTATTTGGGGAGGGGGGCAGTTCTGCAAAGCCTGCTGATAATGAGTAGCATCTATATGCAGAAGTTGTTCCATTGAAATCCATGGTACTTGCTGCATGAGTAGCTGCTTATTTAGCCTGAGTAAAGGTTACATTTTCAGGTGCTCTTTAAACAACACTTGTTACCGCAGTTAATTGAATGAGATCAGGGCCTTGCCGTGTTAGGTGCTGTACAAACACATGGTAATTCCCTTCCCTCAGGAGTTTAGAGTTGAAAAACAAGACAGTCAAACAATGAGGAGGAGAAACAAGGGGGCAGAGGTGATGTGAGTGATTTGCTTCAGGTCACCCAGCAGGGGAGTGGCACATCTGGGATCAGAATGCAGGTCTTCTGAGTTCCACTCCAATGCCCTTTCCTAACATCATGTTCCTCTCTAATTGTGAGACTACAATATAACCGTGCACTCATCTATATAAGGACAGCAACCGGGCAAACTGTATTATTTTCACTTCAATAAAAACCAGACCATCTAAATTGATGCAAGATATCCTAGGAGAGATTTCCCACATAAGATTTATGGAAAATATGCCCAACGACTTCAAAACCAGCACACCAGTCATGTGCACCTACTACAAGGACAGCATAGAAATATGGTCAATATATAGCAGCAAGGCAATATAGCAACATCACTGATTCCTGATTCTCCGGATGGTGTACTGTCTTATTCAGGATAGTATTCTGTGTCTCATGACTGAAGCTGGATGAGTCACTGATCGGTTGGGTTCAGTGACAGTTCCAAAGTTTGTTTATAAAATTCAGTTTGACCTGAACCAAAACCAAAAATTAAAAAAATATATGGCAAATTGAAAAAGTCAACAAAAAATTGTTTTTGGATCAAACATAATGTTTTATTCAACCCCCCAAAACCGCAAAATATTTGGTTTCATTTCCCATGACTTTTTAAAGGAAAAGCAAAAGAAATGAAGGTCTGATTCACAAAACATCTGAAGGCGGAACTGGCTACCTTATAAATGTAGCCCAGTGGTTAGTGACCTCACCTACAATACAGAAAATCCAGGCTCAACTTACCCCTGTGTGTGATGGGGTAAGAAATTTTAACTTGGTCTCTGACATTGCAGGATAGTACCTAAACACTGGGCTCTGAGATATACTGGTGTGGGTCAATCTCTTCTGTTGAAGTTGTTCCACTGTGTGTATAAATACTTATTGGAGCAGGGATCTGAACTTAGGTATACCACCTTCCGAAGAAATTATACATCCAAAAAAAATTTGTTCAGCTCTACTCGTGACCACAGACTCAAAAGTACGACAGAAAAGCATTAGTTCACTTGATAGCCATTGGATTATTCTATGAAGATGTAAAATGTTTCTGCACAAACATCCAGACAAAAACTTTCCAAAAGCAGCCAGCGTTCTGACCATTCCTAACACGCACTCCTGACTTAATGCAGAACTCTTCTGAATTCAAGAGAAACCTGATCCTGAATTTGTTCCAGATATTCCTCCTGCATTTGGATTTCTCCCCATCTCAAACTCTCATCATTTCAAATTTCTCTCTTGCTCAGTATCAAGATCAAGACGGTTGAACTGAAAATCCCTCAGACAGCATCCCATTACCCAGCAGGATCTCAGTCTAGATAAAGAAACCTTTTCCATTCTTTAGTGCTACCAGCGTGACTGCTATCCGAATGCAGACTATAGTCCAAAAAGATCATTGTCGTTCCATGATATGTAAGAGAATGAAAAGGCTGCTTTCAGACTGTCCATTGAGATGCAGTGTCTGATCACTCCTGTATTCAAAGCAAACAATCTGTCTGGGTAAGCAAGGATTTAAGGAAGATATTATCAATTCTATTTAAGCAGATGGGGCATATCAGCTCTGAGGATGCACTTGCTGAGATGTCCCAGCATACACTGCTTGGGACCGCTGTCTGGCCCTCTTTTTGTGAACTACAACAAAAGAGAAAACAGATACATGGGGCCATAACACTTTCCCTGATTAAACAAGTGTCAAAGAGAGTTCTGGCCAAAGCCAAATTAAATTAGAACCCTAAATTTATATGCACATCTTAAAAATAATTCACAGAAGTCAATGAAAATTCCCAACTATCATCATGTCACAAGATGAAGGAACATTTAATCCTTAATATGAAGGAATTTATTTTCTTCCACAGCAGCTGCATTTTCTTATTCGAGACTCACTTTCAGCCACCCATATTGAACAAGAGATTCTGACTATAGCATTATAGTCACTTACCTGAGTTCAGATATCACCCACAGGTCCCAACTAAGATTTAGGACCCATTGTAGTGGACGCTGCACAAAACACAAAAATCCTGCCCCAAAGTGCTCACAATCCAAACAGACAAGACAGACAAAGAATAGAAGGGAAATAGAGGCCTAGAGGAATGAAGCGACTTGCCTGTCACAGCATGTCAGTGGCAGAGACAGGATAGAATGTAGGGCCACGTCTACACTACCCGCCGGATCGGCGGATAGTAATCGATCTATCGGGGATCGATTTATCACGGCTTGTCTAGACACGATAAATCGATCCCCGAATCGACGCCCGTACTCCACCTCGGCAGGAGGAGTAAGTGGAGTCGACGGGGGAGCCGCGGCAGTCGATTTGCTGCCGTGAGGATGGCCAGGTAAGTCGAACTAAGATACTTTGACTTCAGCTACGTGAATAGCATAGCTGAAGTTGCGTATCTTAGATCAATCCCCCCCCCCATAGTGTAGACCAGCCCTTAGTCTAACTCCCGGTCCAGTGGTCTACTCACTCATCCTCCTGTTGATGTGATTTTCAAAGGGTCTGCGCACCTACAGCTCCCTGTTAGTCAATGACAGCTGTGGGTAATGTGAACAATTTTTTTTTTACAAAAATGTTTTTCTAGCTAAAAATGCAGATTTGGCAACACCAACACATTTCATAAAATTAATGTCAACTTCACCAATTTGTTTCAGATGAAAAAAAAATTGTTTTGACATTTTTGAAAAGAAAGGTTTTGATCTTTCAATTCAAATCCAAATCAAATCTTCTTTTTCAAATGTCTCTAAAATTATATTTTTTAAAATTAAAAAAAAAATTAAAAATGCTCAAAGTTGAAATGAACATTTCATTTCAAGCCAAGGAAACAAATTAGGTTT
>NW_020699449.1:12415836-12431990 GCF_002925995.2 Terrapene triunguis | reverse complement strand
AGTTGTGTGTGTGTGTCTGTGGGGGGGAATAGGGGGTTGCAAGGTTATTGTAGGGAGGGGTTGCAGCACTGCTACCCTTACTTCTGCGCTGCTGCAGGTAGTGGCGCTGCCTTGAGAGCTGGGCAGCTGGGAGTGGTGGCTGTTGGCTAGGAGCCCAGCTCTGAAGGCAGCGCCACCACCACCAGCAGCGCAGAAGTAAAGATGGGATGGTACGGTATTGCCACCCATACTTCTGTGCTTCTGCCTCCAGAGCTGGGTTCTCAGTCAGCAACTGCCACTGTTCGGCCACCCAGCTCTGAAGACAGCAACGCAGAAGTAAGAGTGGCATGATATAGTATTGCCATCCTTACTTCTGCGTTGCTGCTGGTGGGGCGCTGCCTTCAGAGCTAGGTGCTGGCCAACAGCGCAGCTCTCCAGCTGCCCAGCTCTGAAGTCAGCGCAGAAGTAAGGGTGCCAATACTATGACCTCCTAAATTAACCTAGTGACCCCCCTGCAACTCCCTTTTGGGTCAGGGCCCCCAATTTGGGAAACGCTGGTCTCCACCGTGAAATCTGTATAGTATAAGGTAAAAGCACACAAAAGAACCGATTTCGTGGTGGGAGACCAGATTTCAGTCTGACACATATTTTTCATGGCCGTGAATTTGGTAGGGCCCTAGACATAACTCCACCTCTGTAGGTCCAGGTCACAGCTCTGGAAAACATCATGGGCAAAACAGTGCAGGATTTGTTCCCACTCTCCTCCCTGCCCCTCTTTTTTTACACAATTTTTAGGACAACTTCACTTCAGAATCCCCTAGGAGACCATATCTTCCCACTCCGATTTGACCCTAGTTTGGAATAGTTTGTATGCTCTCCATCTTCCTCCCTTTGAACCACTGACAAACATCTCCATAGAATTCATGACCTTCAAAGCAATATTCTTGGTGGCAAGTACCTTGACTTGAAGGGCAGCCTTGTTTTTCCAAATCTGCCCCATTATTTATTTGGTAATCAGCCAAAATTAACATCTCCCTTATGATAGTTTCACTTACATTAAATAACGGTTCATGTCTAAAGTTATTTCAATTTTTCCTGGTTTAGAGGTGGACAGTGTGTTATAGTTAGTGGTCATTTATATTGGTGCAACTCCCATTGGTCGTGGGAAACCGAGGAAGAGTCAAGGGGGTAAAGACAATGGTGGGGTTCCATTTCCACACTTATCTCTGTAGCTTTTTGCTCCCAAGGATCCAGCTTCTCCCCGCCCTCCCCCTCCATGCCCCAACCCCTTTTTTTGGACATTAAACCCTTGTTTCAATAGTGAATAGTTATGTTATTCATTGCAAAGACAGATATTTTACTTCTGGGCATTTCAACCCCATGAAGGGACATAGACTGCCTTACTGTGAAACTCACTACCTCACCAGTGGGTGAGATAATACCTTTTATTGGGCCAACTTCTGTCAGTGAGAGAGACAAGCCTTTGAGCGACACACAGCTCTTCTTCATGTCTGGGAAATTTACTTAGGGCAGGTCTACACTTAAAACGCTGTATTGGTACAGCATCACCAAAGCAGCTGCTGTGCTGGAGGGCGTAAGCAAAGACGCCCCTACACTGACAGAGGAGCTTCTTTCATTGAGGTAGCGCTGTCTAATCGGAGTGTTGGGTGGGTATAACTATGTCACTCATGGGTGTGGCAACCCTACCTTCTCCCTTGGTGTTTAGCCAGCAGACAGGCATATATTACCATGCACAGACATGTATCTTATTTCTCTGCCCATGACCAGATTTCTTTGGATGCACTTGACTAGATAGACTGCACTCAGCGATTGTCATAACTCATAATGCAAAGTATACATACAGAGGTTTAAAACTAAGAGCTTTGAGGCAAGGAGCACATTTTGGTGTATGTTTGTCTGTGCCTAGCACTATGGGGCCCTGACCCAAGACTGGGGTGTCTAGATGTGACAGAAATACCAACAGCAAATAAACACATTTAAGTGATTTCATTATTTCTTATGTGTATTTCAGTAATGTCTAGGAGCCCCAGTCATGGAGGACCACTGTACAAACACAAAACCAAACACTGATTCTTGCCCCAAATAACTTACAATCTAAGACAAGAGATAACAGGTAGTCACAGAGACAAACTAGCTTCTGTCTATTCCAACCCATTTGTCATTACCAGCATTAGTATCTTAGTGACCAAGTGATCCTGCTCCCTCTGTGAACAATAGTCACTGTTCTTTCTGTTAGACACCGCTGAAAACCTGTTTACCTTGAACTGTTCTGACAGCTAATGCTGAAGCCCTTAGCACTGAAGTTCTCTCTTTACTGAGTTTTAAAATGCTCGCATCCCACCTTCACTGAATTTATTTCTCTAAGGTGCTTCTACAGCGTGTTCTGAGAAAAAAAAACCCATCTCCTGGTCTTACCCGACAAGGATCATAGCTTCTAATTTTCATTGTTCTCCTTTGTGCCTACACTTGTCCCTCTCAAAATTAAATGCTGCTGTGTGTGCCAACTCTCTGGTGTTCTCCCACAGGGCTCTCAATCAATCACAAACTCTTTGTTTACTCTCTTATAAAAAGAACATAGGGCAGGTTCATCATAACAGTTTTCTCTGGGGATACAAGCTTTGATTTCATTCTACTTTGATTTCTCACTTGGTCATTGTTTTGAAAGATTCCCCACGGAGTTGTGTCGCACATCACTGATTTCTCGCTTTCCCTGTCGAGATTCCAGAGAAAATGAGCAGCTTTTGTTACTAAGTCCCTCTGTCTCCCCTTCATTGTATTCCTCCCCATTTCACGCTGGCTGCTACTTTTAAGTGTTCACCCTGCTGCCACGAGTACCATCTGGAGCCTGTAAAATATGTGTTGTAAGGTATAAAATAAGTTTTCCTCTTCCGTCAGGAAGGAATGCCTTAAAACAACCCAAAACCATAGTGCTACATGAGACGCAGTCATTAAATAAAATAGCAATTTTCTTGCCCCCATAGATTTCACACTTCTAGACAGCAGAGAAAGGTGCTTCAATGATTTATTTATGTATTTGCTTTTCAGCGCCGTAGCTTCAAAGGCACAGCTTGGATTCTTTCTCTCACCCTTCAATAAAAACTCCAAGAGATTTGCTGAAATTACAGACTTCTCTTATTGAAAGAGTAACCCAAAGAGATCGTATTATTATGAAACAGATGAACAAATGCATCATGCTGTGCTCTTTCTGCATCCTGGGGACTGTTCCTCTTCCCAGAAGCCTCTTTTCTGCAGCTACCCTCCCAACTGTCCATAGCCTCCCTTTTATTTATTGTCCAGGTACCTCACTGCCTAACTAACTGCCTCACAATAACTCTGAGTTAGCAAGTCCCAGGTGAACCTGAGTTGCCTCATTCCCCCTCATGAAACCTGTAAAAGGCAGGCTGGGTCCCTGATCCCTTCAGCAGGCCAGCTACCCTCTGACAGGACATTTCTCTCATTTATTGTCTAAAGGAGAGAACCTTTGACAATGCGCCACCACCCAGTACTGCAATACACTGTCAGCATTAACTAGGAGCCCAATTATAGCCTGATGTGGGATTTGAACCAATGACTTTCTGCCCAAGAAGCAAGATTAGTACCCAATCTGGCAGTAATAATCCCATAATGAGAAATGCAATTTGTGGTAGCAAAACATTTTGTCCTCCGTATTTCCTAGAACTGTCTCTTAATAATTCTGTTTGCTTTAAATTGCTCTTGAACGAGCACAGAAAAAATAGCAAAAAGCACAAGTGCATGTGGAAATAGAAAAGGCACATTTTCAAGAGAACAGTTCATCACATAAGAATGGCCATACTGGGTCAGACCAAAGGTCCGTCTAGCCCAGTATCCTGTCTACCAACAGTGGCCAATGCCAGGTGTCCCAGAGGGAGTGAACCTAACAGGTAATGATCAAGTGATCTCTCTCCTGCCATCCATCTCCACCCTCTGACAAACAGAGGCTAGGGACACCATTCATTACACATCCTGGCTAATAGCCATTAATGGACTTAACCTCCATGAATTTATCCAGTTCTCTTTTAAACGCTGTTATAGTCCTAGTCTTCACAACCTCCTCAGGAGTTCCACAAGTTGCCTGTGCACTGTCTGAAGAAGAACTTCCTTTTATTTGTTTTAAACCTGCTGCCCATTAATTTCATTTGGTGGCCCCTAGTTCTTGTATTATGGGAATAAGTAAATAACTTTTCCTTATCCACTTTCTCCACATCACTCATGATTTTATATACCTCTATCATATCCCCCTTAGTCTCCTCTTTTCCAGTCTGAAAAGTCCTAGCCTCTTTAATCTCTCCTCATATGGGACCCGCTTCAAACCCCTAATAATTCTAGTTGCCCTTCTCTGAACCTTTTCTAGTGCCAGTATATCTTTTTTGAGATGAGGAGACCACATCTGTACGCCGTATTCAAGATGTGGGCGTACCATCGATTTATATAAGGGCAATAATATATTCTCCGTCTTATTCTCTATCCCCTTTTTAATGATTCCTAACATCCAGTTTGCTTTTTTGACCGCCTCTGCACACTGCATGGACGTCTTCAGAGAACTATCCACGATGACTCCAAGATCTTTTTCCTGATTCGTTGTAGCTAAATTAGCCCCCATCATATTGTATGTATAGTTGGGGTTATTTTTTCCAATGTGCATTACTTTACATTTATCCACATTAAATGTCATTTGCCATTTTGTTGCCCAATCACTTAGTTTTGTGAGATCTTTTTGAAGTTCTTCACAGTCTGCTTTGGTCTTAACTATCTTGAGCGGTTTAGTATCATCTGCAAACTTTGCCACCTCACTTTTTACCCCTTTCTCCAGATCATTTATGAATAAGTTGAATAGGATTGGTCCTAGGACTGACCCTTGGGGAACAACACTAGTTACCCCTCTCCATTCTGAGAATTTACCATTTATTCCTACCCTTTGTTCCCTGTCTTTTAACCAGTTCTCAATCCATGAATCACGCTGTATGAGTCAGATTTACCAGTATTCAGCTATTAGAAATACCTCTAACTCTGCACCTTTATGTATTAGATAGTGTATTTATTAAAGAGAATTTGCTCCTAGGTTTGATAAATTTATTGAAGGATTTTAATTTAAAGATCATTTTTCTATGTGCATTCATTGTCAGATAAATATTAGTTTGTCTCACAAGAAGTGGATTTATTATTGTTAAATCTCTTCTCTATTGGATATATAGTTGGAGAACAAAGATGCTAGTGGTAGCACAACTTAATAAACCTTATACAAAAACACCAAGTGGAACTTTACATTTGCAGATGAGACAATGATTTCTCCCCCTTCTTCCTCCCCTCTTTAACAGTGAAATCAGTGCTTGCAAAATATGCTAAAGCAATAGACTGACATTCCAAATATCTCCTCAGCACAGGTACAGCACAGGCTGTCAAAAGACAAGCTTCCCCCACATCGCTTCACTGGTGTGACTTAATCCTGGCCTATGGCAGTCCTTCCATTAAACTATAAAGGGCATGGCTCTGGCCCTCAGTCATTTGCATCTCTGTTGAGTCAAATGATGTCAACTGTGGCAATGAAACTATCGAATTTTTGATGTAAGGAAGGACGTGCTCATTTCCACCCAAATCGACAGTCAATTACTTGACATCCTGAGCGCTCTTAAACAAATTCAGTGCCTGTTATAGTTTAATGGAAGTGTCTCAATGGACTTTGGAGAGGATTTGTATCTTTTGCAAATGTAAAGTTCCACTTGGTGTGTTGGTTTAAAGTTTATTAAATTGTGGAAGCACGTGACCACCATGCTTTCGTATGGCTATCACTTACCATGAGTCTCACTCCTCACGCCCTGTTCTGGTTGCCTCTGTGCAAAACAGCTGAAAAAGCAGCCGGAAAAGGGTAAGCAACCAACCCCACTGACACAACGAAGCCTTTGGCAGGCTCAAAGCCACTATAGCCATCTTGGTATCACCCTCCACATAGGGGGTGGGGAATGGTTGTGCTGGGGCAGAGTGCACAGAGCAGTGGTTGGCTGCAGCCATGACAATGAGGCACCATTTCTCAAATGCAGCCACCAGGGAGTTTCCCTGCGGCCACGGCAGCTTCTTGGGTGGTGATGGGGGGGGGGGGGCAGCAAAGCCTGTCCCGGGGGGGGGGGGGGGCCCACCGCGGAAGGAGCAAGGGGGGTTCTCTACCGGGGGGGGGCGGGGGGGGGGGGGTGTTAGTGGGGCTCTGACTTCAGCCCTGGGGTGGTTGGGCATTGGGGACTTAGGGAGCCTGGCTGCAGACTACGGCTCCAGCCATGGGGCTTCAAACTCCAACCCCTGGCCTCGCAGTGGCGGGCTCCCATCCCCGGCTCCGGCCATGTGGTGCCAACCCTCAATCTCACTGTCGGTCGCTGGCCCCAGGCGCTAACCCCCGTGCATGTGCTCCGACCCCCAGCCCTAGTCACTGACCCCGGGTGTCGGCTCCAGACACTGACCCTGAGCTCCCGCAGCTATCGGCCCTGGGCGCAGATCCCCAGGGCTGGCCTTGGGCTCCCCCGGGGGCTGGCTCTGGATGCCACCCCCAAGCCCTGGCTGTGCGGCAGCAGGCGCAGACCACAAGCGCCAGGCCCAAACCCTGGTGGCAGCCAAACCCGGCCGTGCGCGCCGACCCCCAGCCCTGGCTGCTGACCCTGAGCACTGCTCCTGGATGTCAACCCTCAGTTCCAGCAGGAGCTGGCCACGGGTGCCCAGACGCCAGCCCCGGGTGCAGATCCCCAGTCCTGGTCGTGCGGCAGCAGCACCAGCCCCAGGTTCTGGCAGGTGCTGGCCCAGGACACTGACTCCCAGCCCTGGCTGTGCAGCAGCGGGCATGGACCCCAAGCACCGACCCTGATGCCAACTCGCAGCCCCGGTCACACAGCAGCAGGTGCCGGCTCCAGGTTCTGATCCCCAGCCCTGGCCACACAACTGCGGGCACCGACCCTGGGCTCCCGGGGGTGCTGGCCCAGGGCACCGACCTCCAGCCCCAGGCGCCAACCCACACCTCCGACCACGCGGTGGCAGGCCCCCCTCAGCCATTGCTGCCTCACCCCGCCATCCAGGTCTTAACTTGCCAGGACGTGGGTGAAAAGTGATATTAAACATAGACATATCACTTTTCACAGCATTATTTTTATTACTGATTCTGCACACACAAAAAAACACCATCCTATTTAAATACATTGCAATGAACTCGAGGTGTATACTTTCTTTTTCCTAAAGTTAATTAAGCATTTTAGGGGAAAGTGTCAGTGCAGGCACCAGCAGGAGCCGGTGGACGCATTCTAAGGCCACCAAAAGCATTGTTGTGAGACCCCCCCTTAGAGCAGTCCTTTGGGGAAGATTAGAACAAGTAGTTGTCTGGCAAAAACTGCTACAACCAGCTGCACCACTATGGCTGCCACCCCCAACTTTTCCTGGGACCACGGGATCCAGCGTGACACCCTTGTGCCTTCGTTGTCCTGATTCTGAGAGATGTCCTGGCCAGCCCAGGCCAAAGAGGGAGTGACCCACATGGCATTACTACCTCCACGAACACTACCTGGGATGAAAGACTGGGACCCTTCCTTCCCCCCCCCCCACCCCATGTATCCTTTTCATTCCCACTTTATTTCTTCGCTTTCTAGCATTCTCCTTTTGACTTCTGGCTGATAAGAATCTGGCTCAGCCATCCTGTCGTCAGATGTTTGGCTACGTGCACGTGTTATTTCTGGGTCTGGCCAGAGAGCCGGTACAGCAGGCTCCAATCAAACTGCCCAATAAGACCACAAGACTTGGTTTAGTAGCGAAGGCGCCCGGCCAGGTTTATTGCTGACAAAGCACGGTGCTAATGCCCTGGCTCAGTGGTTACATGGATGCCCATGACAATGGACACAGCTCAGTCAGTGGCGGGACTTTCCACTGCCCCCTAAGCTGGACGAAGGCTTAAAGCGAGGAATCCCAACATTTATAGACTGAGAGAAACAATCTGCGTTAAATAACTTACGTATCGTCTTACGCATTTGTTACCTTCCCTTGGACTTTCCTCCTGATGTTTCAGACAAAACATGACTATTCATCACTTTTGTCAAAACATTTTATCGTGTGCTAGGTTGGGGTGTTCTTGTGCTGGCATGCTGGAATGTGTGTTTCCATATTCAGTGTGTTTTCACAATGCTAGCAATACTGGTGCCGAGTTCACGTACAGGACATTGACTTGCAGGCAAGCATCTGCTTTTGACAGGGACTGATTGTTGCTCATAGCATAACTTTTGCTGACTTTGGTTCAGGCCTCAGGCCTTGCACCAGGCTCATGCATCAGGCTCTTTCTTTCTACTACATTCCCCCACTTTTTGTCTTTTTATGTGGATGTTTACCCATCGCCCGGACAGGGCCCGCCCCATTTTTTTTGGCGCCCCAAACAACGAAAAAAAAAAAAAAAAAAAGCCTATCGACAGCACTTTGGCGGCAGCTCAATTGCGCCGCTTCATTCTTCCTCTTTGGCGGCACTTCGGCGGCAGCTCAAAGAGGAAGAGAGGGACTGAGGGACCCACCGCCGAATTCCCGGATGTGCCACCCCTTTCTATTGGCTGCCCCAAGCACCTGCTTCCTTCACTGGTGCCTGAAGCTGGCCCTAGTCCTGGAAAAGCACAATGCATGGTGATGACCCAGTAGGCTAAATACTGTTAGGAGGTCACCTTACCTTACCATCCACACATTCACGTCCCTTAGTCTGCACATTCCCTCGTATGACTGATGGACAGATTTTATTTTCCAATTGATTGTAGTCCCTTATGGTGGGCCTGGGAATGTTAAGCCCGGGACTTTGATTAGGAATGTAGTGTTATGATTGAGCTTTGCGAGCACTTGCAAATAATTAACGTAGATGGATGATATAGAATTTGCATTTGTAGTGTACAGGTCTGTCGCGTCTTACGCGCATTTAACATGCGCGATTTCAAGTTTACGCTGTCGGCAAAAAAAAAAACAACAACAACAACACCCCCACCCCGCCTCCACTCCCTCCTTCCCCCATTGGATCCCTCCCCAAATCCCCGCCCTGGCCCCGCCTCTTCCCCAAGCACATGGCATTTCTTCTCCCTCCCAGGCTTGCCGCTGTAATGGCAGGGCAAGCCTGGAGGGAGGGGGTGGTGGCCGGCTTCCAGTTCCTGGAGCTGGTGAGTACGGGCACCGGGTGGGCAAGGGGGGGCTGGCAAGGGGGCTGCTCCCCCAGGAGGGAGACGGGGGGGGCTCCGGGGCTCCGGCAGTGGCGGGGGAGAGCGGCTCGGGGCTGCACGAGTGGCCATGTAAAGTTTATTGGCTAGGGGGACGCCGGCCGGTCCTCGCCCCTGTAGGGGGGTAGTAAGGATCCGAGTTCCCCCCTCCCCCCTCGGCCTGGCGCCCCCTTGCCAGCCCCCCTTGCCCGCCCGGTGCCCGTACTCACCAGCTCCAGGAACTGGAAGCCTGCCACCACCCCCTCCCTCCAGGCTTGCCGCCATTACAGCGACAAGCCTGGGAGGGAGGAGGAATGCAGCTCAGCTGAGGAGCCTGGACAAGGGGGGAGGGGGTGACTCGGCTCCTTACCTGGCCTGCGGCTGCCGGCAGAACATGCTGGCAGGGAGCGGGGACGCTACCCCCCTACAGGGCAGGGCGAGGAGCCGGCCGGGGGTCCCCCCCAGCCGATAAACTTTATCTGGCTACTCGCGTGGTCCTGAGCCGCTCTCCCAGGGCGCTGCTGGGGTCCGGAGGCCCGCGCTTCTCCCGCTCGGCTGCGCTCCAGCGGCTCCTTCCCCGCGGGGCGGGGGGACGCGCCCGCATGTGCCGGGGGGGGGGCTAATTCCCCTGGCACCGGCAAAACGGCTTTTTTTTTTAAGTGTGTTTTTTTTCCTCCCCCCCGGCTATACGCAGTTTTTGCTTTACGCGCTAACTGTGGAATGGAACCCCCACGTAAGATGCGACAGACCTGTATATGGGCCTATAGGTATATATGTATAGGATGTATATGTACATATGACACCACCTCATATCCAAGCATAACAATCCTTTTTCAATCTGGTGTTGTAGTCTGGCCCTTTTGCTTTGGTACCGCAGATAGCAACGCGCTCCTATTAGGGCCGTTACAGTTACCATGTGTATTACCATTAGCAGTAGGCTCAGTGTTTTGAAATAGTGGGATAGTACTGTGGGATACACGGTAGTAATGCCTATGTATATAAGAAGTAAAACAGAAATTTGGAGTAGTGGCATTACAAATGAGGCCTTTACATACAATTGCTTGTAATTAGTTACAGTACTGTCCATCCATGTTATAGGTTATGCTTTGCTGGTTCTCACCCTCTGGGTGAAGCTTTACTGGGCAGGAAACAAGAACGGCTAGCTTCTGTTCCATTGGTTGCATTGCTTTGTGTAGCGGACATAGATCCAGTTGTTTCTCATACCTGCTGTCTTTCCGATAACCTACTGAGTTGACAGTAACCAATTTATCAAAGACTGATGTGTCAGGATGTAGTATTGGTACCCGGACACTGAACAAGATTGTTTTGAAGAACATGTACCTCGGCTAGGATGCAGTGTCATTGATCCCAAATTGCAACTAGTATTAACGGAATTTGTTTACCCAATTTTTAGTTACTATGTCACTTAATTTCTTTACCAATTTGTTTTTCCTTGCCTTCATGTTCAATCTTCTATGAGAAGGCGTATTGCTTTCCCCTGCTGAACACTTTGTTTTAGCAAGAGTTAGTAACATAATTTTTACCAAGCTTTTTAGAGTTAATTGGCTTGTGATACCGATTTCACTTTTGTTAACTGTTTAGAAGCACAGATGTTAGCAAACCACTGCTTCCCTTTAACATAATTTAAAAGAGAATAAAAATTAAACCAAAATGAATTTTATAAATACAGGTCGATGCAAATACTTTGAGTGTATTCAAGTTTTCTGACACTTGGTTGTGTTTTGAAAACAAAGGTAGAAGCCTGTTGACAAGGTGGAAACTGTTGAAATTGTTTAGTTAGCTTTATGCATAAATTGTTATTTTTAAACATTTTTGCTATGCATTCTTAAAACTATATTTAAAAGTGAAAACAAGTTTATAAAAATCGAAACAAACAAAAATTGACATTTTGTTAATATTACCTTTACCTTAATGCTGAGGTTTCCCCTCCTTTTTCCCTCCCTTTAAAAAAAAAAAAAAAAAAATACAAATACAAATAAAAAACAAAACTGTGATTAATAAAAGAGAATTCTTTTTTGTTTCCAATTGCATTATTTGTTGAGCCAGAAATATATGTAACAATAGAACATAAGAACGGCCATACTGGGTCAGACCAAGGGTCCATCTAGCCCAGTATCCCGTCTGCCGACAGTGGCCAATGCCAGGTGCCCAGGAGGGAATGAACAGGTAATCATCAAGTGATCCATTCCCTATGTACATATGTAAATATGTAAAAAAATGGTAATAATATTATCATGGTTATAACCCAACCATAATTTTAAAATAGTGTGGTACCACTTATATTTTAAAAAAGGGTATAACATTGACTTTTGTTGCAACAAAATAAAAATAATAAAAAGGTAATCATGTTACACGTACAACACAGAACAACATACATGACATACAGGACAAACTTACAATTAAAAACAAATGGCACCAGAATGCTTTTCATAACTATACAAAATAAGGCATTTAGTACTTAGTTATTAAAACAATACATTAAAAAAACCAGACCGATAAACAAAAGGGTTAAACATTTAAGCAAGCAAGTTATTACCTTATTTAAAACTTTTTAATAAAAATTGATAAAATTCATATTAATATTTGCCAAATTTGTTGTATTAATTTAGTAACTTAAGGCATTTTCCATTACTTTCTATTAAGCTCTATTTTAAAACTCTGCTATCTGGAAATAAGGAGAGTCCACATTCCAAAGATTAGTCAGTGGTTAGCGTTAGAAGCAGAGTCTGTATTTCTGTTGCTAGGTAACCGTATCTTTCAGAAAGATAGGCGTATTTCCCACTGTTGCATTCCTGAAGGGTTAAAATGGATTAATGTACTGGAATTATTTAAAGTAAAGTTTTTACCTTGTTTTCTCTTTGTTGTTTTGTTCAGTTTTCAATTGCTTTATTTGTCAGAGGTTTCTGTAAAAACTCTCACTTTTAACTTTTAAAACAGAGCAGAAGTGAGGAGAGGTCGGGGGGGGGGGGAGGAGCAACCCGAGCCAAGAGAGATTAATTCTATCTTAAAGTACAGGCGACAGCAAATTTAGCAAACTGAGAAAGACTATAAAGGAAAACTTAACCGATCTGTCAAAATATCTGAGAAAGAAGGTTCTCTTTTTAGCTCTGAGCGCAAAGTGTGGTTCTGTGGGTCGAAACAGTTGGGAACCCCCACCCCGGGGTTTTATTCTGGCTCAGAGGAGAGTGGGGGTAGTTACCTGCTCTTGTAAAACCTGAATTTGTTCCCCCAGCGTCTGTTGCTTTCGTTTGCACGCCAAACGGATTGCAGGAGTGCCCTTTTTTGTGGCAGTTAACTGTTTTTGGGCAACTCCACGTGTTAATGCATCAATTCTAAGTGTTAACCCGCTTAATATTGTTTGCTGCTTCTCCTTCCTGTGCACTCACTTCTCCTGTTCTGACAGGCACCAGCTTAGGTCTCAATTTCAGTTTTTACCAGAACCTGGCTTTTAATATACGGTGATGGTTGCACAGCAGTGGCCCATTTCATTTTTTAATTTTGCTAGGGCCACTTTTTTCCCATTTCTGTCCCCACTCTTCAGGCACAGGGTATCTAACCGGAAGTCCATTGTTGACTACCAACATTTAAAACAGGGGCAAGCACATCAATTTGTTGTAGGTTTTTTACAGCTATTTCCAATGTTTTAGTCTGTTCCTGGGAGCCAATAAAGTTGTTAAAATGAAAGTCTTACTTAATACTTTATATTTCAACTGCTTTAACTCTTTTTCCTTTATCTTTAATAAATGGCTAAAAAGGATTTTTAATAGTGCTTGTGCCATGGTACTAAGCAAGCTGAGGTCTCTAAACCATAACCCTGAACCTTGTTTAACACTACTCCATGTTGGACAGTGACAGGGTCATTTAACACCTTTAGCACTTTGGGCGCATATTCCATCAAATGTAATGCAATAAAGTCAAAATGTGGCTTAGTACCACCTTTCTCCCCCTTTTCCTCAACTGCACCAGTGAATTGAGCCCATAGGTCCCAAATATCCCATTTTAATTCTGCAGTCATCATGGTTTAATTCTTCTTTCAATTTGCATTTAATTCCTATAGCAGTTTGGCATATCAGTGGTATTCAGCTACATGGGCACATGCCCCTCAGACAGCATGGTAGCTCAAAATTGTTCTCCTATGTTCTCTAGCTATACATTTATGTTCAATCAACCAGGATTTGTCTATTTTGTTGTGTGATTCATAGCTAATTATGTGATGTCAGAGTGCTGGAGTGTTTTCAAGCGTCTGCAGTTTTTCCCCTCCATTCTTATTGCTAAGTTTTGTATATTTACTGAGGCCAAGGTCATCCAAAGCATTGTGTTATTCCCCCTCCCTCACCCCCAACACACACACACACATTTTATTTTTAGCTTTAGCATGGGAACTTATTGAAAGCTTCCAGACTACTTAGGAATCGTCAGTCCTTAATTAAAGCTATTGATTGTGTGGTTTGAAAGAATCTCACATTTCATAAGACTACAAGCTCAATCTCAACGGCTGCTTGTGTGTGTACTGTGTCGGCCTCCAGAGGCTGGGCTACTCTCTCAATTAGAGGAGATCTCCCATGTGTTAGAAACCTGTCCTGTTGATTGATGCTAGGTTTGAGGTTTGCTAATGATTGTGGTGTATGTAGATACATACGATATGCTTGTTACATAGCCATATGACTTCTCGGAACATTTTTTTCTCTTACAAAATTCGAACAGTGGAAACCTAGTACAGTGAATCCACTCTTTGATAATACTTCTATCATAATTTTACATCTATATAATAATAATGTCCGTGGCTCTTAATCAGGCCTGTGGCCATATTGTTCTCAGCATTGTAAAAAAAGATACACCTGAAGACGTGGTCTCTGTCTTAAAGAGCTTCAACTCCATACACATACCCTAAAGGGACCAGATTCGTCTCTGCAGCTTTAATGATAATACTGAGCTCTTTTCATCCATTAATCTCAAAGCACTTACTTTACAAAGGAGGTAACATTAGTTCCATTTTACAAATGGGGAAACTGAGGCATAGAGGTAAAGTGATTTCCTAGGGTCATCCATCAGGCTACTGGCAGAGCTGGGACTAGAATGAGGTCTGCTGAATCCCAATCCAGTGGGTTTATACACCAGACCACACTGCCTTGCCTAACAATATGGCTGAAGCTTTATTGGACCCCTGCTAGCACAAGTTACCTGAATTAACGCATTACTAGCTGTCCTACCCTGGATTCCTCATTTTGGGGACTCACCACTTCCTGACAAACTGGATTGCATCATCTTCTGCCATAGCAATCCAGGGAGTGAATCCATGCCCAAGGAATCTATGCTACCACTAACAAGGTTGTTTTCATAGCTGCATCCCTTATTTACTAAGCCTTCACCATCTGCTCCAGCCTGCAAACAAATGAACATAATTCACATTGCAATTACATTATAAAGAAGTAAGCTATAAGTGATTTAAAAGCATCTATATGTTCTTTATTCAGCACATCTGCTGTGCTCTTATTTGCAAGTGTTTCAAGCACAAATCAGGGGAAGCATTTCTCTTCCTCAACCGATCTATATTTATTTAAAAAAACTTAAAGTAAACAAGAATTTATTAAAATACTGGGGTTTTTTACCCTAATAAAAGTTTAAGGCCTTGTTCACGAAAGATCCCTACCTCTCACTACCTGCCTTTCACGTGCTACAGTTTAAGAAAAATCATTCAGTACATTTCCTCTTTTCTTAGCTACAGATAAATCATCATTCAGCAACACAGCTTTGTGAACATCAAACTGGATGGCAGGCCATTGGATAATAGGTATTAAAAGAATATAATCCCTACTTAAAAAAAACCAAAACCACTCCTTTGCTAAAATTGGTAATGGTTAAGGCAGCTGGTGTGCTGAGACCACTGCTTAACACCCTGACGAATATGGTCTCCTGGTCCTCCCCAGCCTGTCTGCTTCCAGCTGTTGTCTCTTGTTGTAAACTTAGATTGTAAAACACTGTGGGGCAGGGACTGCTTTTTTGCATGATGGGGTCCTAGTTCCTGGGGTTCCTAGGTGATACTGCAATACAAGTAACAAATATGGGGCCAGGTTCACGAACTAGATTACAGACTCTTTGCATCCCTCGGGTGGTATGAAGGGGCAACTCACCAGCCACAAAAGCTCAGCAGAGAATTCCCCTTACATAAGGGAACTCCCTGAGGGAGCAATGACACTGCCATTGGGCTCTGCTTCTCTGTTCCACCTTCCAAAACAGAAAGCATGTCAAGGAACAGAGCAATAGTAGGAGGTATAGCAGAGTAGATGAATCTGGTCCCTTCAACAGGATCGTGTGCATGTGCACAACGCAATCCTCCACTGGCATCGGATCCTTAGCCAGGAGTGACAACAGCTTTAAACTGTGTTGGGCTGAGCCACGCCCGAAGAATCAGGAAGCCATTTCCAGCTCCATAAATGTCCCTTCATCACTCAGTGCAGGAGACAATCTAGCCCCTGAAGTGCTAAGGTCACAAATGGTAGAGAGAGACCCACCATATGCCCTGGCTTTAAAGAACAGTGATTGAACAACACAATAAAAGGCAATATGAAGGTATTTAGAGAGCTTATGTGACAGTGGTACATGTAATCCTTTAAAAAGGGAGGTTAAAACTGTACTTTGGTCAAATGCAGAAGCATTCTTTAGTATGATGTAGTGTTATGAGCACCTAGCACTGTGCAAGTATTTACCAAGCCTAGGATCTGCTGAATAATTAAAATGATGATAATGGCAATATTGTAATGTTTTATGAGGCAGCAATCCAGTTACCAAGTGGATAAATAATGAGGCCAAAGGGTTCAGTCATGATGAGGGGAAAAGGGTTATCAGTGTAACCCACTATGCTTTAGCTTTTAAATAAATGGTGGTGTGTGTGTGTGTGTGTGTGTGTGTGTGTGTGTGTGTGTGTGTGTG
>NW_020699449.1:12305918-12415826 GCF_002925995.2 Terrapene triunguis | reverse complement strand
TGTGTGTGTGTGTGTGTGTGTGTGTGTGTGTGTGTGTGTGTGTGTGTTAAGTAAACACTTGCGGAAATCCTTGACTGGACGGTGTACTGGTGGATTTTTGAATAAGAACTGCAACCTTAACTAAGTTACCAAATGGAAACTATGATAATCCCATTTTCATATGGTCACACACACTTTCCAAACATGTAACTTTGGGATGAAAACTGGGTTTGGTGACGGTGGAAAGTTTGAGCATAATCCCTTGCGTCATTTTTGAGTACTGGAAAATTGAAAGACACATGTTTACCAAATAAAAAGAAAGTTACACACATTTTATCCAAGGAAAATGGTAAAAATGGGATGTTTGATATTTGAACCCATATACCGGTAGAGTGCTTACTGAGGACGAGCAACTTTACTTATCTATAAACAACTGTTTACCAGCCAATATATTACCACTCATGAAAACTGTCTACTAAGTCTGTCCTGTAGAAAGATTCCCACAAGTGTGCACTTAAATTTTGATGCACTTGTACATGTAGGTACATAAGTGAGTTAATGCTAATGAATGTTCTTTTCTCTTTTGGTTAAGCCACTGACCTGGGACTTGGGATATAGCAACTCAATTTCCAGCTCTATCACAGACTCCCTCTGTGATTTGTTTTCCCATCCAATGATTTTTTTTTTAAATCCTGTCCCAAATCTAAATTAAAAGTCAAAAACCTAAAAAAACCCACCACCTTGAAAATCGAACACAAAAACAAAACAAATGGTTTGGTTATTGACATTAAAACAAATTAAAATGGTCAAAAATTAAACTATAATTAGCTTCAAAAACCATCTTTCTGAACTACAAACTGGAATTTGTCAAAACATTTTGTTTTGACAAATTAAAGCATTTGAAAGAAGTTTCCAAGTCAAAAAAAATCATCAAAACCAACCCTTTCCTGCAGTGCCTTGGTTTTGATTAATCAGCGTTTTCTGATAAAAAATTCCTGCCTGGTTCTCTGTGTATGACCCTAGGCAAGTCACTTAATCATTTTGTGCCTTACTTCCTCATTTTACAAACAAGGTTTATTTAGACTGAATCACAGCCCCTGCTCTGTGAACATACAATGCTTAGTACAATAGAGACTGGATCTAGGTTTATTATTGCTCCAAACCTAGATCATTTTTAAGGCAGCTTGAGTGGCAGTTAATAGTTATCAATCTGTTTGGTGCATCCCGCACAATGATTTATTTTAGATCTCACTAGCTAAACAAGATCATTCATGGGCTGTATTTGCATGAAAAACATCCAGGAAACACCTGGCTATTGTAGGAAGTAGTGTTTGGTTATGTCTACACTGCACTCTAAGCTAGGGCTGTGACTCAGATTTGAGCCCCTCTTGCATTCACACACAACTCAGTCCGGTTTGGGTCAGCAAGTACTCAGGACCCAGCTCCGAGGACGACAACGCTAAGGAGTTGGGTCAGAGCCTGAGTCTCTCTGAATCGGGTCCAGTGTGAATGGACGTCAAGCTGCAGACCTGAGTCAGAAGGTCTGCATAGTGCAGTATAGCTAAGACCCCTGGGTCCAGCAACCGTAAACCAGGTTAATAATGCAGTGTGGACACTCTAGCGGGGAGAGGGGCATGGATCACTAGTCATGTCGCACTCCCTATCAGTACCCGGCTTGGGCCTGGGAAGCTAATGATCCAATCAGTGGACTAAATTCAGTGATGAGTCCTGGTCCCGTGCCACCTGAAGAAGGGGCTTAGAACCACTGAGTCCACAAGCCGGGTCCCACAGACCCGGGCTTAGTGTGCAGTTTAGACATACCCTTAGATATGCAGACCCCGTTCTGCAACGAGTCTTTCACACGTGCTTAAAGTGTATGTACTGAAAATAATTCCATTGAAGCCAATAGGGCGACTTACATAGTGCATAAAATTTATCATGTATATAAATCTTTGCAGGATCATGGTAAAAACATGCATCACTCTTCCTGCGTTTCAACTTGGACAATTGTATCAGCCTTATCTAAATTCTCCTTTCACTCCAACTGAATGAGGAATGATCTTTTTAGTCTTGGTTCTGAATATTCAGCTTCGATAGTGTTAAGTCTATTGAAGTCAGACGTTTTGATTTTTCTTGGTTTCCTGTTCCTGAAACTCTTCTCTCTTGGGAAAAGATACATAACTTTCCGAGTATAATAAATGTTTAAAAATTGGAGATTAGTTTTGACAGCCGGTAGAGAGAAATGCCCCTGGGAAATATTGTCGTCCTATTCAGCATTTCACTATGTCATTTCATTATCGTTGTACAACTTTCAAATTTTACAAAAGACACAATGCTACATTTCTAATTTCCTACGAGTTGCTACAATAAAGTCTCAGTCTATCCCCCTTTCATTTATTAAGGCCCTTTACAGAAAATCCTCTACCTTCTGTATTATATATGAAAACCTTTTCGAGTGTCAAATCTGGCCATATTGTGTTCCATTATTTTTGTAGAGACACCCGCCAACTGCAGTGAGCAGGTGAGAGGTTCTTCCTCCATAGGAGTTCTGTTTGACAGACTTTTGCAACCTGGCCCCCCTCCCTGCAAAGCAAGCTAGCAGACATGGTATGTCTGCACAGCGGTTTGGAGGGAGTCTACCAGCCCAGGTTGACAGACTTGGGCTGGTGGGACTCATGCGAATGCTCTAAAAATAGCCAGAGAGGCAGCACTTGGAAGATATGGCTCAGGCCGGAGCTCAGGTTCTGAAGCTTCTGGAGGGGGTTGGGCTTCAGAAGCTAAATTCCCACCTTAACTGCAGCTTCAAAGCGTGCGGCTATTTTACTAGCCCGAGGCTGTTGACCCAGGCTGGGAGGCTCCCTCCTGCTCACTCCAAAATGCTGTGTAGACATACCCACCGAGTCTCTGCAAATGCTTTGATAACTAATACTATGTGCTTGTTGGGCCAAGCTGCTCAGATGATGCAAGTCAGCCTAGCTCCACTACTTCAAACACGACGTATACGGATCTTAACATCCTCATTTTAGTTTCTAGCAGATCTAACCAGAGAGAGGCAAATACAGAAAACAACTAAAAAACTCTCCTCTGCCATGAAGCCTATGAAGAACTTGACAACTGTTAGATTACGGGTGTGCTGGGACTGCACCCCATCAAGCGGACAACACTGTTGTGATGTCTTTCCCACTCCATCAGTCAGTCTGTTTCCATCGGTTGTCTCTGGTCATGTAAATGAACTTTAAGTATAAGGCAAGTTACTGCATGCAGGCGAGGATGTGAATCTTGTACTGCACCAGCTTGCTGCACAGAAACATCCTGTGTGGACGTTGCTGCAGTGCCCTGAAAGTCCCAGAGCGTGTCTTGGTTTATTACTCTTTGAAAGAGTAGTATCCCAAGCCACTCTCTGGGACTTTCAGTGCACGGTAGTAGTGTCCAAGCGGAAGTTTCTGCGCAACAAGCTGGTGCACAGTAGATTTATACCATGGCTTCAGCGGTGGCTCTATGTATTTTGCCACCCCAAGCACGGCAGTCAGGCGGCTTTCGGCGGTGCGCCAGCAGGAGGTCCGCTGGTAATGCGGATTCGGCGGCATGCCTGCAGGAGGTCCGCCGGTCCCGCACCTTCGGCGTACCCACCGCGGAATTACTGCCGAAACTGCGGGACCGGCGGACCTCCCGCAGGCATGCCGCCGAAGGTGGCCTGACTGCCGCCCTCACGGCAACTGGCAGGCTGCCCCCCATGGCTTGCCGCCCCACTTGGTGCGCTGGTGCCTGGAGCCGCCCCTGCATGGCTTGTACTTGCTGTACAGATAAGCTCTTACCCAGGCACTAATACAAATCAAGTAGACATTTCATTTAATTTAGACAATTTTATTTCAATTTCATCTTTACTTTCTACAAATATTCCAGTGAACAAGTGCACTGGAAGAGATAATTGCTGAAACAAGAGTTTTTAAACAAATATAGTAAGGTATTCATGGAAAATTTAGAATGATGAGTATTTACACACAATACCTGACTCTAATTCAGTCGTGTCCAATTAAAATACAGCCTAAGTTTCAAATTGATACCAAATATTCTAAGCAAAACTCACAGCAGAGCGAACACAACCAGTCCACAGATTGAAATGTGTCCCACTCATAAAATGCTCATTGAATAATGTAAAAAAAAGTGAATACATTCATGAAAAATTACATTCTGTTTGTGGACTACCAATGGTAAAAAGAGTTACATTCAATTACTTACATGTTTGCTACAAAAAGATCACCCCTCCATAACCCATGGGAGAAGTTTGTGGTGGTCACAAGTGGCAGGGAGGATCTACTGCCTACTGTAAAACCCAAGAATCTGTGGTTAAGGGTAAATCTGCAGACCCCAGGTTTGGGTTTTTTCCCCTCTGCCCCCACACCAGCAAAGCTCACTTAGGGATCTTGCTACCATTCCTTTACTTTCCATTTCTCTATTAGCAATTTCACTGCCCCTGCTCCACCCAGACGGGTAAAAGATATGGAGTGCAGCTAGTGCTAGAGTTCTGATTGGAAATTCTCCAAGTCCTGAAGATGGTATGCCACAGAGGGTCCTCTCCCAGGTTCTGCCCCAAGCACGAACCTTCCCCCCTACACAGAGGCCAGAATGACTACAGAAGGGCTCTGTGGGGATGGGAATTCATGGATTTAAGGGAGGGGCATGTTTGGAGCAGGATGGGACAGATCACATTCCAGACTCACTGCTTTCCCTCTTCCATATTCCACACCACCGTTCTGCCCACTATTATAAACTGAAGGGCCACGTATCATAGCACACATACATACTGCACCATATATGTAATGAGAATCAAAACAAGTTTATAAATATTAAAAATTAGTAACTAATGGGTGGGTTAGGATAAGTACTACTTCTTTAGAAAATTCATTTCAGGCTAATCTGATGTCTAATGAAATCAACATCCACTGCCTGTCAAAATACCCAATTGCCCTGAAATTCCTCACTGACACTAATATAAAATGGATTTAACTCCACTGAAGCCAGAGTTTCACTGGTTTTACACCAGCAAGAGTCAAAGCAGAACCTTGGATTCTCCAGAAGTAACTAGCCTCAAGAGGTTTTGGATACAGCACCTGAACTGATTTAATAGATCTATGAAAGTCTGCCATATGCAGGGTCCTAAACAATAAAGAACAATGGACTGCAACAATCTCAGAACTGGTAGGTAAGGTCCCATGGGAAGAAAATCTAAGGGCGAAAGGAGATCAGGAGAACTAGCAGTTTCTGAAGGAGACAATATTAAAAACTCAACTGCAAACTATCCTGATGCAAAGGAAAGATAGTAAGAGACCAATATGGTTCATCAGGAGCTCATTAATGACCTGAAAATCAAAAAGGAATCCTACAAAAAGTGGAAATATGGATTAACTGCTAAGGAGGAGTCAGGGCCGGCTCTAGGAATTTTGCCGCCCCAAGCAAAATCAATTTTGCCCCCCCCCCCTGTTTTTTCTTACCCCACCCCCCGGCCCCGCCTCAACTCCGCCCCTTCCCCAAATCCCCAGCCCTGCCTCCTCCCCGCAGGCTCTCAAGCCTGGGAGGGAGGGGGAGCAGCGGCGCGCGAATCAGCTGTTTCATGCACCGTGGTGCGCGAGCGGCGGCAGCAGCGGAGGTGAGCTAGGGCGGCCGGGGCACATTTTTAGGGGCGACAGGGGCGGCATTCTGGCGCCGGCCATGCCGCCCCTAAAAATGTGCCGCCCCAAGCACCAGCTTGTTTTGCTGGTGCCTAGAGCCGGCCCTGGGAGGAGTACGAAAGAATAGCACAAAAAAGTAGGGACAAAATGAGACAGGCTAAGAGACAAAGTGAATTACACCTAGCAAGGAACCAAAGGCAATAAGAAGAGGTTCTTTAAATACGTTAGGAGCACGACAAAGAAAAGCAGGGAAGGAGAGCTAATAACGGATGATATCAAAAGGCTGAGGTGTTTAATGCTTATGTTGCTTCACTCTTCACTAAAAGGGTTAATGGTGACCAGATACTCAACCCAATTAATATTGACAAGGAGGAAGGAACACAAGCCAAAATAGGGGAAACAACAAGTTAAAAGAATATTTAGGGAAGTTAGATTTACTCAAGTCATCAGAGCCTGATGAAATTCATCCTAGGGTACTTAAAGAACTAGTGAAGCAATCTTGAAACCATTAGCAATTATCTTTGAGAACTCGCGGAGGACAGGCAAACATAGTAACTATCTTCAAAAAGGGGAAACTTTTTTTCAGCTATCTTCAAAGAGGACCTGGGGAAATTATAGACTAGTCAGCCTAACTGCGATCCCTGGAAAGATACTGAAATAAATGACTAAATAATCAATTTGTAAACACCTAGAGAATAATAGTGTCATAAGGAACAGACAGCATGGATGTGTCAAAAACAAACCGTCCTAATTTTCTTCTTTGACAGGGTTACTGGCCTAGTGGATGGGGTGAAGCAATAGACATGTTATATCTTGATTTTAGCAATGTTTTTGACACAGTCCCAAGTCTCATAAGCAAACTAGGGAAATGTGATCTAGGTGAATTTACTATAAGGTGGGTGCATAACTAGTTGAAAGACTGTACTCAGCAGGGCCAGCTCCAGGCACTAGCAAAGGAAGCAGGTACTTGGGGTGGCAAATGGAAAGGGGCGGCCGGGTCTTCGGCGGCAATCTGGCGGCAGGTCCCTCAGTCCCTCTCTTCCTCTTTGAGCTGCCGCCGAAGTGCTGCCAAAGAGGAAGAGAGGGAGTGAAGGACCCGCTGCCGAATTGCTGCGGAAGAACACAGTGATGAAGTGGCGCGATTGAGCTGCCGCTGAAGTGCCGCCAATCGTCTTTATCTTTTTTAGCTTTGCTGCTTGGGGAGGCAAAAAATCTGGAGCTGGCCCTGGTACTCAGAGTAGCTATCAATGTTTTACTGTCAGAGTAGGAGGTGTATCTACTGGGTCAAGGGTGGGGTTAGTCTTGGGTCTGGTACTAGTCAATATTTTAATTAATGACTTGGATAATGGAGTGGAAAGTATACTTATAAAGTTTGCAGATGACACCAAGCTGGGAGGGGTTGCAAATATTTCAGAGGACAAGATTAGAATTCAAAATGACATTAACAAATTGGAGAATTGGTCTAAATTCAGACTTGATTTTCAAATGTTTGCAGTTTGGTTGTAGCTGTGTTGGTCCCAAGATACGAGTGAGACAAGGTGTGTGAGGTAATATCTTTGAAGAGCTCTGTGGAGCTCAAAAGCTCATCTCTTTCACCAACAGAAGTTGGTCCAATAAAAGATATTCCCTTCCCTGTCTTGTTTCTCAGTTTTCAAAGTCAGGCATAGTTTTGTTCACAGGAATGTGTGCGCAATTTGCACAGGCAGTAATGCACGGCCGATGGGATATTTCTATGGTGCTCACTTATCACCCAGTACTTAAAGCAGAACTCCTGTGAGCCGCTTATTCCATGGCCAGTTCCAGAAAATAGCGCAACAGCACCCTGCCCAGCTGTCTTCGAAGCTTAGCCCGGAAAGACAGTCCCCAATACCCCAGTGCAAGTGGCTTCCAAGAGCCATAGCCATCCTTTGGCATATTAGTGTACCCGATTTTTGTTTTCAATCCCAGTAATTCATGTGCACATTAATCATGTGTTTACACATGGGGGGGGGTGGGAGACTATGTTTTCAGAAGTGCTCAGCACCCGGAATCTCCCACTGGGAACAATAGCTACTGTTGAGTGTTCTGCGTTTTTGAAAAAATCAGGCGCTTATTGTTTAAGAGACCGTCTGCTGTTAAGTTTTCTTCATGTCAGCGCTTGCAAGTAGCGCCGTAGCACTGTAACTATTATTGAACACGTTCACTAACATCTTTGCTGTAAAATGTCCATTAATGGGAAAAAAACAAATCAAAAGCCCACCAGTGGGGGAGGGGACACAAATCCAGGCTAGCCTCCTCTGGGTTTCTCAGAGTCGGGTCTTATCTATGTCTGTTGTATAAGAGACTTGCTCATGGGAGTGGCGCCAGGGATGTCAAGTACAGTTAACAACACAGGCAAACCAGGGACTTGTATTCTAAGCTGTCTGGGGAAGGAAAGGTCTGTTTTGATATTTGCATGGTTCAGGGGTTGAGCACATTGTCAGGGCTTAATAATAGGCAAGACCCATTAGTTCCCATCCTTCTGCTCCTTTGTGGCCCCTGTACTAACTGAACGGTGGCAAGGAAGACAATGTACAATGGCTAACTGTGATGCCCCAAGTATGAGATTTGAGGTAAACTTCTCAATGTCAGCCCCTTAATCTGGTCAATATGGGGGTTGATGGCAGATGGACGAGTGAAAAAACCTGGTCAATCTGGGGGTTGATGGCAGAGAGGACGGGTAAAAAAAAAAAAAAAAATCACAACTCTGCCTACTCTGTGGAGTTCAAAAGCTTGTCTCTCTCACTGATAGAAGTTGGTCCAATAAATGTCGTTACCTCACCCACTTTGTCTCTCTCCCAACACTATATATCAATTCCGGAACATTATTAATTCTCCTATCACAGTGGTTTGTTTCTGAAGCCTTTAGCTGTCTCCTGGTTTGGGGAATTCTAGGAAACAGAAATGATGTCTGGTGAGGTTGCACCACACTTTCATCCTGAGAATCCCTGAGGCAATGGCTACAAATCTATAGTGGCAACTGTTGCTATGCAGTTTCAGCAAAGGGGATGTATCTTTCTGCTATATTTGCTGCAGCTGACAACATTTCTGTGGAATTGATTGGTCAATACTGGCCTCAGCCGCCATACAATATTTATAATATTAAAACCAATATTAGGTCCTAGGGCCAGGCCACAGTGGATTGCATTTGTGCTTCTGCTGCAAAATATGGTAGTAAATTCACAGAAGCCCGAGAGGGAGATGCTGCAGTTACTGTATGACTTTTGTTGCTGAGGCTCTCTCTCCAGCCTCCGGGAAAGCTGTGCCTTGCTCTTTTCTTGAGAGGAAAAGTGGTGGGTTTTGATCTGAATCATTAGTTTTCTCCTGTTCCCTAGACTCTCCATCATGACCTCTGATTGCCCTTTTCCCCAGCTATTCAATAAGTTGGTATCTTTTTTAAAGAGAAGAACCAAGGAAAAGTAAATATCCACTGCCCTCTATTGCATCCCTCTATTGCAAACATTGAATAACCCTCACAATACCCTCTGAGAGGTAGTTTATATCACTAAAAGTGATTTGCAAAAGCACTCAGTATTGGCCTTTATCCATCCATTTTTGGTTTTATATGGCTGTCCATCACAGTGTTATCTGGACACCTTCCCCGTAAAAATCAGTAACAATAGGGAAGTCCATAGTAGACTTCATGGGGTATCTGGCACTTCCCTTTTTGGGGTTAAAGTGCTGCTTGGGGGAAGGATATGTGTTTTGTTTTCTCTTTTCTTTTTTGGCAGGGGAAGGAAATGGGTTGGGGAGGGGAAAAGAAGATTTAGGAGTCAAAGAAGATGGTAGCATTTTGAGTGTCATTCTTATTCTCTTCCACTGAAGTCTCCTCCCACTAGGGCAACCAGACAGCAAGTGTGAAAAATCGTGACGGAGGTGTGGAGGTAATAGGAGCCTATATAAGTAAAAGACCCCAAAATTGGGACTGTCCCTATAAAATCGGGACATCCAACCTCCCACTGAAATCAAAAATGCCACTGAGCAGAGTAAAGCCATTGCCAGGCACTTTTGAACATCCCACCCTTAACAGGTATATCAGAGAGCCTTCCAGCCAAGGATCTCAGTGCTCTTTAATGTCACCCAGCCTTCAGACACCTCCGTGAGGTAGGGAAGCATAATCCTGTCCTCCAAGGGTGCTATTGCATTGACTGTGGGAGTCAAGAATGTCACTGGCCCAACAGTGTATTCAACGCACAAGGAGCACAGGTATTCTGCAGCAAGGAACTTACAACCCCATTTTAAGAGAGCTGTGAAAGCTCAGTCAGCATCTGATGGGCTCCAGTGCCGGATACAGATGGATAATGTTCTAACTTCATTAAATTATATTTGTCTTCAGTGGATCAACTTTGACATGCTACATGGACATGTCGCTCAGTGAGTGAAAAATACCTCAGGTCAATAATCTAGTTATCTGTAGGTGTTTGTACTGCAGCTATCACAAATATCTAGGCACAATAAGAAAGTTATTTGATGTGATGCACAGGAACCTTAAATAGAGGTGGTGTGCAAGGCTCCAGGAGTAGGTTTCAAATCTAGACAAGGCCGACTGATAAAGGCATCAAAAGCTAGTGGGAACATCTGATGTCAATTTGCCACTTGACGAACTGCCAATGTAAAGAATTCAGAGCAGGCTTAAACCGGTCACATCAGCTCACACCACTGAGCAATTGCGCTGGAACAGTAACACAGTGAAAAAGCCACCACACACAAACATGTGTCACACATGTTCTCAGGAAGATTCTGACACTAGACATCTACTATTCATTCACCAGGGAACAAGTCATCCCTTCCACGGGCAGAGGAGATGAAAACCCTACAGATTTGATAATGGCAAGCACGGAGCGCATAAGAATGCTTCTGCAGCCCCATTATCTCCTTCCCGCAGGTGTCTCTGAATTTGTCCACCTATGGAGGAGGACAGCCTTTGTCAGGGACATACATAATCCCACCCCCCCAAAAAACCCACACACATTCACACTCCACCCCAAAATGGAATCCACACAGAAGTTAATACTGACCAAGTCTGTTTGTTAAACTTTGAACTGAGTTCCTCCATTGCAGACCTTTCCCCAGCCCAAGCCCTTGGCAACCCAGCCACAGGCGTTGAATTCTGCTCAACCCCCGACTCCACCCCCATTCCAACCCCTTCCTCAAAGTCCCTGCCCCAACTCCGCCCCCTTCCTGCCCATATTCCGACTCCTTCCCCAAGTCCTTGCTACGCCCCTGCCTCCTCTCCTGAGCACGCCACATTCCCATTCCTCTACCCCCGCCCCCCAGAGCAGCCAAACAGCTGTTTGGTGGCAGCCAGCGGCAAGCACTGGGAGGTAGGCAGAGGAGCAGGGACGTGGCATGCTCAGGGGAGGAGGCAGAGGAGGAGGTGGGGCGGGGGGTGGGAGGGGAGCTTGGCTGCCGGTGAGTGCAGAGCACCCACTAATTTTTTCCCATGGGTGCTCCGGGGCTGGCACCTATGAGCCCAGCAGAGCTAAATGAGGATAGCCAACTGTGATGGGAGTGTAAGGGCACAAGGACTGTACCTAGATAGCTCTGGCCTTCCACACATCCCCATACATTTGATTTTCACAGGCCAAGTTCCTTCATGCAAAGCGAGCTGGAAATGGATTTAGGAGTGTGTTTGTTTAGCTGTCTGAGTTTACCATATCACACAGCTCACGTTTGTGATCATGTTTGAAAATTAAACTTAACCACTTCCTGTGACGTTGTGCAGTCTATATGGTTTTATAAAAACATAATAAGACGTGAATATAATGTAACTGGAATAGTCTTATAAAAATATGCTAATAAGTGAATATAAGGTAACTGGGATATGCTTCATGCAAAAGGTCTCTTGTAAGGTATCATTACAAAGTTTATAATCTACTGAGTGTGATCATCCTATTTGTATAAATGTACCACTCTTGTATCTAAAACTAGAAATATGAAATATAACTGAGGGCCTATTGTAATTATGCAAAGTGTGAGCCATTAATAGTGGTTTGGAATCTTGATGACTCCCATTAACCAGGACCATTGTCTGCAGATAGCTGTGTTTACCTGTTAGTCTTCCTGTATATGTGTGTGCTGGCAAGTGGGCAATGAAGTCACCTGACCTGGAATCCATCTTTAACCTGGTGCTTTTCCAGTGAGGGGGGGTGGAAACCCAGAGGGACAAAAGGTTCCCGCCTTATGCAAAAGATATATAAAGGGGTGGAAGAGAACAGAGGAGGAGAGGAGCCATCATGAAGAATCCCCTAGCTATCACCTGAGCTGCAACAAGAGCTGTACCAGGGGAAAGAATTGTGCCCAGGCCTGGAAGGTGTCCAGTCTGAGAAAAATTTACTGAAGCATCTCTGAGGGTGAGATTATCTGTATTCAGTTTGATTAGACATAGATTTGCGCATTTTATTTTATTTTGCTTGGTGACTTACTTTGTTCTGTCTGTTACTACTTGGAACCACTTAAATCCTATTTTCTGTATTTAATAAAATCACCTTTTTCCTTATTAATTAACTCAGAGTATGTATTAATACCTGGGGGAGCAAACAACTGTGCATATCTATCAGTGTTATAGAGGGCAAACAATTTATGAGTTTGCCCTGCATAAGCTTTGTACAGGGTAAAATGGATTTATTTGGGTTTAGACCCCATTGGGAGTTGGGCATCTGAGTGCTAAAGACAAGCACACTTCTGTGAGCTGTTTTCAGGTAAACTTGCAGCTTTGGGACAAGTGATTCAGACCCTGGGTCTGTGTTGGAGCAGACGGGAGTGTCTGGCTCAGCAAGACAGGGTGCTGGAGTCCTGAGCTGGCAGGGAAAACAGGAGCAGAGGTAGTCTTTGCACATCAGGTGGCAGCTCCCAAGGGGGTTTCTGTGATCCAACCCGGTCACACTTCCCACTTCAGCAATGGGAGTGTATTGGACACACATGCAGAAGCATGTAGCAGCAAGAACTGTCTTAGACACCACAATCCTCTCCTCATTTCATGCAAGACAAGCCCACTCTGCAAGGATCTGCAGTTTGAAAAAAATTACAACTTGAAATTCATTTAAATGTTTTTGTAAAATTACCATTTTAAAATCATAGTAAAATGCAGTGAGCTATATATTAAGACTATTTCAGTGGTAATGTAATCTGTATGTTTTTGAGTTAAGCTACATTATAATATGTCTTAACACCCTGAGCCTGCCAACATTTAAAGCCCCATGGATAACTTTACTCACATGAGTAATCTCGGTGAAGTCAATAGAAATATTTACATGCATTTAACTGGGTCTGCCACCTCTCAAGTGCACCCTCAAGTCCTGAGGGTTCTCGGCCATCATCCTGCCTCAGTTTCCCCCTTCCTGGGCTCCTCAATAAACTTCACCTGCAGCCTTCTCTCTCTGTGCAAACACCCCTCCCTATAGGCTGGGTTTAACATCATCCAAGTTACAAACAAATATCAAAGCCGCAAACTCCAATGCAATTCCCTCTTTTTAGCAGGCCACTCCCAGCCCTACCTGACTGGAGTCTTATTTCCCCTAGCGGCTCAGGCTCTCCTGAAGCCTTCTGCTCTGTCCAATCTGCAAGGACGGTCTACCTCTCTGCAGCTGCCTGATCCATAACAGCCCCCAATGCTGCCCGGCCGTCTTAATTAGCCAGACTGGAAGTATCTCCTCTGCCACAGAGGAGCCGGACCTGCTTCATTTTAAGGGACCAGCCACCCTAAAACACCACATGAAGTTACTCTCATCTTTAAGGGGTTTGTTGGATCAGGGCCTGACTCTGTGCCTCAGTTTCCCCATCCATATAGATGATGCTTATCAACCTTTATAAAACATCTACATATGTACAGGGGCGGCTCTATGTTTTTTGCCACCCCAAGCACGGCAGTCAGGCGGCCTTCGGCGGCACACCTGTGGGCGGTCCGCTGGTCACGCGGATTCGGCGGTGTTTCTGCGGGTGATCTGCTGGTTGCCGCAGGACCGGCGGACCTCCCGCAGGCGTGCCGCCAAAGGCTGCCCGACTGCCGCCCTCACAGCGACCGGCATGCCGCCCCCCACGGCTTGCCGCCCCAGGCACACGCTTGCTGCGCTGGTGCCTGGAGCCGCCCCTGCATATGTATGAAAAGCACTATATGGCCCAGATCCTGAAAACACTTATGTGCTTAATTTTAAGCATCTACTACTCCCATTGAGTAAACAAGACTACTCACATGAGTCAAGTCACTCATATACTTAAATGTTTGTAGGATTTAGCACTTATAAATTCATATTTTAAAAGTAGCAAACAGAAGGCACTACCTCAAGTGCTTAAAGTTTTGCATATGTGTAATGCTGATGTACTGGAGAATATAAGGGTTTTTTTTAAAAAAAATGCACCATTAACTCTAATATATAAAAAGAAAACCCCATGTTTTGATATTGGTTTAGGCAAAGTTGCCACTTACTTACAAATTTCTGCGTATTTTCTGCAAGATTTTTTCCTAGGACATATGCTTACATTTCAGTCTCCTGTAAGCTACCTCTGTGTTGTGCATTTTGAGCACTGTTATGAGAGAAGTTTCAAAATAAGTAAAAACACATTCCTTGACCTTCAGCTTTTCCCTCTGCAGTGAGACGGAAGTTTTACTTTTGCTAAAGTCAGAGCAGGTTTTGCTGACCAAACAGTTTTTAGTTTACAGTGAAAATGAGGGCAACTGCTGGGAAAAAGCCATTTTTCACCCTTTGGGAAAACAAAGACAAAGTAGAAATTTGTCTTTTCCTAGACAGGCAAAACAACAAAACTTTTCACACTGTTCTATTGAGCAGAGACTGACTATACTGATTTTTTTTTACAACCTAAGGAGGTAAAAATTACTGTACATAGCTTTAAAAAAAACAAGTCATATTGACAAAGATATGTGTTCATTAGATTTGTAATATTCAAGTATAAGATGGTTTACAGAATACAGAAAAGATTACCAGAAACAGTTATAACATTGTAACAGCTAACACACACATATATTTTACATTATAGATAAATAGATAGAAAGATAGATAGATATAGATATAGATATAGATATAATATATGCCTGTTTGTCTTCCCAATCTTAAGCAAACTATGCTTGAGTCTTCCCATAAAAAAGAAAAGCAACAATTCAGGTATAAGGAACCAAGGGAGAAAGCAAGAATATGTAGCACCTGAAGTAATCAGTTCAACCAATGAAAACACTGAATAAATGAGAATTTGATCACGTAGTCAATCTTCTATTATTACAACCATTACAAAATATAGTAATAACTTCCACATAAGTACAGTGGAACTAATACGTTTTTTGAGATGGAGGCATTTTATTCTTTCCCGGCAGAGGCATCCACTGAGTAATAATATTTGTACTGCATTTACTACTGATTTCAGTTCTGGAGGGATATGATGCTGCATTGTAAACAGGCTGAGACAATGTATAAATTACATTTCTTATGTTTAAATTACAGGCAAGCTAAAATGAGAACTTGGTCAACTATGGACCCTTCAGTTGTCCGCGTGGTTTGGGGGACATGTTTGAAAATCTGAATCTTTGGATGTAAATCGGGCAGCTTTGATTTTGCAGTGAATCCAAAATGGGAAAGGCTGTATTTTCCAATTTTGGCTTAGTCATGAGCAGAATCTCATGAAAAAGACTTTTTGATGAGATTTTGGTCCAGCGTGGGAGAATTTTTCACAGTTACAGAACTTGTAATAGTTTCAAGGCTTTCAGGCTGAAACTTAAAAGAAAAGCTTCTAAATTTTAGGTACCATCAGTTCCAAACCTAATTCAACAAACTTTAATCTGAACCTTTGCCTAAAATGTGTATGGATCATTTGGCAGTGCCCCTCCTTTTTATACCACGGAAATATTTAACAGTTTTAGGGCAGGATTTTCAAAATGAGTTTTCCTAACTCTGCTACTATTGACTTAAATAGAAGCAGAGGTAGACCAAAGGTGAGTGCTTTTGAAAATCCACCCTTATGGTAAATATACCCTGTGTCTGGTCTTCCCTCCAATGGAGGGAAAGAGAGTACAGCCATTGACTTCAATAGGAGCAGAATCTGGCCTAATCTTCTTAGGGCCCTTTTTCTTAGAGCTAGCAAAGCTGGTTTCCTCTTTTATGAGGTTCTGTTCTCCATCACAGCCTCCATACTGGGTAAGGTTCATGACAAAGAACTAGAATTACCATAAGAAAAGTGGAAGAAGAAGAGATCTTATGTCTCCTCAGGAACAGGCACAAAATCCTAACACTACTTGGTCCATCTCAGGAGGCATCAACTTGTGTAGCCATGACATTGTGTTAGTTGATCCTGTTTCATCTCAGAAGGTAAGCAGAGTTAGGTTGGATTAATACTTTGGTCTGGAATAGCCTCTTCACCTAATATCCACCTTTTACTTTTCTTGGGTCTCAAATATAACAACTTTGCAGTCAATTCAGAGGAACCATCCTTAACTCTTTACAGTTATCACAGGAGAGCCAGATAAACCAACTGTTAATGAGCTGCACTGGCTTAGCTGTATGAGGAAACCACTACCAGCAATGAATCAAGTTAGCACAGTGAGTGGTCTTTTATTTACTAGCTTTACTGAATGTCACTTCATTCTTCGGCTCAATCACTCCCTACACCTGCCACATTGAATGAGCTAGATTTTAAAAAGAAGGTGAAGTAACTATGTAACATTCCCACAGTTGTTAAAGCTCTACCCCCTACACACACCTCAGAATCTGCAGGAAAACTGGGGAATTTCAGCAGCCCATTTGGCAAATTCAGCCTATAGGGACAGAACCATAACTCTTTATGCTCACACAGCATGAGGGAGCTAAAGGACCACATGGACTCATCTGTCTTTAAAAGAATGAAAGCCTCTTTTTTTTGGTTTAACGTTAATAAGCCCACGGGGACAAATTCATTCCTGTTTTAACTTCATTGAAGAGGAGCTCTGGTAACAGATTTTTCAGATTGCCTACATTTCCCAATACACACAAATACTTTTTGGTTTGGGTCAAACTGAAACTATTTTGGGGGGGAATTTTTGGCAAATTGAAAAGTTGGAAACTTTTCTTTTGAGTTGAACAAAATGCTTTGTTTTCAGGCGTTTTAAAAAAGGAAATGAAAGGCTAGCTATACAACACCAAAGAATGAGGTGCCTCCCCCAATACCTACTACCCCAGTGGTTAGTACACTCAGCTGAGATGCAAACACCCAGGTTTGAGTCCTACCTCTAGAGCAAGGCCGTGAGCCCATGTTTCCAGGGAGTTCTCTAACTACCAAGCTATTGGTTTTGCTGGAGCAGGTTTCTCCCAATCTCTCCTGTTGAAGCCCTTCTACGTTGTGTAAATAATTAACTAGCCATTGGAGCAGGGACTGGAACCTACTTGTCCCTTGTATGTGATGCACTTATTATCTATGCAGAAGTGTGTGTATATATAAAACCAGGCGGACTGTGTCCCATTGTGCTGATTATTTGTAAGTAAAGAAATGGCTCAGAATAACAGAACACTGAATTCAGAATAGTATTCTGCTCTTGTTTGGCTGAAATGTTCTATGTTCCTTCCTTTCTCAGAGACATTCTAACAGCTCTGTCTGCTTTAGGGCGACCAGACAACAAAAGTGTGAAAAATCAGGATGGGGGTGGGGGGGGTAATAGGAGCCTATATAAGAAAAAGACCCAAAAATCGGGACTGTCCCTGTAAAATCGGGACATCTGGTCACCCTAATCTGCTTGTAATGAAATATCAAATTGTTTGTCTAACACAAGCTCAGTTAAGACCTGAGTCCCATAGGGAGACAATAACCTCACATTCTGGCAGCCCGGAAATTAAAAATTTGTTTTACCTGTAATTACATTTTCCATCATTTGTAGAGCCCTCTGCTGAAAAGAGTTTTTACACAATTGCCCCCCTAACAGCCACCACAGAATCAATTTAAGCTTTCATACTGAGAAATTAGTTTAAATTCATATTATTTTTCCCTCCAAAGTTGCCATTCTGACTTCAACTCCAGAGATTCTTGAAGTAATTTTTCTTCTTCTTTTTTTGCTTCTTACCAGCTACTATTAGTAGTATTCTAGTAGCACCCAAGTCACAGGTCACAACTAAGATCAGAACCTCGTTGTTCTAGGTCCTCTTCAAACACATCTAAGGTAGCTGAGTCTCTCACAATCTTTAATTCATTTATCCTCACCACACTCTGAGGTAGGGCAATGCTATTATCCTCCTTTTTCAGACTGGAGAGCTAAGGCCCAGAGAGACTAACATGACTTGTCACACAGGAAGGTTTTGGTAGAGCCAAGAATCAAGTTCACATCTTCTTAGTCCCTACCCAGGGCCTTTGCCATAAAACCATCTTTCCTCCTTACTATTGCTGATCAGACCATTGTATATTTATGTCCAACCTAATTTCCACAGCACAGTTTGCTTAGAATGCAGCCTCCCATGAGCCCACAACTGCCAGGTCAATTGAAACAGATGGTTCATTTACTGTTACTGAAGAAGAAACAGCGGGATACGGAGACTGAAACCTCGCCATTGGGATACAATACATAGCAGGATCTGCTCCGTTGTCTTAACTCCTGGTCACAAATAATGCTGCATATCTTTCTGCTGAGGGAAATCCTTTCCAGGGGCCTTTTTTCTTTCGTTATTCTGGCATCTCAGTCTATGAACACATCACAATGCATCTAAATAATCAAGATAAGTACCACAAGCCTTAGAATGCCTGCAGAAATGTAACAATACATGTAAAGAGCCCTTACTAGAAGGCACTAAACAAAAAGAGAAACGTTATTCTCATGCCTTTACCATGTAGGGTATATTGCACTCCATCCTTCCACAAATTTGAGAGAGAGAAATGGTCCAGCTGATTTTAGCAAGCAAACACGTATGTCAGTTTTCCCAAAATTCAGAAGGCTTCACCAGCTGCAGCTTGTGTGTTGGCTAGGGTTACCATATTTTAATTTTAAAAAAAGGAGGACACTCCACGGGGCCCCGCCCCAACTCTGCCCCTTCCCCAAAGTCCCCGCCCCAACTCTGCCCCCTCCCCTGAACGCTCCGCCCCCCTGCTCCTCCCCCTCCCCTGCTTCCCGCGAATCAAATGTTCGCGGGAAGCCTGAAACAGGGAGGCAGCAGGTAAGCTGGGGCTGGGGCGCGGCCCAGTCCAGCCCCCCCGGCCGAGCGGCTCCCTCCGGCGGCCGGCCGGCCCAGGCCAAGAGGCTCTGGCCCCGGCATCTCCCGCCCGGCTCGGGCCCTGGGGCGCCAGCCCTGGTTCCGGCCAAGCGGCTCCAGCAGCCCCGGCCGAGCACCACCAGCCCCAGCGGCCCCAGGCCCCGGCCGAGCGGCCCCGGCCGCCCCAGCCCCCCCCGGCCGAGCACCGCCGGCCCCGGCCCCCCCCTCCCTATCTTCCCAGACATGTCCGGCTTTTTGGGATTTCCTCCCGGACGGGGATTTGAGGCCCAAAAAGCCGGACATGTCCGGGAAAATCCGGACGTATGGTAACTCTAGGTTGGCTCAGAGGTTGCAAGGCATGACCCTGCAAACCCTCACTCAGTTGAGTAGTCCCACTGACTTTAGCAGAACTTGAGGGTGTCCAACTCCTTTAAAAATTAGGCTCTGTGGTTAGTTGCTTGGGATTTTGCTCCAGGTCACATAGCTGGTCAGTGGCAAAGATGGGACTAGGACTAGGCTGGGTGTCAGCAGTCTCAGGTTCTCCAACCACTAGGCTACCCTACAACTTGGGTATCCAAACTTAATTTTAGGTATCCAGGTGTGAAAATCTTGGCCTCAATTATTATTATCATTAGCACACAAAATAAGAGGGGGGGAAATGCTTTCATTGTTCTCTGAGGGGCATGTCCAATCTTCTGCCCAACTATGGGAGGGCCCCTGTGTCACAGAGGTGACATAGTACCTCAGCACAAGAGTGCAGGCTAGATGGGGAGGAGGTGTGCAACCCCTGTTCCCAGCCAAAAGTGTAGCAAAACAGGGCTGGAGATTTGCTGCTGCATGCATCATCCCATCCCCTACCCTGCATGAGGGTGCTACAAAAGTGCCCTGTGAACATTAGTTTAGCCACTACGCTGGGCCAGCGCTGCAAGTGCTCTGCCACCTGCATGGGAGGTCACCCCCATCTCCACTAACGGCAACCCTGATTCCAGCTGGTGTCTACATGATGTCTCTATGACAGGGGTAGGCAACCTTTCAGAAGTGGTGTGCCGAGTCTTCATTTATTCACTCTAATTTAAGGCTTCGCGTGCCAGTAATACATTTTAACGTTTTTAGAAGGTCTCTTTCTATAAGTCTATAATATATAACTAAATTATTGTTGTATGTAAAGTAAATAAGGTTTTTAAAATGTTTAAGAAGCTTCATTTAAAATTAAATTAAAATGCAGAGCCCCCCTGGACCGGTGGCCAGGACCCGGGTAATGTGAGTGCCACGGAAAATCAGCTCGCGTGCCGCCTTTGGCACATGTGCCATAGGTTGCCTACCCCTGCTCTATGACAAGGTCTTTGGGCCAAATTCTGTGGTCAGTTACACCAAGATAATCTCATTGATTTTAGTCTGGTTGCACAGGTGTAACCAAAGGTAGAATTTAGCTTTAAGCTGTTTCTTCTAAGATTCAGGGATTATAGAGTCTCAAGGAAGGTTAATGTTTAGTGTCTAATCCTGACTCAAGGGACCCCACAGCCACTCAGGAGTTGCAGTAAAAAAAAAAAAAAAAAATGCTGGAGAAGATTGGCTAGCTGGCTTTTTGGCCAGCTGGCTGCAAACTGCTCTGGAGTCTTAGACTGCAATTTGTGAAGTTCTAATACTCCAATATCCTCTGTCACTTTCTTTCTGAGAATCTCAAACTCATTAGTCCTAGTAGCATGACCAAATCTTAAACCTTCTCTGCAATCTCAAAGCAAATTCGTACCATTATTATATGCCACATACACCTCCCCTCTCCCACAAGGCTGTATGTGCCCACACACCGGTTCTTATTTGTTTTTTCCTAATGGAAAGCCATTAATTCAATATATGAAGACATCATTTACTGGAAACTCTCAAAGAGACTTCAAGTTAGAAGCATAAAGAACAGTCCTAGATAGCAACAATTACTGGGGGTTTTTTGTTTTGTTTTTTTTGCACGGTAGGCTTATTTACTTAGTGGTATCCCGCTTCAAACACTCGCAGCCTTTCCCAGCAGACGCATTGGACTGGAGCCAGAACTGTGGAAGCAGTGACAGAAAACTGATAATCCCAGCATGGAACAAATCTAATAAACATCTGCACTTGGCCACCACGTGAGAATTCTCCATATGTTCACGGGATGCAGACACCATTAGCTTCCTAAGTCCTTTCTGTGGAGACTTTTCCTGCCCTTTGTTTCCTTCTCTAGATGCAGACACTCCCATTTTGAATCTGATACATGTACAAGAACCTATTCAGCCAAGTTTCCGTGAGCCACATTTCTAGATTTATAAAAAAGCAGAGCTCTGCATATGGTATTTTGTGTTAATAGTAATCTCTCAATTAGGAAAAATAGCAACTTTAATCAGCAAAGAAAACATGTGTATTATAGACACTACTTATGAATGATTAAAATAATGGCTCCGAGTACAAAACTATTTTCTCTTTTGTCATAATGCTGCTTCCACTAGGAATTCAATTACCTGCCCATTGACAATAACTACAAACAGAAGTCACCTTTAAAATATGCCTGGTTTATTAGTTTTGATGATAGATGTATGTCACAGAATGATGCCTTTGGACCATTTATCAGATGAACTTGACAGGGGCTTGTTTCCTGTGTCATAGAATATCTGGGTTGGAAGGGACTTCAGAAGGTCATCTAGTCCAACCTCCTGCTCAAAGCAGGACCAATCCCCAGACAGCTTTTTGCCCCGATTCCTAAGTGGCCCCCTCAAGGATTGAACTCACAACCCTAGGCTTAGCAGGCCAATGTTCAAACCACTGAGCTATCCCTCCTGCCAGGAGGGAATGCTATGTGGAAACAAGGCAATTCAAAAAGGACAGAGGGGGCCATATTTTTATAACCACTGAAGGCACCAAAGACAACCTGGGTATTTAAAATAGTTCATCACTTTGCTGAAATGCTCCATGGCATGATCATATTGACAGTTGCCAAATTTCTTTTTATGAACACTAAGGGTCAGATTTTCAAAAAAAAGCTGGGGCATTCAGATCAGATGGAGTTCTCACCCTTAGGTGTTTTCAAAATTCTGGCCCATTTTCAAAAGAAAGAATACAGGGACTGTGCACATACAGCCCTTGGCAAATTGTTCCTCCAATCTATCCTTGATGTTCTCTAGCATCTGACTCATTCCATTGACAAATCTCTTATCTCGCCTCCTCCTTCCCCAGCAAGAATTTCTGTTCTAGCAGGCTCAGGCAACACAAGACAAATTATTTTCTAGGATATCAAGGCATAAGAATGCTTTTTATCCCCCAATGTGATTAAGGTAGAAAACCTACAGAAACTAATACAGCAGCATTGTCGCGATGTATGCACACCCCATCTCTCTTTGGGGCAGGGCAGAGTGGTGATATCACCACGGTTAAACTCTCTGGCAGCCCACAGGCAACCACAGAGCCAAAATGGTGGCCCTCAGACACAGGGCAGCACAGCCCAATGGCTAGAGTCAATATGGCAACCCTCATGCACAGGGCAGCCCAGACCAATGGCTAGAGTCAATATGGTGGGGGCTGCCACGAGGGGGGTGATGGCCCAGGAAGGAGGGCCTAGGCCCACCCGACTCCACCGGGCCCCAACCCAGGGCCTTAACAATGACGGAGCAGTCCGTCACTGGGTCAGCGGGGAATCCCACCGAAACACACTGACCTCACTCAGGTGGGAGATACCACTCACTCACCCTCCCTGAGTCACTTCCTACTGTAGTTCCAGACGCTGCTGTCTGTGTGGTGTCAGGGTCTCCGAGCTCCTCAGCGTGGATGGTTCTCAGGCACTCCTTGGGCTCCAGGCCTACACTCCAGTTTGCAGGGTCTCTGGCTCTTGCAGGCAAGGGCTGTGGGGGCGCTTCAGCTGGAGCTCCAGCCAAAGGTCCTTCCCCTCCAGCAGTCAGCCCAGAATGAGCTGGGCTGCTCCCTTTTATACTGAGGCAGAAGTTGGAGCATGCCCAGCACAGCCTGGGGGTGGGACTTCCACCACCCATAATGTGGGGTTAACCCTTTCTTCTCCAGTGTGGGATATGCACAAGCACCTACATGAAAGTGTACCTGCTGAAGAAAGAATTAGATTTGTCCACCAGACTAAACATACTTTCTATCCACCTTATTGTCCATTTTTCCAATCCATACTTCTTTAACTTGGTGGCAAGAATACTGTGGGAGACCGTATCAAAAGCTTTGCTAAAGTCAAGGTATATCATGTCCACTGCTTTCCCCATATCCACAGAGCCAGTTATCTCATCATAGAAGACAATCGGGTTGGTCCAGTATGATTTGCCCTTGATGAATCCATGTTGACTGTTCCTGATCACCTTCCTCTCCGCCAAGTGCTTCAAAATGGATTCCTGGAGGACCTGCTCCATGATTTTTCCAGGGACTGAGGTGAGGCTGACCAGTCTGTGGTTTTCCAGATTCTCCTTCTTCCCTTTTTTAAAGATGGGCACTATATTTGCCTTTTTCCAGTCATCCGGGACCTCCCCCGATCGCCACGAGTTTTCAAAGATAATGCCCAATGGCTCTGCAATCACATCAGCCAACTCTCTCAGCACCCTCGGATGCATTGCATTTGGCACCATGGACTTGTGCATGTCTGGCTTTTCTAAATTGTCCTTAACCTGTTCTTTCACCACTGAGGGCTGCTCACCTCCTCCCCATACTGTGCAGCCCAGTGCAGCAGTCTGGGAGCTGACCTTGTCTGTGAAGACTAAGGCAAAAAAAGCATTGAGTACTTTAGCTTTTTCCACATCATCTGTCACTAGATTGCCTCCCTCATTCAGTAAGGGTCCCGCACTTTCCCTGACCTTCTTCTTGTTGCTAATTATACCTGTAGAAACTCTTCTTGTTACCCTTCACATCCCTTGCTAGCTGCAAATCCAATTGTGCTTTGGCCTTTCTGATTACATCCCTGCATGCTCGAGCAATATTTTTATACTCTTCCCTAGTCATCTGTCCAAATTTCCACTTCTTTTAAGCTTCCTTTTTGTGTTTAAGCTCACCAAAGATTTCTCTGTTAAGCCAAGCTGGTCGCCTGCCATATTCGCTATTCTTTCTGCACATTGGCATGATTTGTTCCTGCGCCCTCAATAAGGCTTCTTTAAAATACAGCAAGCTCTCCTGGACTCCTTTCCCCCTCATATTAGCCTCCCAGAGGATCCTGCCCATCAGTTCCCTGAGGGAGTCAGTCTGCTTTTCTGAAGTCCAGGGTCTGTATTTTGCTACTCTCCTTTCTTTCTTTTGTCAGGATCCTGACCTCGACCATATCATGGTCACTGCTGCCCAGGTTGCCACCCACTTCTACTTCCCCTACCAATTCTTCCCTGTTTGTGAGCAACAGGTCAAGAGGAGCACGGGCCCTAGTTGGTTCCTCCAGCACTTGCACCAGGAAGTTGTCTCCAACACTCTCAAAAAACTTCCTGGATTGTCTGTGCACTGCTGTATTGCTCTCCCAGCAGATGTCCGGGTGATTGAAGTCCCCCATGAGAACCCCCTGTGATCTGGAAACTTATGTTAGTTGCCTGAAGAAAGCCTCATCTACCTCCTCCTCCTGGTCTGGTTGTCTATAGCAGACACCCACCACAACATCACCCTTGTTGCTCTCGCCTCTAAACTTAACCCAAAGACTCTCAACAGGCTTTTCTCCAGTTTCATACTGGAGCTCTGAGCAATCATACTGCTGTCTTACATACAGTGCAACTCCTCCACCTTTTCTCCCCCGCCTGTCCTTCCTGAACAGTTTATACCCATCCTGAACAGTGCTCCAGTCACGTGAGTTACCCCACCAACTCTCTGTTATTTCAATCATATCATAGTTCCTTGACTGTGCTAGGACTTCCGGTTCTTCCTGCTTGTTTCCCGGGCTTCTTGCATTTGTATACAGGCACCTAAGATAACTAGTTGATTGCCCTACTTTCTCAGTATGAATCAGGATGCCTCCCCTGTGGCACCCTCCTCCTTGTGTTTCTTCCCGGTATCCCACTTCCCCCTTACCTCAGGGCTTAGGTCTCCATCCTTCAGCCAACCTAGTTTAAAGCCCTCCTCACTAGGTTAGCAAGCCTGCCTGCGAAGATGCTCTTCCCTCTCTTCGTTAGGTGGATCCTATCTCTTCCTAGCAATCCTTCTTCCTGCATGGTCGAAGAATCCAAAGCCCTTTCTCCGACACCACCTGCGGAACCATGCATTTACCTCCACAGTTGGATGGTCCCAACCTGGGCCTTTTCCTTCAACAGGGAGAATGGATGAGAACATGACTTGCACCTCAAACTCCTTTATCCTTCTTCCCAGAGCCACATAGTCTGCAGTGACCTGCTCAAAGTCATTCTTGACAGTATCATTGGTGCCCACATGGAGAAGTAGGAAGGGGTAGCGGTCCGAGGGCTTGATCAGTCTCGGCAGACACATCCTGAATTCTAGCTCCAGGCAAGCAGCACACTTCTCAAGTTTCCCAGTCTGGACGGCAGCTGGAGACCTCCATCCCCCTTAGGGATAGCTCAGTGGTTTGAGCATTGACCTGCTAAACCCAGGGTTGTGAGTTCAATCCTTGAGGGGGCCACTTAGGAATCTGGGGCAAAATCAGTACTTGGTCCTGCTAGTGAAGGCAGGGGGCTGGACTTGATGACCATCTAAATTAATGGAAATGAGGTGCCAAAATATTGTGCAACATGAGGTCACAGTATGGAAAAAAGTGGAGAATCATAGTGTGTATTTGATGGAAATAAATGCAACAAGACTAATTAACCTTCAAAGAGACAGCTAAAAGAAGGGCCTGCTTTACATGTCAGCTGAGAACCACCAGTTATTTTTGTTTGTTTTTAAAGAAGAAGAATTGTGACTAGACCGCATTGACTATTCCCAGCTCAGCAGCTCTTGGGGCTACCTTTTATTTTTCCTACATTGCCCATGACAGGACTATCTAAGCACCACATAGTACCTAACCTCTTGATTTCCGGTAAACTTGATTATAACTAGAGGTGCTTGAAAATTTTCAAACTTTTTTTGGTCAGTTGGAAAATGCCAATTCATCATAATCAAAATGTTCTGCAGAAATGTGTCAATTTTGAGACACACATTTATTTTTAAAAAATCAAAATAAAGGATTCTGAGGAGGTTTAAAGTCTCAATCTTATTGGAATGGAAAGGTTTGATGTTTTTTATTTCAAAATGACTTAGTTTTTATATATTATAAATAATATAAAGTATATAATAAAGAGTAAAGAAATTGAAATGAAACCTTTGAATTTTATCAAAACAAAATGTGTTACTGACCAAACACAAAATGTTTGCAACAATTTCATTTTCTGAGACCCTTCTAAATGCAGGATTTTTGTCCTAATTAAAAATGGGGGTTGGGGGAATTGAATTGTCAGAACGTCCCCGTGGAATGGAAATTCTAATTCCCAATCTGCTGTATTTATAACCTTTTTACCAAGTTTTCTCTCTTACCGCTATGAGCTATTTTCTCGATTTGAAAGCTCTAGCCAAAGTCTTCTTAACTGAGTATAAAATGGTGGTGGTATAGTATAAGTGTATTCCAGACATTTTGTCTGAGATTTTCCCTTGATACCTATATACTTTAGGTGACTGAAAACAGCTTTTCTCCCTCATCTCTCAAAATGCATGCAAGGCATCCATCAGTGGTCAATTTAGAACACACTCCAGAGTGCCTGACCTTTTTCTTCATGAGGCAGATGGGGTTATTAGTGTAATCTAGATCTCTCTCCTCAAATCCTATTTCCACAACTTTTTTACTTTTACTACCACTACCACCACTTCCCTTTTCAGGGCCCATGATGTGTTGTTCCTCTATCCAGATAGATGCAGCTGTAACTTGTGCCGAGGTCTGTATAACATTTCTATATGCTTGATGGGTAATCATAACTTTAATTCTAACTTTCATAAAACTTGCAAAATAAACTAAACCTTGCACTTGTTAGGATCAATCAATGTGTTGTATCATATATATTCATTATGTGTTAATTAGAGTTCATCTGTAGGGTTATAAAAGTATAAGACTGATCAGTATTTAGAGGAACCAAGTATCAGACATGCACTTTAAATTTAAATTCACTTTAAATACAATAAAAGGCTACACAGCTCCCCCACAGAAGCCTGTGAGCATTGTTTTGGTGTCAGGACATCGCTGGATAGCAATGGGGAGGTTTTCATTCCTCTTATGCTGACTCTACACTGCTCCCACTACAGGAGCAAGGAAACAGGCTCAAAACTTGAGCTGTGATCATCTCCAACATGCCTCTGCGTTGTTCTAGCACTAGACTGGATAGCTACTCCCATTCTGAGATATCTTCATGTAATAGGGGAATTCAGGACTCTGGTGTAAAACAGCTACATTAAAGACATAATAGCTGGAACAGAGAAGTAGCCTTTTTATTTGTGCCTCTCACTCCATAAAATTTCCATGCAAATATACTATGAGCATGAGATTAACCTAAACAAACCTCAGTGCATGGTCAAACATCGTATGTAAAGAGGTCAGTGAGAAGCTGGATCTAGGTCCGGAAATATAAGAGTGATTTTTAAAATCAATGGTTACAGCTGCATTACATATATATGAATTCATTATAAAGAGGAGATGAAAGAAGAGTCTGACTGAGGCACACACAGGTCTATAAAGGGAAAAGAGTGTCAATATCACAGCACTATCGGAGGGTCTAATAGGGCAGGCTATAAAACCAAGCTAAAATTAACAGATTCAGCTTACACTGGTGTTAACCCAAGTACTGTTCACTGGTAGCTGCACATTTTAAACAGCGCGAAACAGCTGCTGCTCCTCGTGAGAGAGAGGGGTCATTAAAGAGCCATTGATGCTCAAAATGTGGTTGGAAAGACAGAAGTTGCTGCAGCAAGTCCCTTGAGGCAGTTCAATTCTAGGGACAGTATGCTCCATCAGATGATAAAGCTGATCCCTTTTCCCTGGTAAAATCCTTGGGGAAGACGACAGAGTTACTAGCCCTCTACCTCCCCGCAGCATTAAATCTAGTGACAGGATTGCAGGTGCCAAGAGGTATAATGGACACCTCATTGCACCCGCTTTACGAAATTTAGCCTTTTACTAGTTTACAAGAAGATACAGCCTCTGTCTGAAGATTGTTTCCCTCTCTGGCAGGGGGATGGATTATATGATCCTGTAGGTCTTTTCCTGTCTCTAACTTCCATAATTTACAATGGATTGAATCTTAAAGAGATCCCCCCCCCCAAACTCATTAAAGCAGAAGGCAATCAATGTATGAAACAAAAGCAGTGGGCCAACTCTAAAACTGAATGCATCAAGTACTCACATTTAAAGCAATGACAGGGTATAATTTTGTTACAAATGCAGTAGATGGGTAGATGCAGGTGGCTCTCTTAGCCAGGAAATGGACACTTTAGAGTAATTTCAAATGGATAACATGTTCAGATAACATTGGGAAATAATTATAATGAATCACATCAGCTATGCTGTAAATATACAAGGCTCTACCTGCCCATGGAACTGACAAAATTACAATGACTCAGCCTCCCTGAAATAGAAATGATTGCAGCTAAATTTGACTACAAAACCTAGGCTTCTTTCCTGGGAGCCCATCATCAGACATAAACTTCCAGCATCTTTATTACAGATAGGCACAAAGATCTGAAAAACTGGTAGTGCCAAGGAATATTTTGTCCTAATTAAAATCTGGGTGCATAGAAAAATAAGACTGGAAGAACCAGAATCTTAGAATAACCCAGTTTATCATCAATACATCGAAAGGTAGCATATAGCTGAAGACCATCAGGAATGAGGGGGGAAATCACCAGGATCAGTAGGAAGAGACTGCATTCTTAAATGAGTCTAGAAGTTAAATTCAACCCTCTCAAAAAGAACAAACATTAGACCTAAAATAGCCGAGGATCTGGTCCCTAATGTGGGTGGGCAATCAGAAGAGTTGTGCCCTCATTTATCTTAGATCCATGGACATTAGAAGTGGGAAAAATACCTACTAAAACATTGTGTCTATTTCTCCTGCTGGTTCAGGATTGCTCTCCATTGAACATTCTACCGTCCAGGCCAATTTCTCAATCAATAGGGCTTCCACTACTTCCCTTTGGAAGACTATTATAAATGAAAGCATAAAAGTTTGCAGGATATGGAGATGGGGGTATTTTGTGACTGAATTTAGCATTTTCAGTTTGCATACTTACTAAGATGTGCATTGCAAAAGTCTGCCCTCCGTGTACAAGTGAACTATGAAGGATGGACAGAAGCACCAACTGGTCCTAATTAAACCAGAAACCTCCAAACTGCAGGATTCATTCAGAATATAAAAATCTCTAGGCCCTCTGTTCCTCAGAACAGAAGCTGTTTCATTTCATAAAGCCTTCATAGTCGGAAGTGGAATTTCTCCCTCTCTCAATGGAAAATGCTAGAGCAACTGCATTAGACCTAGCAATGGGAATTCTAGAACTCCCAGAACAAAACCAAAAAAGTCAGTTTCCCTTCTGTACTAGCTGGAGCTGTTATCATCCAAGAATGAAACTCTGCATGAAAAAGCCATTCTGAGCACAAGGGCAATACCTGTGCTACATTTAGTAACTGGCAACATTTAGATTTCAGCACAGATTCCCATTTAGGGTGGATAATTAAATGCCCAGCTCTTTCTTTCCTATTTTAAAAGCCGCATATTGATTTTCCAGAAAGAATACAAACAACATCAAGCAGTGGAACAAACAAGGCTAAAGAATTTAAATACAGGATTGCTTTTCACAGAAACTGATTTTTATGCAATGCTCTCTGGTAACTAGGTTTATAATATTCATAGTTCTCCTTTGGACTTTCAGTCATTCTCAGTTACAAGAAGTTGATTTGTTGATTACTTTTACATGTACTTATAACAATTCAGGTTCTGAAGTACACCCCCACCCCCACCAACTGAGGGGGAACATTTTTGGCCCAATTCCCTGTTTGTAATGTAATTGGCAAGGGATGGAATGAAGTAGTCACATTCATTTCTACTTGTACAATATCTAAGGGGAAAAAAGCCACTGAGGTCTCTGTCTACCACACCCCAGACATTGTTTATTGTTAGAGAGAGACTGTGTTATGTTAATGCTGTTGGTCCATTTATTCCATCTAAATTAACACAACACCTCCTTTGAAAAAATATTGGGCTCCAATTCTTGGTGTTGAGCACTTGAAAAATCTAGCCCGGAGGTTTTTTTTTAAAAATATGGCTCTTATCCCTGGCTGTATTATAACTTGAATTAATGAAGACTTCAACAGTTTTTAAAGAAGGCCTTTTAGCAGTGTCTGCCATGAGTTAGAGCCTGATTTTCCATTTAGACTACAGCCCCTTTACATCACAAAATAGTGTAAAGACGACTCAGGCTATTTGCATCTCAAGAGCCAACCCAGATTTATAAAAATTTCTTGCAGAATCTCCCCCCGCCCCCATTAATATCTTAGGTTTAGATACAGCCTTTCATTCCAAAAAGATCCCAACGCACTTGACAAACCGTTCAACACAACGTACTTCTCTCTCCCCTGAAATGCAGCCTCCCGTGGGCTGGAATGTGACAGCTGGTTAGTTCCACACAGCAACTTTACACAGCCCCTTTGGAAAATAAATGAAGGAGAAAAGCATCTCCATTGGAAACTGGAAGGGGAATTCAGGGAGGCAGGACAGAGAAAACCAAACAGGAATGTAATCATTATTTCACATAGAGGGCCAGTTCCTCAGCTATCATAAATCAGCATCAATAGAGCTAGTCACAGAAGATCAAGCTCCTAGCTGGCAAGGGGAGGAATTCTGAAGCACACGAACATGTATGGCAAATTGCAAATGCAAAATGATTGTCTTTGTAAAGATAGTCCTGTAAATGCAAACCCATTGCATTGTCTAAAACGGGGGCCCGGGGCCCCCTGGGGGCCACGAGCAGGTTTCAGGGGGGCCGCCAAGCAGGGCCAGCATTAGACTCACTGGGGCCCAAGTTAGAAAGCCAAAGCCCCACCACATGGGGCTGAAGCCCAGGGCCCTGAGCCCCGCCACCCGGGTCTGAAGCCTGAGCAACGTAGCTTCGTGGGGGCCCCAGGTAATTTCCCTGCTTACTAACCCCCAATGCCGACCCTAGCTTTTCTATGCAGAAAACTAGTTGTTATGGCACAGATGGGCTGTGGAGTTTTTATAGCATGTGAGGACGGGGGGTGGTATGAGGGGGGCTCAGAAAGAAAAAGGTTGAGAACCGCTGGTCTAGAAAATAGACACCACACCAAATGTAGAGGAAAACCACACCAAATATATTCTAAATGGAATCCAAATGGCTATTGAGGCTCACTATAATTGGGGAACAGAAAGAACCATCACTGTACAGACAACGAGACATCTTTGTTAGCTTTCACCAGGAACTATGCATCAAACAGCATTCTTCAAGAACCTGGTTCAAAGGTTGATATAATTTAACAGTTCTGTGCGTACGCGACAGATTTGCTCTCTCGGTGTTTTCCTGCCACTCTTCGTTTGTGGTAGCCCTTTTGTGATAACCCCCCTGTTTGGCAGCGAAGAATGAAGGAATAAGAAATAGAGGTCCTCATTTAGCATAACACTTATACACGTGCTCAAATTTGATCAGGTGAGGACTCCTATTGACTTTAATAGGGACTATTCAGCGGCATAAAGTCAAGCACAAACATAAGTGGTTTGCTGGATTGGGGCCACACGCATTTGTTTTCTTATTTATTTTTTAAATAACCTTTCGGCAGACAAACATCTATTACACTCATTTGTTAAAAGTGTCTGTACTTTGCTCCTGAAAATTATACTTAGTGTGTGGGATAGCAAAGTGTCATCTGAAGTAGGGAGGGAAGGTGAAAACAAATATCAATATTTTCCAATCTGGCCCATTCTAGAGGAAAATCTGCTCTTTAGAAGTATTAATTAATTATTATTATTGAACTGCAGAAAGAAATGGTCTTTGGCAGGGATGGGTTAGCCACCATCCCTTAATGCAGTGGTTCCCAAACTGGGGTTCGTGAACCCCTGGGGGTTCGCAGAACGTTACAGGGGGTTCACCAGAAAAATTTCACTAATGGCGGACAGAGGACCCCGGGCATTGGAGACAGCAGGTGGGATCCGGTTGCAGGGCATACACCCCGAGCCCCAGGGAGAGCAGGGCCGGGCAGTTGAGGCTGGCAGCCGAGTCCTGGCGGTCAGCGGGGGAGCCGGCAGCCCAAACCCCAGCCCTCTGCACGGGGCTGGCAGCCCGAGCCCCAGGGAGAGCAGGGCTGGGCAGTTGGGGCTGGCAGCCCGAGCTCCGTCCCCATCAGCGGGGGAGCCGGCAGCCCGAACCCCAGCCCGAGCCCCAGGAAGAGCGGGGTGGGCAGTTGGGGCTGGCAGCCCGAGCTCCGTCCCCATCAGCGGGGGAGCCGGCAGCCCGAACCCCAGCCCGAGCCCCAGGAAGAGCGGGGTGGGCAGTTGGGGCATCCATCACACTGAGGAAATTTAAACTTAAATCCCTGAAAATATTCATTTTTAGGAGGGGGTTCACGAGATTTCATAATTTAGTGAAAGGGGTTCGCGGGCTGTTAAAGTTTGGGAACCACTGCCTTAATGCAAGGTCCTTGTTTTTAAAACAAGGGGTATTTATATAAACAAATCTTTCTGTCCCACACTGCAAATTACCATACTTCAGTTGTTGAATGGTATTTATGGAACAGCTATTTGTAAGCTCCCATATGCTTTAGAAGTCAAATTGATTCATAAACTATGACAGCGTAAATATGCTCTTTGATTTTTCTCCTGTTCCTACATTTGCTCATCAAGCAAAGAGTATAATTCAACTATCAAAGTTGGTTTTGAGATCAGATATGAGTGAGTATGGCGGTTTGTCTCAATAATTACATTTAATTGATTTATAATCCCTTAAACAACAAGATTAATTGTACAGAAATTTAAACCCGGAATTTTGGTGTCAAACTAGTCCATCTACAGCAGCAAGAGCTGAGTAGAGATTCTGCACATAAAAGAGGCTAAGTTAGTTTTAGATTCGTTTCTCAATGTCACCAAAAATTGGATAAAATAATATTTCAATAACATGAAAGTTTAGGAATCGAAGTTTAAGAAAGCACATTGTACAATTTTATGGCCTGCTCCAAAGCTCATTAAGCAAGCATGAATTAAACCTCGTTGTGGAAGCCTCCTCAGACTGCACTCTGCTACAGAGACTGTCATGTGACATTGGTAAACAATCACAAAAAGAGCCACTTTCTTCCAAACACTGAACAGGAAGCCACCCTAGAATTACGCAAGTTATGTTATCCATAAAGCTGCTTTGTGAGTCTCTTCATGCTAGAAGCTTCCCCGGTCGCTCGCCTCCTTATACAAAGAAACAACACACACCATAGCCGCACAAAGAGCTAGGCAGGAGAGTGATCACTGAAGGCACTGGACAGATCATAACAGCACACTCAGCAGTCAGGAAGACTTCCTTAGCTGATTCAACTTTTCAGGCCCATTGACTTGAATGGTTTATGACAATTTACGGAAACTGAGGGTCTGCTCCCATGGTAGCAACTGTAACCATAGTGCTGATAAAATTCCACAGGTTCATTCCGGTCACAGAATTTTCAGACTTTTTTTCTTTTGTTTTTTTTTTAAAAGAGGAAAATAGTCGTATAAAATGTGTCTTCATTATAAAGAGAGAAGCAAGGTATAAACACGCCAAAATACTGGTGAATAATTGAATACCCTATAAACCTTGTGGCTTTTGGCACAGTAACTTGACCACCGAAGAAGAAGAGAGAAGCCGTTATAACCTCAGATCGTTCATTAAATGGAAAACAAATGTTTGAGCTCGTTAATTCCTTGTATTATTGTAGTGCATATCGTAGGGGTTCCTAAACTACAGCACATGAGCTTGATGTTCCACCAATTCACATTTTAAGGTGGCCTGCAAACCAATAAAATTTAGCATCTGCTGGCCTAGAGGCATCAACTAAGAACAGGCCTCCATTATGGTAGGCGCTGTACCAACACACAGTAAGAAACAATCTCCACTCAAGGAGTTTACAATCTAAATAGATGAGAGGAAAGGATTATCCCCATTTTACAGAGCAGGAACTGAGGCAAAGACAGATAAAGCCCCAGTCCAGCAAATACCCCACATGTACCCAATTTTCAAGTGCATGAGTAGTTCCATTGAAGTCACTCCCTATCCAGTTTGTGGGCAACATAAGCTCTAGCAGGCTCACAAAATAGAGGATTCCCTACAAGCCTAGGGAAAGCAACTCCCTTGTATGCTCACTCAGGACCCAGTCTCACTCTGGCCCAAAGCATTTCTTTTCAACCTTTGAGGTATATGGTCACTTTACAGAGGGAGAGTTCATGAACTTTACTTAGGACAGCTCTAGGCACATTTGAAAAATCCCAGCCTATCTCGGTTCCCATTCAAGTCAGAGGTAAGTCTCCCATAGACATCAATGAGAGAAGAGCCAAGTGCTTTCAAAATTTCCACCGGGGGGTGAGTAGGGGTCACTAATATGCTGTTTTAAACAGGTGACTATCCTAAGCAGAGATGAAATGGTAATAAGGTGGTAGGAGGGTACTTGTACTGTGGTGTAAACACAGTGCACTAGGAAAAGTGGTTTGACTCTGGCTCAGGAACTCCCTGACACCATTTCCACTCACTTCCCTGAGAACTCAGTTTGACTCTACTCACGTCACTCAGGGTCCTTTATTTGTCATACAGTAAAGCTACACTGAGTTGATGAGACTCAAACACGGGGGTGGGCATAGGGCGAACCACACATTCAAATGTTCACAGCAAACCTTTATCTACATTTACACATTACATTGCTTCTACTGTACATTGCATCACTCGTTTGGGGACTGGCTTGGTCACTTTGTAGGAACAATTCTCTGCACAACCTGCTGTGTCCATGCACTGTCCATGCATGACTTACTCTTTACCTTATCTTCACGTTCCCAACTTATCCTAGCCATTGTATAAGGAAGTTCTTCTTCACGCAGCGCACAGTCAACTTGTGGAACTCCTTGCCTGAGGAGGTTGTGAAGGCTAGGACTATAACAGGGATTAAAGGAGAACTGGATAAATTCATGGTGGTTAAGTCCATTAATGGCTATTAGTCAGGATGGGTAAGGAATGGTGTCCCTAGCCTCTGTTTGTCAGAGGATGGAGATGGATGGCAGGAGAGAGATCACTTGATCATTGCCTGTTGGTCCACTCCCTCTGGGGCACCTGGCATTGGCCACTGTCGGTAGACAGGATACTGGGCTAGATGGACTTTTGGTCTGACCCAGTATGGCCGTTCTTATGTTATGTTCTTATTGTTCTCTGATTCGTTGTAAACGGATCCCTGGATGTTCCCGCTTATCTTACCTAGTACAGACATTCTGTTTCCAGCCTGCTGATCCACTTACCTCCCTAATCCTGTCTCCCAAGAAGGAGTAACTGGACGTGAGCGCTCACCCAAGTCAAGCCAGGACTACAGTTGGAAGTAATTGAAAGGCATCCTATGAAAGGATGAGCTATGCAGAGTAAGTCGGTGGTTTGAGTCCAGATTCCAGCAGACAGATGCCCACATTACATAGACTGCACTAGACTAATTTGCATCCTTTTTGTCATCTCAGCAGAAACCAAGACTGAATGGGGTAGATCAACTGAACTATCTTCTCAACTATAAAGGTGATCTTTGTGGGTCATGAGTGGGAAGATGTGGGGAAAACATGCACTGTTGGCATATCTGTAGTTTGAACAAACAGTGGATTCAGTGGTCAGGGCTGTTAATGAGGCAGCTTTCATGAGCACTATATTCACTTAAAACCAAGAGGCTAAGGTGCGAGAAAGTCTCACATGGATAGACTATGACAAGGACTTCACTCCTCCACCAAGCAGAGGTTGGGGGAAATTGAGAAGCTTACAAAACAGATGCTAATCATATCGCGTAATTCATATCTGGAGGGTTCACATACAGCAGCACTGAGAGTAGTATAAGAAATTAGAACAGAATAGGAAAAGGAGAACTGACAGACACACTAGAATATGTATAGTACAAACGGAGTGGGAACAATTTTCTTTTTTGGTTGCCATATTATCTTTTCTTTTCTTTCCTACCCATCCCCCATACACACGCCCAATCCCATTTGCTTAAATCAGACCTATCAGTGAGAGGTAAACAGTATATAGATAGCAACTGGAGGTGCTCGGACTCTATCAAACCAGCCAGGCCCTCTTTCTTTATAAGGTGCAGGCTACCGAGGAAGCAGGTATGAATCATTGTCAAAGACTAATGCTTGTGCTTCATCCAGCCACAAGTCAATATTCCTATTTGATGGACAGACATGAAAACACCGAGTGAACTTTGTCTCAGTGGCATCTTGTCAAAAATAAGTGAGAAATCAATTGAATCCTGCTCACAAGAGGGGGAAAAAAAGCAACATGAATTAAGATTTGTATTCAGGTGTTACAGTAAAGTGTCAAAGCCGGTTGATAAATAGACATGTCACATAGCAGTTTGAATTCTGACAGCAAATGCTGAGACCAGTACTCAGTGAGGGATACCTGTGGTAATCTTCATGACAGACCTCCTGTAACCACAGCCTGACAAGTGTCACTACTTCCAACCAAGGCCCATATTTTCTCTATGGAAAAGATTCATTTGCTCTAAAGAAACCTTTCATTTGGCTGCACATATATTGTCAAGAGCAACTATTTCATTGGTCGCCATTTTTAATGTTGCCTCAGGACATATTAGAAGTTCAGAGGCATGATACCACTGGGTTTTCTACCGTGGAGCGTAACCTTCTAAAAAGGGCCAGGGACATGTCAACAAATGATTTGACATCTCCATTTGACAACAAATGTGTCTGGAATCAAAGGTGCTGGGCCTAGTTCTTACTTGGGTTGACTCCATTGACTTCAGTGTGCTAGGTAAGTTTACAGATGGGAATAAGGACATGCACAGAAGAGATTGCAATCTATGTAGACTCAACTGTTGTGTTTGTACAACACCTAGCATAATGGGGTCTTAGTCCATGACTGGGACTTCTCCGCACTACTGTAATACATATAAAGGAATACTAGAAGGGAAGCAATGAAAAAAAAGCCATGTGGATGAATAGTGTGAGATTAAGAACCTGCCCCCCCCCCATTTTCCCTTGTATGTTTTTATATTTTCCTTCATCTGTTCCAGTTTAAGTTGAATGCCAGTGAAACTGAGGTAGGATCAGAAGAGGCTAAAACAGGGAAAGAACAAGTCAAAAATTACGTAGACAAATTAGATGTCGTCAAGTCACCAGAGCCAGATGAAATGCATCCTATAATACTCAAGGAGCTAACTGAGGAGATATCTGAGCCAGTAGCGATTATCTTTGAAAAGTCATGTAAGATGGGAGAGATTCCAGAAGACTGGAAAAGGGCAATATATGCCCATCTATAAAAAGGGAAATAAGGACAACCCAGGAAATTAAAATGCATTCTAGATTACTCAAGGAGCTGACTGAGTCATGGAAGACGGGAGAGATTCCAGAAGACTGGAAAAGGGCAAATATAGTACCGATGTATAAAAAGGGAAATAAGGACCAAAGGAATTACAGACCAGTCAGCTTAACTTCTGTACCCGGAAAGATAATGGAGCAAATAATTAAGCAATCAATTTGTAAACATCTAGAAGATCAGAAGGTGATAAGAAACAGTCTGCATGGATTTGTCAAGCACAAATTGTGTCAAACCAAACTGATAGCTTTCTTTGACAGGGTAAGAAGGCTTGTCGGTGGGGAGGAAGTGGTAGATGTGGTATATCTTGACTTTAGTAAAGGTTTTGATACTGTCTTACATGACCTTCTCATAAGCAAACTAGGGAAATGCACCTAGGTGGATCTACTATAAGGTGGGTGCAAAACTGGTTGGGAAACGTTCCCAGAGAGTAGTTATCAGTGGTTCACAGTCATGCTGGAAGGGCATAACGAGAGGGGTCCCACAGGGATCAGTTCTGGGTCCAGTTCTGTTCAACATCTTCATCAATGATTTAGATAATAGTATAGAGAGTACACTTATAAAGTTTGCGGACAATACCATGCTGGGAGGGGTTGCAAGTGCTTTGGATTATAGGATTAAAATTCAAAATGATCTAGATAAACTGGAGAAATGGTTTGAAGTAAATATGGGATTCAATAAAGACAAATGCAAAGTACTCCACCTAGGAAGGAACAATCAGTTGCACACATACAAAATGGGAAATGACTGCCTAGGAAGGAGTACTGTGGAAAGGGATCTGGGGGTCATAGTGGACCACAAGCTAAAGAAGAGTCAAAAGTGTAATGCTGTTGCAAAAAAAGTGAACATCATTCTGGGATGTATTAGCAGCAGCGTTGTAAGCAAGACACAAGAAGTAATTCTTCTGCTCTACTCCGCGCTGATTAGGCCTCAACTGGAGTATTGTGTCCAGTTTTGGCCACCACGTTTCAGGAAGGGTGTGGACAAATTGGAGAGAGTCCAGAGAAGAGCGACAAAAATGATTAAAGGTCTAGAAAACATGGCCTATGAGAGAAGATTGAAAAAATTGGCTTTCTTTAGTCTGGAAAAGAGATGACAGAGGGGACATGATAACAGTTTTCAAGTATGTAAAAGGTTGTTATAAGGAGGAGGGAGAAAAATTGTTTTTCTTTCCTCTGAGGATAGGACAAGAAGCAATGGGCTTAAATTGCAGCAAGGGCGGTTGAGGTTGGCCATTAGGAAAAACTTCTTAACTGTCAGGGTGGTTAAGCACTGGAATAAATTGCCTAGGGAGGTTGTGGAATCTCCATCATTGGAGATTTTTAAGAGCAGGTTGGACAAACACCTGTCACTACTTAGTCCTGCCTTGAGTGTAGGGGACTGGACTATGGTCAAAGCAATGGGAAGGCAGATTATTTTGGAAGCTGTCAACTAACTTTTAGAGCCAATGTGGAAATACCATTCAGGAAACTCTCCAGACAGAGATCGTAATGTGAGTGTAGTATTTTAAATGTTATGCGTCCCAAGCAAGCCTTGTAATGCGATACAGCCCTCGCCTACGGAGAGAATCCAGTCCTTCAGTCAGATCAAGTTACCTAGTCCTGAGTCTGGTGCAGATAAGAAGAAAACACGGATTCATTCCTACTTGTAAATATTTTGCTTTGCACTCTCTGTTTTTTATGAAAGCTGAAAAGCCTGCCAAAGGCTTTGGAGTTATTTGATAACAGTGCTACACAAGTTGAAGAAAATAGAATGAAAGAGACAGGGATGAACATAAGAATGGCCCTACTGGGTCAGACCAAGGGTCCATCTAGCCCAGTATCCTCTCTTCCAACTGTGGCCAGTGCCAGGTGCCCCAGAGGGAATGAACAGAACAGGTAATCATCAAGTGATCCATCCCCCGTCGCTCATTTCCAGCTTCTGGCAAACAGAGGCTAGGGACACAATTCCTGCCCATCCTGGCTAATAGCCATTGATGGACCTATCCTCCATGAACTTATCTAGTTCTTTTTTGAACCCCGTTATGGCCTTGGCCTTCACAACATCCTCTGGCAAGGAGTTCCACAGGTTGACTGTGCGTTGTGTGAAGAAACATCCTTTTATTTGTTTTAAACCTGCTGCCTATTAATTTCATTTGGTGAGCCCTAGTTCTTCTGTTATAAGAAGTAGTAAACAACACTTCCTTATCTACTTTCTCTATACCAGTCATGATTTTATAGACCTCAATCATATCTCCCCTTAGCTGTCTCTTTTCCAAGCTGAAAAGTCCCAGTCTTATTAATCTCTCCTCATAAAGAAGCTGTTCCATACCCCTAATCATTTTTGTTGCTCTTTTCTGAACTGTTTCCAATTCCAATATATCTTTTTTGAGATAGGGCAACCACATCTGCACACAGTATTCAAGATGTGGGCATACCATGGATTTATATAGAGGCAACATGATATTTTCTGTTTTATTATCTATCACCTTTCTTAATTCCCAGCATTCTGTTCGCTTTTTTGACTGTTGCTGCACATTGCGTGGATGTTTTCAGAGAACTATCCACAATGACTCAAGATCTCTTTCTTGAGTGGTAACAGCTAATTTAGACCCCATCATTTTATATGTATAGTTGGGATTATGCTTTCCAATGTGCATTACTTTGCATTTATCAACATTAAATTTCATCTGCCATTTTGTTGCCCAGTCACCCAGTTTTGAGAGATCCTTTTGTAGGTCTTCACAGTTTGCCTGTGTCTTAACTATCTCTAGTAATTTTGTATCATCTACAAATTTTGCCACCTCACTGTTTACCCCTTTTTCAAGATCATTTACAAATATGTTGAATAGGACTGGTCCCAGAACAGACCCCTGGGGGACACCACTATTTAACTCTCTCCATTCTGAAAAATTGACCATTTATTCCTACTCTTTGTTTCCTATCTTTTAACCAGTTACCAATCCATGAGAGCACCTTCCCTCTTATCCTATGACAGGTTACTTTGCATAAGAATCTTTGGTGAGGGTCCTTGTTAAAGGCTTTCTGAAAATCTAAGCACACTATATCCACTGGATCCCCCTTGTCCACATGCTTGTTGACACCCTCAAAGAATTCTAGTAGATTGGTGAGGCATGATTTCCCTTTACTAAAACCATGTTGACTCTTCCTCAAGAAATTTTGTTTATCTATATGTCTGACAATATTGTTCTTTATTATAGTTTGCCCATACTGAAGTCAGGCTTACAGGCCTGTAATTGCCGGGATCACCTCTGGAGCCCTTTTTAAAAATTGGCATCACATTAGCTATCCTCCAGTCATCTGGTACAGAAGCTGATTTAAATGATAGGTTACAAACTACAGTTACTAGTCCTGTAATTTCACATTTGAGTTCCTTCAGAACTCTTGGGTGAATACAGTCTGGTCCTGATGACTTATTGCTGTTTAATTTATCAATTTGTTCCAAAACCTCCTCTAATGATACCTCAATCTGGGACAGTTCCTCAGATCTGTCACCTAAAAAGAATGGCTCAGGTTTGGGAATCTCCTTCACATCCTCAGCCATGAAGACCAATGCAAAGAATTCATTTAGTTTCTCCGCAATGGTCTTATCCTTGAGTGCTCCTTTAGCACCTTAATTGTCCAGTGGCCCCACTGGTTGTTTAGCAGGCTTCCTGCTTCTGATGTACTAAAAAAATATTTGCTATTACTTTTTGAGTCTTTGGCTAATTGTTCCTCAAATTCTTTTTTGGCCTTCCAAATTGTATTTTTACACTTCATTTGCCAGTGTTTATGCTCTTTTCTATTTTCCTCACTAGAATTTAACTTCCACTTTTTAAAGGATGCCTTTTTGCCTCTCACTGCTTCTTTTACTTCGTTGTTTATCCACGGTGGCACTTTTTTGGTTCTCTTACTATGTTTTTTAATTTGGGGTATACATTTAAGTTGAGCCTCTATTATGGTGTCTTTAAAAAGTGTCCACGCAGCTTGCAGGGATTTCACTTTTGGCGCTGTACATTTTAATTTCTGTTTAAAGGGGAAGAGGAAGTCACAATTGTAAGTATAAATTAAGCAGCTCTGAAATGCACCGGTACTGTGGCTCTAGAAAACATGGCTGCTTTAGTTTTCTAGCAGCGAGGGGCAACCCATATTTATGGTTTAAGTTCAGTTTGGATAAGCAGCCCAGAAATGTCAATGTTAATCTGAATTATCCATGACTTTAGGAATTCCCATATAGTGTGATTCCCTGCCCTGCCCCATCCCTAGCTCCAGACAACTCCTCTCTTCCAACAGGCCCTGGCATCCCTGTACCTAATGGCAGGTCCATTGGGATGGAGGCCCTGTGACACACTTCTCTCTTCAGTGTCCATTCTACTCTTCGGGGAACTGCTACACTCTCAAATGTTTTCAAGGGGCTAACTCACGTTAGTCTCATTTTAAGGTTAGGTACAGGCTTCCTCCCCATTCTGGCTTCTGCAAGGCAATGGATTCATGAGTCTGCTCCCTCCACATTTTCTCTGCAGCACCCAGACCATCCCTGCTGGATTCAATGCTCTGGCCTTCCACATGCTAAAATAAGTCTGGAGCATAGTCTGCAGCTCCTACTCCTCATCCCTTATTTTGAAGGCCTCATAACTCAGTGGGTCCCTCTTAGCCCCTTTCACTGCCTGTCTTTACCTGCTACAGTCCCCCATCTCTTTGTTCCCACATTTCCCTCTACTTTCAAACCTTTATGTTTTCCCAAGGGTCTCATTTATCTGCACAACTGTTTCGATCTTTTCCCTGCATGCCATTTCCTTGCCTCCAGATCTCCCTTTCTGCTCCCAGACTCTGGCTGTCAGGCCTAACTTGGCCATTTTATTACTTTGTTCCTGTCATTCCTCAAGTGGCATCTTAAAAAGTATAAAAACTGAAAAGATTTTAATGTGCTTCCTCCCACACATCAGTGCCATGGTGCCAACAGAAGAGAAAGTCTTCCCTTTCCAGCACTCCCCTTTCATTTTCACAGGTACAAGCGCACAGAGGTGATGTTCAACTGCACCAGGACGGCAAAAATGCTGGAAGCAAGTACACTCTCTCCAGGGCCGGCTCCAGGGTTTTGGCCGCCCCAAGCAGCCAAACAAAAAAAACCCAAACCAAAACAAAAAAAGCCGCGATTGCGATCTGCGGCGGCAATTCGGCGGGAGGTCCTTCGCTCCGAGCAGGAGTGAGGGACCGTCCGCTGAATTGCCGCCGAACAGCTGGACGTGCCGCCCCTCTCCGAAGTGGCCGCCCCAAGCACCTGCTTGGTAAGCTGGTGCCTGGAGCCGGCCCTGACTCTCTCACAAACGCAAATCCTTTCAAACCATTCTGTCACAGTCAGCCCATTAAGTTTGAGTGGCTTCAAAACCATACCTGAATGTATCCTCTTATCGCTGTAGGCAACTGAATGCAAATAGATAAGCAGAGAGGACAACATTAGAGATTTGACTTGGGGTACATTTACAATGCAAAAAAAACCAACCACAGCAGCAAGTCTCAGAGCCCAGAGCAATGTGGGCTCCTGGGGGTTGTACTACAGAGCTAAAAATAGCACCCTGGATGTCCGCTCAGCCTGGAGCCCCTGCTCTAGCCCCTCTCCCCTCACTGGGGCTAGGTCTACACTACCTGCCTGAATCGGCGGGTAGAAATCGACCTCTCGGGGATCGAATTATCGCGTCTGGTCGGGACGTGACAATCGATCCCCGAATCAACGCTCTTACTCCACCAGCGGAGGTGGGAGTAAGCCCCGTCGATGGGAAGCCGCGGAGGTCGATTTTGCCACCGTCCTTACAGCGGGGTAAGTCGGCTGCGATACGTCGAATTCAGCTACGCTATTTGTGTAGCTGAATTTGCGTATCTTAAATCGACCCCCCTCCCCCCCCGGTAGTGAAGACCTGCCCTGGGTTTCAGAGCCTGAACAGGAACATCTACACTGCTATTTTTAGCCCCATCATGCAAGCCCTATGAGCCTGAGTCAGTTGATCTGGGCTCTGACTGTATGTCTGCACTGCAGTTAAAAACCCACAGCTGGCTCGTACCAGCTGACTTGGGTTCGTGGGGCTCAGGCTTCAGGGATGTTTAACTGAGCTACAGACAGCCGGGCTCGGGCTGGAGCCCAGGTTCTAGGACCCTGGGATGCGGGAGGGTCCCAGAGCTCCAGCTTCAGCCCACCCTACGAGCCCGAGTCGGCTGGCATTGGCCAGCCATGGGTGTCTAATCTCAGTGTAGACGTACCCTGAGAATAGCTGCTGTATGTTTCCCCTGCCCCCCACAGATTAAACATATCCTTAGTGTCCTTGCTTTTTGTCAGCTTGATAGACAGTCATATTCCATTCTCCAGCCACCCACCTGTGTATCCCCAATGGAAAGCATACCAAGATTGCTTTATGTACCTCTAGAAGAAAACTATAAAAACTTAGACTATCAGCCTCTGTCCTAGTACAATGGGAGATTTTACAGATGAAGGGCTAGAGTCACAAAGGGATTTAGGAGCCTAACTGCCACTTTAGGTAACTAACTCCCACAATCAGACCCCGCTGGGATTCACAAAAGCCTTTCTCAGCTGCCTACAAACCCTTTCGGTGCTTAAGCTCGCTTGGCACCTAAAGTTTTGCAGTGAAAGTTCCCTAGGCGCCTATGTTTCTGCCTCAGAGAACATGCACTAAAGCCTCACTCTAGGCATCCAGACGCATAGGTCCCAGAGTGATAACTCGCCAGTGGGGCCTAATCCAGTAAGTGTGCTCAGAGCTCGCCTACCAGATCAGGACCCTATAGTCCAGCTTGCACAAAACAGCCAAGGGGGAAGAGGAAGAGCTTCCTCATAACTTCTAGGCCAGAGATTAGGCTACCTGGCATGTGGAAGATCTTCAGTTCACATCCCCCCCTGAGAGGGGGAAAAAGGGATTTGAACAGGGTTCCACCACTTCTCAGGTGAGTGCCCTGATGGCTGGGCTATTCTGGTGTGAGACTCTCTCCATCTCCTGAGGACGCTGTTCCCCTGTGAATAAATAATGCAAGGATCACTGGGCCACAGAGAACAAGCAGAAGTATAAGGAGGACTCTGTACCTGGTGCTTAGAGCACTCAGGTGGGACACCCAGGACTCAGTCCCCCAGTGCCAATGACTTCTTAAAATTATTTATCCACAGTGGAACATCTTCAACAGGTGGGTCTTCCTCAGTGTCTCATCAGACTATCCCACAGCCCAGTGGTTAGGGCACTCACCTGACAAGTGACAGATCCCCGCTCAATTCCCTTCTCCCCCTCACACAATGGGGGTAGCTGAACCGGGGGTCTCCCACATCCCAGGTGAGTACCCCAACCACCGGGCTTAAAGCGATGAGGGTGGTGCTGCTGTTCCTCCTCCCCCCAGCCCCTTACAAAAATGGCATAGGCGCCTGACACCAAGAGAGGGTTTGCAGCTGAGTATCCCAAGCTGAAGGAGGCACCTTGCTGCAGCCTGGATTGAGGTGACGAGCTCCCTGAGAGAGGTGGGGTTTAGGACATATCCCTCACTTTGACATCTCCCACAGGCTAGCTTCGGTGGGGAGCCACTAGCGTGCTGGCTTTTGTTAACCCCTTTCAGAGGGGCCTCTCTCTCACCATTCATTGTACAGGGAGCCTAGGCACTAAACTCAGACTGTGCGATTTTCTAGGCACCTAAGTTCCTTTGTGAATCTAGACCAAAGTGGCAAAATATGGAAGGAGGGAAGAGGGATACGAAGGATAACGCGGTTTCAATCTATGAATTGCTTGGCTCTGGTTTCTGGCAAAATCTTTAGTGCTACATTTTCAGAGGGGCCTCAGATTGAGCAGAAGGCACTGCTGGGCTAAGAACAATAGTTGCAGCTGTACAATGTATAGACCTGTACGATTTGAATGTTGTTGAATACCTATAGGCCAAAATAATTCCATACCCACAGCTGGACACAGATATTCAAGAAAGCTCAGCTTCCCCTTAAGGCACTAAAATAAGTATCCAGGTTTTTTCCCAAAGAGCTCAGCATACTGGGTGTTGAGCTCTTTTGAGAATCTGATCCTGATCTGGGGGCCTAAATGGGAGTCCAAGCCCTTTTGTAAATCTGGTCCCAATTCTGGATGCTGAGTACTTAAACAGCTTTGGTCCGATCCTGGCTTCATTCACGTGAGTGGTCAAACTCCTATGGAATCCTTAAAACGTCACTGGAGGTCTGAGTTTACCCCTCGCCCTAGGCTCTTTAAAAAACAAAACCAAACAAAAAAAACCCAACAAAGAACAAAAACTGACCCCTACTGTTTTACCTCTTGAAACCATGTTATTTTGTATAGTGTGGCAAACCATCTGATAAAGGGATCACTTCAATAACATTTTTTCCCACGTGCATGCATAGGTAAGTATAAAAATGTCAGCTGTCAGATATTCTACTCTAAAGCAAAATATCTACTATGGGCAATTTGAAACAGCCAAGTAAAACTGCTGGGAAAATGGGGTGCTTCCTGGACAAACCAGCAGCCCTTTAACTATAGCAAAGCAGTTGCACTGTAATTCGGCAAGCATCAAGAGTAAAGGAACGGGGGAACGCTGGTGGATGTGTACTGCAAATGTGGCATTTTAAGAGGCAGTTCTTGATAAACTCTCTATAATCATAAACAGGCCTTTACAAAGTCACACTTGCCTGCTCATCCTTTGGTTTTGATGCTGATCATGATTTTGATGCAGTCTGAAGATACTTACAAAGAGTGTCCCCCAATCCCTTTTGCTTCAAATCAGGTAAAATAAGCATCTTATTCATGTTTAGTCTGCTGTGTCAGCCTGCTCTATTCATATGCAAGTTGAAAGAAGAATTATTTTATGACTCAAAATGAAACACCCCCCTGCCGTATTTGAATAGATTCACTCTTTGCATAGGCACCTTAGCTTTTACGCCCCTATAAGGGACTTAAACCCAGGATGGTAGAAAACTTACTCTGTTGTTAAACAATGAACTTTGAGATCACGCAGTCCTCAAATCTGCCACTTAATTTATGTGAAAAACAAATTCTGTACTATCATAATTCTCTTTCCATGCCATACTGGAATGATTCAGCTAGAGAAGTGTTCCTTGTAAACATGCTCATTCTTCACACCTAAATCTATATCTCAAAAGTGTACGCCAGATCCTCAGCTGGTTTAAACAGGTGTAGCTCCATTGATGTCAATAGAATTATGCCGGTTTACAGCATCTGAGGATCTGTCCCTTTGAGTTTAACAGAGCATAGGAAGAAAATTAGAAGTGAAGCTGGTTGGAAAAAATGTACAAAATGTTTCAGTGAAAAATGCTGTGCTGTCAAACCAGAAATGTTTTTCAGAAAGATATCATTATGGACAAAAAATTCATCAAGAAGGTTGCTGGACCTGGAGAGACTCTCTCTAGTCTGGTTGTTATGGCACTGATCTATTAAAGTCCCTGTGCTCCTGATTCAGGGTCTGCTCCAAATCAGGCAGAGTAAAGACTTCAATTGGGGTCTTCCAGGAGAGTGTCCTAAGTACCCAGCTATTAACAATCTGTTCCAAATTGGATCTGGTACTGATCACTCTGATTCAGCCAGAGCAGGGACTTGACCCTAGGTATCCCACATAAGAAGCTAGTATCCCAGACTACTGACTGGCTCCTCCACTCCTCATGTCAAGAAGGATTGTTTCCGTTCAGAAGTAGAATAGACATATTTTAAAACCTCAGACTGTTTCATAAGCACACAATTGTTGATTTCCAGCCAGCCCTAGTTAAAAGTACTCATTTAAGCCATCATTCAACAATGTTTTAAGTGACACCTTCAGCTATTAAGATTTATGGTCTTGAAATATTAAAAGCTAGCTCATGCATATGTAAAATGTATTGTAATATAATGGACAGTACATTATAAAATATTGCAACTTTAACTTTTTTGCCTTGACCCTTGGACTTCAAAGACTGAATTTCAATCCATGATTCTCTGCAACAGCTGTGTTCCTATGGGACAATGTAGATTGTCATTCCTAGGACAAAGCATGTGAGAACTGGGGGCAAAGCATTCTCTGTCGAGAAGATCTGGCTGTGGAACAATCTATCAGAGAAGATCAGTCGGATCCAGAATTTGACCATTTTTAGGAAACATTGGAAAAGCTTTTCCACAGTAAGTGATGCTCAGAATGTGACCACCACCCACAGCCTCAAACCCCACCTCCCAGTGGGAAAAAAAAATACGCCGGAGTTTTGACCCTGAAAAGGGAGGAGTGCCAGAGACACCATGTTATATACTAGGGACTTTCTTATTACTTTTGATTTAATATGGAAGGCACTCAGATACTACAGTGATAGGCAGCTGTATAAAACCTTAAGATAGATAACCTGCACTCATTAAAAGATGCTATAGCACTTTTTTTTTTTTTTTGCACAAGAGTTGAATGGGGAGGGGGAGGCATAGCCAGAGCATCCTGGCCAAAATCCCAAATGGGTAATTCCATTCTGGCTACCATCATGTTCCCATTAGTTTCCCTTTTCAGTTCTAAAAAGCTTGCATTTTGTTGCTTTCTTCCATGAAACAGTGACTGTGGCCAATAAGAGAGGAGTCTGCAAATCAGTCGTATCATAGATGACAGACGTTTGTATATTGAACGTACAACAGAAATTGGTCCAATAAATGATATTACCTCACCCACCTCATCTCTCTAATATCCTGGGATTGACATGGCTACAATTACACTGCATATTGAATGTACAGCCATTTGTAAAATCCAGTCAGAAAGTTCTAAAAGTAAGGCAATATATTTGCACGAAGCATTATAGTACGCTATTGTAATGTGCTCTGTATCACGCAAACTTAGACCATGTCTATCTTATGCGGACTACAGGAGCCTAGCTAAGGTAACGTAGCTGTGCCAGTATAACCCTGTAGTATAGGCACAGCCTTTGGCTATGGAAAGGTGTTTTTTTCTGTTGTTGGCACACTACCTCCCTGAGCAACAGTAGGTAGGTGGATGGAAGCATTCTTCCATTGACCTAGCTGCTTCTACACCAGATATTAAATTGGCATAACTACAGTGCTCTGGGGTATGGATTTCTCATACCGCTGAACACAGTAACTATGCCAACTTAAATTTTAAACATAGACCAGGCCTGAAACATACAGATCAGCATTTTCCACAGAACCACGTGACCCACTTAGTGCTCAGTCAATGTATGTCAGCACACTGCCCCACACTATTGGAAAGAGTGCAGGATTTGATTCATTTTCACGTACAGTTGTGGTTTTATTCACGCATCAAGAACACTGACTCACGAACACTGAATTCCTGTTGTTTCTTTGTTCTTTGTTTTAGTACTAAATCTCTTGTTATCCTTCCCCGGCACTCTGTAGCGGTGAAGTACTATGGGCCTGATCCAAAGCCCAATGAGGGTTTCCATTAGGAATATTTCCATTGACTTCATTAGGCTTTGAATCATGAATTACATCATTTATATAAGAGTGTGCACCATTATATGGACAATGGATCGGAGATATGATTTTCCTCTGGCAGAGTGAACGATTACAATTAAGCTATACAAGGGACAGATGACCTTGCAGTTAAGACACTGGGTTGGGACTCAGGAGAACTGGCTTCAGTTCCTGTCTCCAGGCAAGTCAATTAGTTTATTTGTGCTTCACTTCCCCTATCTGTAAAATGGAGATAGCAATACTTCCATTGTCTTTAACTTGTCTATTTAGATTGTAAACTCTTCAGGGTTGTCTTCAGTGCCTCGTACAATAGCGTCCCAATTTTGTTCCGGTATTTTTTTCTTCTTCTAGACAGTCCCACTCATGCAGAATCAGCTCTTTGAGTCCTTCTTCTCCATTCCAATCTCTTGGAATAGTTCCTCAGAAACTCTGCAGCTAATAAAATCCTTCTGTATAACATCCACCTAGCTTTGGGTTTTCCAACCTCTCTTTTACTGTCCACTTCTAAGTTTAAACACCATGTCCTATATATTCTGTGGCTCTTCTACCACACAAATATGCCAAATCAGAGGCAAGTTGGTTAGCAGTACAGAACCAAGCACAGCTCTAGAACTAGACCCAATGTGGTAGTGACCTCAGACCAAAGGGAAGCAAGTTTTGTTCTAATTCACACATATGTTCACAGTGAAACCAGTGTAAGATCTTTTTCTTGCTCATCAGCTTTTTATCTTAATAGCCTGCCTTTAAAATACAAGAATACACAATTCTGCTCCACCTTAAAAAAAAAAAAAAAGACCCAAACCATCCAATTTTTTTGTGTGATCTCTAGAATGGCTTCACTAGAGCTTCTATTTTTAAAGTACTTCTTTGGGATGAAACATATGATATAAATAAATGCAAGTTGTTAGTAGTGATGGTTAGATAGAGGAGTTAAATCTTTAAACCAATCAGCCAAGTGAATAATAGACAACCTTAGTTTTCTTTCAAATGCCAAAGAATAAACCATAGGAGGATGCGGGATTTAAAAACAAAACAAAACAAAAAACCCAAAAAAACAACAAAAGCCACCCCCACACACCACAATTGTAAGACTGGCTTTCCAAAGGTAAACTGAAAGTACTTTCTAGAAAAATCCATTAAGTTATATTACACCAGGGAATTCAGTGTAGCAAAGCTGAGTAATTACTATCTCAGTGATCGGCTCCCTAACATAACATCAGCAGAAGGAAGATTCATGGAACAAAGAACACAAGTATTTGGCCTTGTTACATCTCTCCATTTAGGGATATAATTGGGAAGTGTGTTACTTGGGAATCAAAAAGTCAGAAATGAAACACAACGAAGTACTGGAAGCTGAAGTGATAAATGCAAGAACATGGTCTTTATTTCAGATAACATCTTATTTGATTGGACTTTAATGGGAGTTTTGATTCACTGACACCGGCAAAAAAAGGAAAATTTGGAAAAAAATCTTTAGCAGTGTGACCTTTCATTATAACAGAGTACCAGTGGTTCTATGACTTTTAAAATATGTATATTCCACTTGTCCACATATTTTGCAGCTCTGGCTCCTTCCAAATAAATGATTATCTTCTTTATAGAAGAATTGCTTCCAGACAAGTTATCCAAGATGCTCAGTTTGCTTTAATCAATGTATAAAAAAACCCCGATGGATGTCTTATGTATTTTTTCACAACAGACATCAGTGCTATCTTATCCACTCAGCTAACATTTGTACATGCTCAGTCAGGAAATAAATCCAAGTGCCTGATGAGATGTTCACAAAACGCAGCATTTTCCAAGTTTCACAGAGGCTGGAACCAGGGGCAAGGAGTCAGAACTTCAGTGTTTATTCCTGGCTTTCCCAGACTCTGGGCAAGTTATTTTAACCAATGACAAGGCCTGAGTTTATTCATATGTAAGATGATAGGAAATATTGACTGCACCTCTCTTTTGGGAGTGTGGTGCTTTCATTACTGTTTACAAGTTGCTACGGTCTGTAAACTGTTTCGATCAGCTTTCATCTTTATAAGTGCAAAACACAGTTATGAATTTAAAAGTTATGGAGATAATTTTTCCAAGGGTTTGATTGTGGTTTTACCACAAGCCTCACATAAGGGGGGGAGGTGCAAACCAGGAACCAGTATGAAGGATTCACAGTCTCATTCCCCCTTCCTTTAGGAGAACCTAATCTATACCAGCACCATACATAGTGCATATTACTTCCCCTAACACGCTGGGACAGTGGTGTTTGATGGAGAGAGACAGACACCTCTAGTAGCAGCACGCCCAGAGGCTGCTCTACCTGCATTTTTGGGTGGAAGCTCACACAGAAGCTTAAGGAGGGCTGTTTACCCCACTTTGCCTTATTGCCCCATACAGCAGCATAGCTAGGGTTACAATCTAGCCCAAAATATCCAATTCAAGCCCTGAAGGAAATAACTGTCCTGATGCATCCTTTGGGGGTCTGTGTATTTTCTCACCAGACAGTTCTCCACCCTAGGAGTGAAGAAAATAAAGCATTCACATCCAGTTCAAGAATGGGCCCCACACTACAAGAAGGATGTGGAAAAATTGGAAAGAGTCCAGTGAAGGGCAACAAAAATGATTAGGGGTCTGGAGCGCATGACTTATGAGGAGAGGCTGAGGGAACTGGGATTGTTTAGTCTCCAGAAGAGAAGAATGAGGGGGGATTTGATAGCAGCCTTCAACTACCTGAAGGGGGGTTCCAAAGAGGATGGAACTCGGCTGTTCTCAGTGGTGGCAGATGACAGAACAAGGAGCAATGGTCTCAAGTTGCAGTGGGGGAGGTCTAGGTTGGATATTAGGAAACACTATTTCACTAGGAGGGTGGTGAAGCACTGGAATGCGTTACCTAGGGAGGTGGTGGAGTCTCCTTCCTTGGAGGTTTTTAAGGCCCGGCTTGACAAAGCCCTGGCTGGGATGATTTAGTTGGGAATTGGTCCTGCTTTGAGCAGGGGGTTGGACTAGATGACCTCCTGAGGTCCCTTCCAACCCTAATATTCTATGATTCTATGATTCTATGAATAGGCAATATGGTGAGGTCAGGGCTTATTTTACCATGCCAGGGTAACAGCAGTTGGAAATACTACCAACAATACAGCCGTGATTTGTCACTAATTCATACCAATCTTTCGGGAGCATTTCCCTTGTTCGGGTTATTTGCTAGACATTTTAAATACAGTGTTATCGCATTGTTTTACTTTTTGTTGCAAATGGTCTTATTAAGAGAGGTCAAGAGCATCTGAATAGATGAGGAGAGATTTCAAAAACTAGGATTTAGTTCACCTTGGAAAGAGGAGAATTCGGGTTATTTTGGGCAGCTAGCATCAGCACTGAGTAGGGGATAGCTTTGCCTCTGCATTATCTGGGAGGGGACTTGAAGGGACTGTACATACCAGAGGAGGCATGTAGAAGAGGATGGTGTAACTTGCTTCCCACATTTCACCTGGCTTCCCCCTTCTCTAGCCTGTTAGGAGCAGTTTGCAACCCCGGCGATGCAAGAGGTACTGCAATTGTCCCTGATCCTTGAGTGGGGACAACGAAAGGGAACAAGTCTCCTTGTGCCTTTGTCCTATCTGCACATCCCTGCCATCGCATAGGTGTAATCTGGGATTTAATTCGGTCTTTAAGATTATGAAGGGTAGAGTTAAAAATGCATCAGTCCCTATTTCTATGCTGTTGCAAATTAAGAGAACAAGTAGCTAGAACGGTACACTTAAAGCCAAGTGAACGCAAAGGAAATAAGCACGTCTCCACAGAGTGTAAAAGGAATCCATTGCCACATGTGGTCCTGCAGTCAGGGCCGCCAAGAGGATTCAGGGGGCCTGGGGCAAAGCAATTTCGGGGGCCCCTTCCATAAAAAAAAGTTGCAATACTATAGAATACTATATTCTCGTGGGGGGCCCTCCGGGGCCGGGGGCCTGGGGCAAATTGCTCCACTTGCCCCCGCCCCTCTGGGCAGCCCTGCCTGCAGTCCAGTACTACAGCTGGATTTTTGAGTGCTTCACTTTGAAAACTTACAGTTCTTTTTTAATACAGTTTCCTAAGGGTTGTAGAGATTTGTTTAAAGAAAAGCAAAACAGGAATTGCATTATGTGCAACTACTTGCTAGAAAGTTATAGGGCACGTCTGACCTGCACAATGTGCATTCACTGCATCATCTTTTAATGCACAAAGCCATATTGCATGGAATAAGGCACCATCTCTTTTCTCCTTTGTGTAACTGGGGGGAACTCAATATAGTAATAACTAATAGGGATGAGCAAACTTGAAAAGATTAGACAGTTTGATTAAATTAATGATCGACTACAACCTTACCTTATCCTGATCTGAACATCTTGAAACAGCAAACCTGGGCGGGAAGTCTCATGAGAACAGCTTTACTCATAACGTTTGCAACACTCCCATTCCCAGATCCACTCAGAAGCATAAAGAGCTGAAACAGGAAAAATAAATAAAAATAATTTTAGAAACTAAGTGATAGCCGAACTTCTTAAAAACTAGAACATTGGTGATCTGACTGGAGGCTTGGCTCATTTTTATTTTATCTGAACTGATGTTTAGTAAATTTCAGTAAATTTACAAGCCACAAGGTCATAAAAACCAAAAAGGCTAGCAACTAGGTTTGACCAGCTTATATAATTAACTAGACTTTTACCAACGAACATATTACAAGTACAACAGATCATGACTCCCCACTAAGGAGCTGATTCACGTGCTTAAAGTTAGGCCCGTGATTAAGTACCTTACTGAAACAAAGCCCTAAACGGGTTGTCCCCCCCCACCCCCGCATATGAAAAACAAAATATGCCCATGGAGTTTAAAGTTTTAAAATTTGACGTTTCAAATGACAATTTTTTACTTTTTGAATTTTGACAAAGTTAACCTGCTTTATAGTTGATAAAAAAAATTTAAAGGAATTTTTTTGACTAAGTTTTCTATATTTTTTCCCCATTTTTTTTTTATCTCAACCAGTTCTGCTCCTCACATTGGTTGCTTCCTTCCTAATCCATTTACTGGATTATCTGTAACTCCCTCTTCTTTTAGTCAGTTGTTTTTTCATTATGCTCTTCAAACTTTTGACGAGCAGATTCTCTGGTAACTCTAAGAAGATCTTTCTAGTCTCCAAAATTTAAAAGCAAATAATTTTGGAGTTTTTTTTTAAAAAGTAGAAATGTTTTCTTAGTAATGAGCTTGAACTTGAAAAGCACCCCAACTGTCACTGTCATCAGTGGATGTGAGAGCACTTGGAAACTCAGGATTTCTGCCTTGAGTGTAATAAGCTTGTATTCAGCCATGGAGTCTGTCTCGCAAGACATTTATAAGGGTCACCATTTGTTTTCATTGTTAAAGATGGACTTAAGCTTTCACTCAGTAAGTCTCCAATTTAGGCTTGCAAAAAGACCAGTATTTAGCAAAGTGTGCTTAATTCCAGTTACTGAGACATCTTCCTTTAAATGATGCTTCATGGGCACCTTGCCACACGCGTGATTCTGCTTGAACCAACAAGAGGAGATGCCATTTTAGATTTGGTTTTGGTGAATAGTGAGGACATCATAGAAGAAATGGTTGTAGGGGACAACCTTGGTTCGAGCGATCATGAGCTAATTCAGTTTAAACTAAATGGAAGGATAAACAAAAATAGATCTGTGACTAGGGTTTTTACCCATACCAGTGAGAATTCAGAAACCAATATGCTTAATGCACAGTAATTTATTTGAGGAAGACTCATAGAATCATAGACTTTAAGGTCAGAAGGGACCATTATGATCATCTAGTCTGACCTCCTGCACAACGCAGGCTACAGAATCTCACCCACCCACTCCTGTATCAAACCTGTGTCTGAGCCATTGAAGTCCTCAAATCATGGTTTAAAGACTTCAAGGTGCAGAGAATCTTCCAGCAAGTGACCCATGCCCCACGCTGCAGAGGAAGGCGAAAAACCCCCAGGGCCTCTGCCAATCTTTTGTCCCCACTACTCCCCTTGGAAGGCTGTTCCAGAACTTCACTCCTCTGATGGTTAGAAACCTTTGTCTAATTTCAAGTCTAAACTTCCTGATGGCCAGTTTATATCCATTTGTTCTTGTCTCCACATTGGTACTGAGCTTAAATAATTCCTCTCCCTCCCTGGTATTTATTCCTCTGATATATTTGTAGAGAGCAATCATATCTCCCCTCAGCCTTCTTTTAGTTAGGCTAAACAAGCCAAGCGCTTTGAGTCTCCTTTCATATGACAGGTTTTCCATTCCTTGGATCACCCTAGTAGCCCTTCTCTGTACCTGTTCCAGTTTGAATTCATCCTTCTTAAACATGGGAGACCAGAACTGCACACAATATTCCAGATGAGGTCTCACCAGTGCCTTGTATAATGGGACTAACACCTCCTTATCTTTACTGGAAATACCTTGCCTGATGCATCCCAAGACTGCATTAGCTTTTTTAACGGCCATATCACATTGGCGGCTCATAGTCATCCTGTGATCAACCAATACTCCGAGGTCCTTCTCCTCCTCTGTTACTTCCAACTGATGTGTCCCCAATTTATAACCAAAATTCTTGTTATTAATCCCTAAATGCATGACCTTCACTATTAAATTTCATCCTATTACTATTACTCCAGTTTATGAGGTCATCCAGATCTTCCTGTATGATATCCCGGTCCTTCTCTGTATTGGCAATACCTCCCAGCTTTGTGTCATCCGCAAACTTTATTAGCACATTCCCACTTTTTGTGCCAAGGTCAGTTAAAAAAAAGATTAAATAAGATTGGTCCCAAAACCGATCCCTGAGGAACTCCACTAGTAACCTCTCTCCAGCCTGGCAATTCACCTTTCAGTACAACTCATTGTAGTCTCCCCTTTAACCAGTTCCTTATCCACCTTTCAATTTTCATATTGAGCCCCAGCTTTTCCAATTTAGCTAATAATTCCCCATGTGGAACCGTATCGAATGCCTTACTGAAATTGAGGTAAATTAGATCCACTGCGTTTCCTTTGTCTAAAAAATCTGTTACCTTCTCAAAGAAGGAGATCGGGTTGATTTGGCACGATCTACCTTTTGTAAAACCATGTTGTAATTTGTCCCAATTACCGTTGACCTCAATGTCCTTAACCACTTTCTCCTTCAAAATTTTTTCTAAAACCTTGCATACTACAGATGTCAAACTAACAGGCCTGTAGTTGCCCGGATCACATTTTTCCCCTTTCTTAAAGATAGGAACTATGTTAGCAATTCTCCAGTCATACGGTACAACCCCTGAGTTTACAGATTCATTAAACATTCTTGCTAATGGGCTTGCAATTTCATGTGCCAGTTCCTTTAATATTCTTGGATGACGATTATCTGGGCCCCCTGATTGAGTCCCATTAAGCTGTTCGAGTTTGGCTTCTACCTTGGATGTGGTAATATCTACCTCCATATCCTCATTCCCATTTGTCATCCTACCATTATCCCTAAGCTCCTCATTAGCCTCATTAAAGACTGAGGCAAAGTATTTGTTTAGATATTGGGCCATGCCTCGATTATCCTTAGCCTCCACTCCATCCTCAGTGTTTAGCGGTCCCATTTCTTCTTTCTTTGTTTTCTTCTTATTTATATGGCTATAGAACCTTTTACTATTGGTTTAATTCCCTTTGCAAGGTCCAACTCTACATGGCTTTTGGCCTTTCTCACTTTATCCCTACATGTTCTGACCTCACTAAGGTAGCTTTCCTTGCTGATCACTCCCATCTTCCACTCCTTGTAGGCTTTCTGCTTTTTCTTAATCACCTCTCTGAGATGCTTGCTCATCCAGCTTGGTCTACAACTCCTGCCTATGAATTTTTCCCCCTTTCTTGGGATGCAGGCTTCTGACAGTTTCTGCAACTTTGACCTGAAGTAATTCCAGGCCTCTTCCACCTTTAGATCCCCAAGTTCTTCAGTCCAATCCACTTCCCTAACTAATTTCCTTAATTTTTTAAAGTTAACCCTTTTGAAATCAAAAACCCTAGTCACAGATCTATTTTTGTTTATCCTTCCATTTAGTTTAAACTGAATTAGCTCATGATCGCTCGAACCAAGGTTGTCCCCTACAACCATTTCTTCTATGATGTCCTCACTATTCACCAAAATCAAATCTAAAATGGCATCCCCTCTTGTTGGTTCAGCAACTACTCGGTGAAGAAATTCATCAGCTATCGCATCTAGGAAAATCTGAGCCCTATTATTATTACTAACACTTGTCCTCCAGTCTATATCAGGGAAGTTAAAGTCTCCCATGCTCACACAATTCCTATTAGTATTTACTTCATTAAAAACATTAAAAAGGTCTCTATCCATATCCAAATCAGATCCAGGCGGTCTGTAGCACACCCCAAGGGGCTATCTCAGGGGAGGCTCTAGTAGCTTTCTTCCCCAATGTGATTTTTGCCCAGACAGTCTTATCCATCCCATCCCTTCTTATTTCTTTACAATCTACCTCATCATTGATATACAATGCTACTCCACCACCTTTGCCTTTATTTCTGTCTTTCCTAAACAGCACATACCCTTCAATACCTGTACACCATGTTTCTGTTAGCCCTATAATATCCGGTTTCACTTCCTGCACCAGTAACTCTAGTTCCTCCGTTTTGTTACCTAGGCTCCTCGCACTGGTGTACAAACATCTTAATTCTTGCTGTTTGGCTTCGCTCACATTGTTTACCCAATTAGGCCCAGACATTCTACCACCAGTATCACCTATTAGAATGGTATCTACACTACCCTTCCTCCATATGTCCATTCTCCTACCCACCGCTGTATCCTTTCTTTCTTTGTTTTCTTCTCTCTTAATGTTAAAATCCAGCATGGAGATTACCTGGACATCTCCCAACCATCCCCCCCAATTCCTAGTTTAAAGCTCTCTTAATCAGTTGTGCCAGCCTCCATCCTAGAAGTCTATTTCCCTCCCTACTCAGGTGAAGTCCATCCCGAGAGAACAGTCCTCTGTCCATGAATGCCTCCCAGTAGCCATACATCCCAAAGCCCTCCTTATAGCACCACTGCCTGAGCCATCTGTTGATCGTCATAATCTTGTCACACCTTTGTTGCCCTTCTGTAGGAACAGGCAGAATCCCACTGAAGATCACCTGAGCCTCGATTTCCTTAAGCGTGGCATAGTCTCCCTTGATACGTTCCAGCGAGAATCTAGCCGTATCATTCGTTCCCACATGAAGGACAATCAGTGGATTCTTTCCCGCTCCCGTTAGGATCCTCTTCAGCCTCAGGTCCACATCCTGTATCTTAGCACCCGGCAGACAGCACACCCTTCTGTTCTCCGGATCAGCTCTGGTTACAGGCCTGTCTATTCTTCTCAGTAAGGAGTCTCCAATCACATAGACCTGCCTTTTCCTGGTGACGGTGCGATTCTCGGTCTATCCCTCTGGCTGCAAGTCCTCTCGATTCCTATTCACCCTTGCAATCCTCCGCAACCCATCCCGTATCCTCCTGGGGCTCATGTTTGGTGTTATCTCCATTGACTCTTCCCCTCTTCTTATAGGACTAGCTGATCTTCTCTTCTTCCTTGCCCCCTCACCTTCAGCGACCACCTGCTGTGGCCCTTCTTCATTTTCCAACTCCGCAAACCTGTTCCTGAGCTCTATTTCTCCTTCACTAGCCCGTCTTTTCCTCTGCCTGGTTCTCTTAGTCACATGCTTCCACTGTCCACTTTCCTCACCCAGCAGTCTCCCCTCAGAGTTCTTTGGTCCTGCTTCCATCTGCAAGTCTGAGCTTTTCCATTCAGACTCCTCAGGTCTTTGCTCCATCATCCGCTCGAACCTCCTTCTAAACTCAACCAGCGTTTCCACAAGCCGTTAAGGTTACACAGTACACATCTTTTCCAATAAGCCTTAGCTCCTCAAGCCTAAACCCTCAGTAACTATGTTGGCCTTACACCATATCCTGATTGGCAAACAAAGCAGGTATATTTACCAATGCTAGATGGAGACTTTTTCTCTTCTCTTCTTTTCCCCTCTCAGATACTTGGTCTCTCAAGGGTCCCCTGAAGCAGGGTCTAGGTCACCCTGAGCTCTTCTGGTTCTAGAATCCTGCAAAGGTTCCCTCAAAGCGGGGCCTAGGTTATCCCGAGGACTTCAGTCCTACAGTCTTGAACCTTTTCAGATGTTAATTGGGAACTAACTAATTTACTTTGCTTAGCATTTATACCTTTTTTTCTCAAAGGAGTCACATGTCCCAGAAATATGTCTTGTGGATATTTTATTACTGGTTTTCTCTAATTAATATTTTGGAAGGGATTGCAAAGCAGACACATACCAACGCTCAATCAACGTTTGCCCTCTCATCAATTATTCACTTAAGCTCCAGAGTTGTCATTTTGATCCAGGTCAGCTTGTACCAAGCCCACTTATTGCATGATTTTACATCTTTTTTACTTTGTGAGCTGGTTCCCCTGCTAATATTCCAAAGTTCAATGTTGAAACATACACGCAGATCGAGCCGTTATTAACTATTCAGGTGCCGTTTTAGCACTTCCAGTAATTTTCCGCATCATTTATCTAGTGCTAATAGAATCCTGTTCCCAGAATCCTCTAGCAAATTCAGACATACCAAACCATTCCCAACTCATGCTTGCCACATTTTTTCACATTAGTCACAACAATTCATAATCATTTGGCACCAGCCCAATAAGGAGGTGATTTGTTTGCTTTGACATCGACAGACCAAAGGGCATCTTCTGACACTAAGAGGCAGAAACATCAGAGGGGCCATTTTGTTTCATTCTAAATGAATTTAACTATGACTTGCAATGTCTGAAAGCTGACTAAAAATTTAGGGCCTCATCCTGCAAAGACTTGCAACGTTATGCCCAGTTTAGAGTCCTGTTGACTTCCCTAAGACTGCTGATAGCACGTACAGCTAAGCATGGCTTAAGTCTTTGCAAGAACTGGGCATTTGTTTTGTAATAGCTGTATACAGTGCTTGTACGTATGAATCCATGCGTGTGTATATATTAATTACATCCAAACAGCTACATTAAGGGACTATTAAGGTTGCAAAGTTAAGTACTCAAGAGTTGCCAACTGCCAGAATTAGCATTGGTCCTGCAACCTTAATTTGGCCCCTGAAGCATGTACATTGAAATAGTCTAATTACATGATCATTAAAGCTGGTCGGAAATTGACCAATAGAATGTTTGTCAGCAACATGCAGAGTCATTAAAAGCAAAACATTTCCAGATACCTGCCTAGTTCCCTGCCGGCTCGCTCACCTTCCAGGTTCCTCAACAGACTCACGCCCCCTGGGTAGCCTCCCCCAAAGCCAGGGCTTCTCGCTCCTGGGCAGCCTGTCTGGTGGACTGCTGTAGGGCAGGCGAGGCGCAATCAGAACTTTCACTACGTCTGTTCTGTGGGAATGTTGCATTTGTGTCTTTTTGTTCTGAATTGGAACAAAATGTGACGTTTCCATAGGACACAAGTGATGGTTCCTTGCATCTCTGACGATCACATACTATTTTTTTCCACAAGACCTCTGCCTCATTCAGTGCTCAGCATGGACTTAGCTTTTGGGATGGATCAGGTTGCGGTAGTAAATGACGCGGTTGTCTGCCTCAACTGATGAAGAAGTGAGAAGGCATGCGGTCAGTGAGAAAGAGAAAGGATAGCTGCCCAGAATAGTTGCTAAGCATTTATGGTTGCTATATACATTACATACCTGACAAGCTCATAATAGTGAGCAGTTTGAGCCATTTAGCAGTACGTACCTTGTACTCCTCCCCCCGAAGGCACACACCTTACCATTGTTATAGCTTCTCTAAACAAGGGAAGACTCACTGCAGCCTTCCCTCTGCCCTTCTCTACTCATCTTTCTTCATATGCCCCTTGACCCACTTATTGCCCCCCTGACATAAAAGTGAGCATTTGTGGATGTTTGGTGCAGCAGTTGGTGGTGGTGGTGGTATACAGAAGTAGTGTGGTAGTCAAATGCCCACATCTCCCTTGGTTTCATCCCATAATCAACTGCTTGCACACGCCATTTTCAAATTCACCTCTGCAAACACTCTTCTGTCACATGCTCACTGATCTTTTGGTTTTACAGAGATGCTCCTGTCTAGCGTGAATTCCCAGGGCAAAGGATTGAGGGAAGGGCTCTCCAAGCTCTCCGTTCTAGTGTGCCAAGACAGTTGAAGGATAATGTAATGGTGGTGCAAAGGGAGGGCTTCTGCTGCCTCAGTTTCCCCACTTCCACAGCCAAACCACCACCACAACTAGCGCTTTGAAGTTACTCTCCCCTTCTAGCAGTGGATTATTATTAAAAACAGTTCTATTTAAAACTAGAAATTCCCAGCCCTCTTCTATAGGCTCACCAGTTCATTGCACCCAACACTGCAGGCAACTCCAGTCAGGCCTTTCTTACTGGCTGGTGAAGGACTTCCCTGAAAGCCCATTTCACACCCCAGGCCCTCTGCCTGGTAGCCAAGTAGAATATCTCTGCAGAGCACAACCCTCCTGCTCCTGTTCCTCCGAGTCTCTCAAGCCGCCATGCCAGATAATCATCTTTTATATCTCCTGCTAGGCCTGGGTGTGAGTCACATGCTCCCATCATGTGAACTCTAGGACTCATTCCCTTCACCTGGAGAGGTGGGCTAAGCCTGGCACAGGTGCAGCTGAGCCCCAACTCCCCTCAAGGGCCAGATATTTTTCTTATCTGCTTTCTAATGCTCCTCTTCAGTTTGTGTTGGCCAATCAAGATACAGGTTTTTTTTTTTCAAAAACTCTCATTGACAAATGAAAAGTCTGAATGTCACAAACGCACCGAAACTTATTACAAAGACCGGAGCTGGACTCGATCAATGGCGGCAATCAATTTTAATTTAATATGCTTTTCATCATTTTCAAATGCTGCACTCGATCACATTTTCTGCACAGCAGGTTTGTAATCAAGTTGCAATGTACCTTTAGGAAGGTTTAACCCATCCCATCCACAGCATAAACACTCCTGAGATAGTTTACACTGTTCTCTCCCAACCTCATTTTTCAATAAGAAATTCAATTTGCTGCCAGTTAGGTTTCCATCAGAAAGCTGTCTGGTTCCCTGCCAGCTTACCTGCTGGGCTGCTGGAGACAAGGGCTTCCAGGGTCCATGACTCCTGGGCATCCCGGTCATGTCTGGAGACCCAGGGCTTCCAGGCTCTGCGACTCTAAGACAGCCCCATGATGCCAGGGCTTCCAAGGGCCCTTCCGTGGAACCAGGAGCCTGGAAAACCTTGGGGGCTCTGAGGTATGAGGCTGGGAGCTGGGGGGATTTGGCTCGTGCTTTTCTCTGTGTGATTCATGAGTGGCTCTGGGAGCATTCATGCAATCTAGCTGGGTGTGGGGCTCCACACGGGGTTGTGCTGAGTGATCACAGCACCTGGAGGGGTTGCTGCTGGTCACCAGGAAAGCACTGTGAGAGACAGCCCAGGCTAGAGAGAGTTAAGGGGGAACAGCAGTCTCACAGTCCCAGGCTGCACCCCAGGGATCCCGTCACAATCGTGATGGTCCCTTCTGCATTCAAAGTCTAAAGAGTCTATGCATTTACCCTTACAATCACATCACCCCTGTGATTTAGGTCATTGCTATTATCTGCATTTTATAGCTGAGGCACAAAGGCAAATCACAGTCTGGGTCATAGAGGAAAATTATAAAAGAGTAAATAACTGAACCCAGGTCTCCTGAGTCCTATGCCAACACCCAAACCACTGACCCACTGTTGGTTAATCAATGTGTCCGTTAAGAAGAGAAATAGGATTACAGTGTATTGAAATGTAGACCCTCAACACCGCAACACTATATTAGTGTTTTCTTTACATGTGTATAAGGTGAGAAACAGGAAACCAACCAGGACATCAGAAGTGAAAACACAGCACTTCACATACTGCATGACAAACAAAAGCATCTGATTTCAGAAGCAGCAGTGGGAGGAGAAATGAGGAGGTGAAGTGATGCCACTAAATATGAGCTTCTAAGGGTATGTCTACACTATGAAATTAAATCGATTTTATAGAAGTCGATTTTTAGAAATCGATTTTATACAGTCGATTGTGTATGTCCCCATTAAGCGCATTAAGTCGGAGGAGTGCGTCCTCACTAACGTGGCTAGCATCAACTTACGGAGCAGTGCACATTGGGTAGCTATCCCACAGTTCCCGCAGTCTCTGCCACCCATTGAAATTCTGGGTTAAGCTCCCAATGCCTGATGGGGCAAAAACATTGTCACGGATGGTTTTGGGTACATGTCATCAGTCGCCCCTCCCTCCGTGAAAGCAACGGCTGTCAATCGTTTTGTGCCTTTTTTCCTGGGTTACCCGTGCAGACGCCATACCACGGCAAGCATGGAGCCCACTCAGCTCACCGTCACACACTTTAAAAGCTCACTGGCGCTGTTTGCTGACTAGGTCAGACCTCAGCGCAACCAACATTCCCATTGTTATTGCTGCTTGCTGTGTGCTCCATAATATCTGTGAGAGTAAGGGGGAGATGTTTATGGCAGGGTGGGAGGTTGAGGCAAATCGCCTGGCGTCCAATTTTGAGCAGCCAGACACTAGGGCGATTAGAAGAGCACAGCAAGGCGCGCTGCGCATCAGAGAGGCTTTGAAAACCAGTTTCATGACTGGCCAGGCTACGGTGTGACCGTTGTGTGTGTTTCTCCTTGATGCAAACCCGCCCCCTTTGTTGATTTTAATTCCCTGTAAGCCAACCACCCTCCCCCTTCGAAATAAAGTAACTATTGTTTTGAAAACATGCATTCTTTCTTTATAATTAAAAAAAAAAATGAGATAATGGACAAGGTAGCCCGGGTGAGGTGGAGGAGGAGGGAAGGACACGGCCACATTGCTTATTGTAGCTACACTAAAAATCAAACTGTTTGAATGACAGCCTTCTGTTGCTTGGGCCATCTTCTGGAGTGGAGTGGCTGGGTGCCCAGAGCCTCCCCCCCACGTTCTTGGGCGTCTGGGTGAGGAGGCTATGGAACATGGGGAGGAGGGTAGGCGGTTATACAGTGGATGCAGCGGGTGTCTGTGCTCTTGCTGGCTTTCCTCAGCATCGCATCCTGCCTCCGCTCTTCGCATTCACTTAATTCTTTCCTGGCCTCTGCCACTGAATGCTTCCATGCATTAAGCTGTGCCCTATCAGTGCGGGAGGACTGCATGAGCTCGGAAAACATGTCACCGCGAGTGGGTTTTTTTCACCTTCTAATCTGAGATAACCTCAGGGATGGAGATGATACGTGGAGCATAGAAACATTCTAGGCTCTATGATTCTGGGGGGACTGCATGGTCACCTGTGCTGCTGAGTTCGCCACACTGACCAAACAGGAAATTAAATTCAAAAGTTCCCAGAGCTTTTCCTGTATACCTGGCTAGTGCATCAGAGTTCAAACTGCTGTCCAGAGCGGTCACATTGGAGCACTCTGGGATAACTCCCGGAGGCCAGTACCATCGATTTGCGTCCGCACTACCCCAAATTTGACCCAGCAAGGTTGATTTTAGTGCTAATCCCCTCGTCAGGGGAGGAGTACAAAAGTTGATTTTAAGAGCCCTTTAAGTCAACGGAATGGAGATGGTTGTGTGGACGCATTCATTTTAAAATCTACCTAACACGGCTAAATTCAACCTAACCCCGTAGAGTAGACCAGGCCTAAGCAAATATAGGGAGATAAAAGGAGTATAATAAGAAAATGAAATATTATGAAATTAGAGAAGGCAGATGATCTCTTTCACACTGCCACACCAATGACTAACACGGTATCTCTCTCTCTCTCTCTCTTTCACACACACACACACACACACACACACACACACACACACACACACACTCACACTCTTACTTACTTATAATGAAGTCACTGTTCTCAAAGAACATCTTCACTTTAGACTTAATCCAAAGCCTGTTAGTTAATGGAAAGACTTCCGTTGATTTCAGTGGGCTTTGGAGCATGCTCTGTAAGTAGAGGTTTGCTATTGCCAGAATTGAGATCTGTGCATTGCAATGTGGTGTAATCATTCCGAATGTTAACGATGGCCAGATCCTGCCCTTTGGCAGAGGAGACCAGTGTGGGGAGGAATGCAGGATTGGAGCTTAGGACTTGTGTACACATGAAGTGCTAAAGCAGCTACCTACACACCAATGGGAGCAGTTCTCCAGTCAGCATCGGTAATCCACCTCTCCAAGAGGCAGTAGCTAGGTTGAGGGAAGAATTCTACACACAACCTACCTATATTGGGATTTAGGTTGGCTTAACTATGTCACTCAGGGGTGTGGATTTTTCATACCCCTGAGCAACATAACTGGTAACTTTTTAGTGTAGACCAGGCCTTAGAGTTGGAGTACCACTAGAGCACAGATGTTAAAAAGGATCTCAAACACTAAGTTTATAAATAGAAAGAGGAGCCAGGTTTTTAAATGTGTTTAGGTGCTTGAAGTTGCAGAAAGGCACAGAGTGGGGTTTCTCAAAAGCACCTAACTTGCATGGATTTCAATGGGAGGTAGGCACCAAAGTACCTTTAAGCATCTGAGTCTAGGTACCTATCCGCATCTTTAGGCATCTAAATACATTTAACAATCTGGCTCAAAAACATTAACAAAGTTGAGCTACAACAGTATCATGTGCTTTTCCTCGGTCTTTCTAATTTCATGACTGTTAATTCATTGGTTTTGAGTGAAATAAGGAAACCTAACCAGAATTCTAGATACATTCCCATAACAACACTTTAGCAAAAGTTTAAGAAGTTATTAGGAATCTTCCCTGGTTATTCTAAATGTCAACACAAACTGTTATAGAAAAGGATTAGTTGGTAAATTATTTTACAGGGTGTATATCACATCACCAAATGATGAAATATGAAGCCTAATTAGGCCACATGCATGATCTATTTGAGAGCATTTCATAATTTTACTGACAACTTCACATCTTTTTTTATAAAAGACAATGCTTTAATTAAAAGTAAATGTATGTAAATCACAAGTGAGATTGTTTGAATGGTTTAAATTAACCCTCAGGCCCATTAAAAAAAAATGATTGACGCTCTAGGATTTGACATCGGAATTTGACACAAGAAAACTCAGAGCAGACGCCTCAGTCTCTGGGACTGAAATTTGTCAGCTTTTAAAATCAGCTTATAAAAAAATAGTTTGAACTACACCACTGACTCATTAGCTAACAGCAAAGAAATAAATAGCACTATAAGAACTGAGGCTGTACCTGAGGTAAGCTGCTTAAGTGAAATATGTTAGTGGTACAGGGAGAATTAAATGTCACCAGGAAACCACAGAATTCTCACAAAATCATTCCTTTCAGATATGGTCCTCTTTGGTGTGGAATGTGATGATGTATCCAAAAAGGGTCGGGGGTTAATTCAAAAGGGGCACTGCTAGCGCAAACTACTACTAAGTCAAGCTCTTCCATCCTGAAAGTGACTTAAACAGAGTCCCAGTCAAGTGAAAAACTCTTGCAGAATAAGAATAACCGATGTGGAGCAGGTTTCTGAGATGTGCAGCTGATTAGATAGCTAGGATAGATTAGATAGCTAGATTAGAGAGCTGTGTGTATTTTCACCTATTTTACTGCCAAAAGTCCCAATGCATCCTTAATTTCTCAATTATTCCAATAAAAGAAAGAATTAGGACTCTTGCTGAAGATACAATGCTTTGGAAAATTTACACATTTTCCTACGACCACCAAAATTTCAAGATTTAAGAGGCATCTCCATGAATATACTCAGAAAAACCCTCTGTGTGTACATAAGATATAATGCCTAGCACTTTTCATCAATGCTTTAAAAAGGGGTCAGTATCATTATCCCTATTTTATAAATGTGGCAATGGAGTCAGAGGGGTAAAGTGACATGCCCAAGGACACCCAGCAGGCCAGTGGCAGAACTAGGACTAGAACCCAGAACACTGGACTAGGATTCAGGAGACCTAGCTGCTCAACCACACTAAATATGGTGTTTTCTTTTGATTTTCATACTTCTGGCATCAGCGCAACAGGTACAATGTTCAGGCCTGATCCAAAGCTCATTTAAGTCAATGGAAGCCTTTCCACTGAGTTCAAGTCAGACCCTTAGTACAAACAGTCTACTCAAAATACAAGACGGGGACAACGTCACATTTTTTGTTGTAGGCATGCTAGTGATGTGATGGGTATGTCGCATCTGTTTTTTGGACCCATGTGACCTTGTCTATGCCATGTTCACACAGTCTTCCATCCTTGCACATGAAAATCTAGGATATCAAATAAGCCTGGATTATCCTTCATATTTGCAAAAAACATGTGTCACCTCTGCAAACTCTAGGGACTGTATGCTGCTGTCAGTCCCCCACGTCTCCTGCTTCCATTGAGGGGAGCTAGGCCTATGACCCTTAGTAAACATGAGGAGCCAGACTGTGACTTGGACTAGCCATCTGTGCAGGTGTTTCAGAACCCCCCCTACAGGCTATCTGGACCTTGGGACCATGCACTTAGAAGCAGGGATGGCTCCAGGCACCAGCGCAGTAAACGCGCGCCTGGGGCGGCAAGCCGCAGGGGGCGGCGTGTCGGTCGCTGTGAGGGCGGCAGTCAGGTGGCCTTTGGCGGCATGCCTGTGGGAGGTCCGCCGGTGGCTGGTCCCGCAGTTTCGGCGGCAATTCAGCAGCAAGTACGCTGAAGCCGCGGGACCGGCAGACCACCTGCAGAAACGCGGCCGAATCCGCGTGACCGCGGACCGCCCACAGGCATGCCGCCGAAGCCCGCCTGACTGCCGTGCTTGGGTCGGCAAAAAACATAGAACCGCCCCTGCTTAGAAGCAAGTAGAACTACACACTCATTCAACTCCTTCTTTGGAGCAGGTGGGCAGGGAGTGGCCAAAGTCTTGGCCCTATCATTCCTCTATTCTCTGGCCAGTACAGCTGAGCCAGCATAGGTGGGTAGTCATTTACTGCTGGAGAAGGCCAGCATCACTCCTCCCAGGAAAGAAGAGAGAAGTTGAGATGGCATTTTACCTCCCTGACCACAGTTCCTTCCTTGGAGTGCATATGGAGAGGTGCAGCTATGCTGTGAACTGTGGCAAAATTATGACGTAGACGTGGGCCCCAATGGCAAAGTTCAAGTCCTTAATACAGAGTTTGGGGCCATATGGTTGCAGGGTTAGGTTCAAGCCCTCCTCCCCTGAATCCCAATCTCTAACAAAGTGCTGTCTAGTGCTCCGTCCCCTTCCTGTTAAAATGAAAAGGTCGAGCACAGCCACTTCCTAGCGCTCTTGTGGATACAGGGCTACCCCGAGCGATTATGATTACTAATCATTGCAGCATTATCTGAGAGTCCCTGATGAGCAGTTATGTAAGCACAACACAGATTAAATAGTTCATAAATAATGGAAGCAGAAGGCGTCTCATCTAGTAATCAGAACAGTGAAATCTCTGACTACAGACACTTCTGAAGAACACGCTACTCTTCTGGGCATTAGTCCTGAAGCATTGTAAATTAGCCATGTAGCGCTTCAAAAGGAAGCAAAAAAATGTTGGTGCCCCTTGGCCTGAGCAGTTAACCAATATTCACAGCCTTGCGGGTTATTTCCCTTTGGAGGAGAAATCGATGATGGAGTTGGGTATTGCTTTGTTGTGACCCTGTTTATTTACAAAGAATGTACACAACAGTCTATTTCCCTGTATGTAGTAAGGGCCAACCAGCAGAGGCAGTTTCCTTGCTCACAATTTTCAGCCAGCACTCTGCCCAAAAGTAGCTCTCTCTCTCTCATGGTTTCCTCAGAAAGCCATTCACACTGCTTATCATGCTTATCTGCTTGTTTTTTTCTGTTTGCTTTTTCATAAAGACACAGCAGCAACCATATCAATTTCCCAGCCTCCATATTGGCAATCAGTCTCCAGGGAAACCCCTCAGACCACATGGCTTAGCTTCTGGCTGGGAGCAGGCAGGTGAGAAGCCTCAAGGAGTAACTGGGCTCCCAGTGGGGGGCTGCACGGAGCTGAGACCCCTTTAACCCCCCCCTCTTAAGTCAGTGGAAGCCCTCCTGATGAGGACGCACACCACTGACAAAAGGAGAAGTGTTTGATATACATCACAGCAGAAGTGGGAGGACATGGTCTACACACTGTAGAACTTTCAGATGTAAAGTTTAGGCTGTGAGGACAAGTGGTGGTGCCAAATCATAGGGATGGGATGGGGTGAGGAAGGTCAAGACTTATAGCAACAGGACTGTATGGTGAATGGGACCACCACATAGGCTGGCTTCCTGGAGATGGGAAGGAGTCTGGCAGTCTGCTGTCCTTGATGCGGGGTGGTGGGCTTGGAGGGGGCTTTTAGTTCATGAGAAAGGCAGCATGGAAAGGACACTAGGCCAAAGTCTCAGCAGACCTGGGTTCTAAGCTCAGCTCTGCTGCTAGCCTGCTGGGTGACCTTGGGCGAGTCATTTTGCCTCAGTGCTTCTGTTTCCCTCCCACTACCGTGTGAAGGGTTCGGTCACAGAGACCCCCTTGGGACTATCACCTGATGTGCTGAGATTATCTCTGCACCCATTTTCCCTGCCAGCCTGGGACTCCAGAATCCTGCCTTGTTGAGCCAGACACGCTAGCCTGCTGCAACACAGACCCAGATCTGGTCCACGCCCCCAAAGCTGCAGACTTTAACCAAAAACTGCTCAGCAGGTCACCTATTTCCAGCACCCAGAAACCCAGTTCCCAATGGGATCCAAACCCCAAATAAATCTGTTTTACTCTGTATAAAGCTTATAAAGGGTAAACTCATAAATTGTCTACCCTCTATAACACTGACAGGGAGATATGCACAGCTGTTTGCTCCCCCACTTGTTAATCACTTACTCTGGGTTTACTAATAAACAAAAGTGATTTTATTAAGTCTAAAAGGTAGGATTTAAGTGGTTTCAAGTAATAGCAGACAGAACAAAGTAAGTTACCAAGCAAAATAAAACAAAACATGCAAGTCTAAGCCTAATACATTAAGAAACTAATTACAGATACTATCTCACCCTCAGAGATGTTCCAATAAGCTTCTTTCACAGACTAGTCTCCTTCCTAGTCTGGGCCCAATCCTTTCCCTGGTACAGTCCTTGTTAGTCCCTGCAGACATCTTAGATGGAAACTAGGGGTTTTCTCATGACTGGAACCCCCTTTGTTCTGTTCTACCCCTTTTTATATCTTTGGCACAAGGCAGGGATCTTTTGTCTTTCTGGGTTCCCACCCCTCCTTCTAAATGGAAAGCACCAGGTTTAAGATGGATTCCAGTATCAGGTGACATGTTCACATGTCTTGTGAGACCCCCTCCATTCTTTCAGGGCTGGTCTGCACTTATACAGGAAGGCTTGCAGGTAAATAAACCATTTACAACCAATTGTCCTAGTCAATGGGAGCCATCAAGATTCTAAACCACCATTAATGGCCCACACTTTGCATAATTACAATAGGACCTCAGAGTTATACTTCATATTTCTAGCTTCAGATACAAGAATGATACATGCATACAAATAGGATGAATATATTCAGTAGGTTATAACCTTTGTAATGATACCTTACAAGAGACCTTTTGCATAAAGCATATTCCAGTTACATCATATTTACACTTATAAGCATATTTCCATAAAACATTATGGAGGGCAACATCACATACTGTCTATTTAAACCATAGGCTTTTTGGGGTAGGGCCTGCTAAAAATCAGGGGCAGAGCTCCCATTGAATTCTAAGAGAGTGGGATCAGGCCCGAGGCAGAACCTTATTTCTATTGGAGGGGTGGGGGGAAGCCAAAATAAATGTACTCTTAGCTAGTAATAAGTTGTAACCTTTTAGTGGCTGTCCAGTTCTATACAGCCTGCAAGTCATTTGGGAAGTGGAAATTATGGAGCTAGTGGGCCAGGTCCTTAAGTGTGCCAGAGCTACACTATATGCACCAGAGGAGGTTAGGGTAGGGTGAGGTGGGATGGGGGGGAAGGGAGGCTTCTGCCACTTTTAAACCCCCTCACTGCTGTGGACCACTAGGGAATGGTTCAGCCCCTGAGCCAAGTTAGAGCAGCCTTGAGGCTGCTATCTTGAGTAATTACTATCTTGAGTAGTTTTGTATCATTGGCGAATTTTGCCACCTCACTGTTTACCCCTTTTTCCAGATCATTTATGAATATGTTGAACAGCACTGGTCCCAGTGTACACGCTTTGGGGGAAACCGCTATTACCACTCTCCACTGGGAAAACGGATAGGAAAAACTATCTTTTGACCACTTACTGATCCATGAGAGGACCTTTCCTCTTATCCCATGACAGCTTACTTTGCTTAAGAGCCTTATGTGAGGGACCTTATCAAAGGTTTTCTGAAAGTCCTGTACACTATGTCCTTTGGATTCCCCTTGATCACATGCTTATTAATATCCGCAAAGAATTCTAATAGACTGGGGGGGACATGGTTTCCCTTTACAAAAGCTATGTTGACTCTTCCCCAGCACAGCATATTTATCTGTGTGTCTGATCATTCTGTTCATTATTATCGTTTCAACCAATTTGCCTGGCACTGACGTTAGGCTTATGGGCCTGTAATTACCAAGATCTCCTCTGGAGCCTGCAGAATAGAGGATCTGGCCCAATACCTTTATAGTAAACATCCATTTGACACTCAACCTCACAAAAATTAAAATGCAAACAAGGACAGGTAAAAATCCTCCAAACAATGCCCCAAAAGGAAAAGATGGGAAGCAAAGAATATGAGGAGCCAGGGCAGATCTCTCAGGATAACCTTCAGAACTTGTGTCCTGCTAAAGGACACAATAGGGGTACAGCCAGGCAGATGAGAATATATACACTGTATGACCATAGCGCCAGAACTTGAATGAGCACATAGGGAGTTCAAGAAAATATCACGATTAACAGGATATTAACTATGATATCTGTAAACAGGTATCATCATCATGACTTGGTGTCAATAATAATTCAGTTTGATGTTATAATTGTACCCCCGGAGAAAGATTCAAGTTGGTGGAAAATATTTTCTAGTGATACTACAGAAGGTAATTAACAATTTATATCCTTTCCAATAATTTGCAAAGGAAAGGAAGGTGAGTTGCAGGATAATAAATCGTAAGGTGATAGCGTGTTGGCTGGTAGCGTAAACTTCCTTGCCAAAGGAAAAATAACAGAACTATTAAAGATGTGGAGAACAGAGTATTACAAAGTAATTAATAAATCAAATTATTACAGCAGTTATAGGAGGGTTTTATATTTAAATGTATTTATCTATCTATTAGGGTCTCACTCATGAGTCCCGGGCGCCATGCCTGTGGAAGTGAAAATGTAGCTGGAAGGAGCCCTCTTACACACACTGGATGGCAGGAATGCAGCTGCCACTGGATTGCTATTCCGCTGCCCACACAGGTGGGTGGAGCCATGGCTCCATTCCCACAGCACAATGTGCCAGGCAGTGCAAAGAGGGAAGTAATCTCCTAGGAAAAGGAGGAAGCGGAGATCAGCCTGAAACTCAGGCCTTGTATATATGAGGAATTTGACTGCTATACCTATTCTGGAACAGCTCTCCATGTGGACATGCTTATTTCAGAATAGGAGTGTCCACACAGCGAGCTAATCCAGAATAGTTATAGCACTTTAAATTCACACCCTATGGCCTGGTCTACACTGAGGGGGGGGGGAAATCGATTTAAGATACGCAACTTCAGCTACGAGAATAGTGTAGCTGAAGTCGACGTATCTTAGATCGACTTACCTCCCGTCCTCACGGCGCGGGATCGACGGCCGCAGCTCCCCCGTCGACTCCGCTTCCGTCTCTCGCCCTGGTGGAGTTCCAGAGTTGACAGGGAGCGCGTTCAAGGATCGATTTATTGCGTCTAGACGAGACGCGATAAATCGATCCCCGATAGATCGATCCCCGATAGATCGATCGCTACCCGCTGATCTGGTGGGTAGTGTGGACGTACCCTATCTTATTCTGGAATTACTTTCCCATATAAACAAGCTCTGTGTCACAATCTGATTCCTGCATTTCTCCTGGGGTAACGCAGCTGTGGGCACAGCCCCTTACCTAGACCAGATGGTAAGGTTACAATTCAACTCACTTTCTATCTCAGGGCTGAATAGTTAGAATCAGAATGAATGCACACAGGTGCGTTCAATGCAAAATCAGCTAGTGAGAAATTGAAAGATTCAGGACCTTTGGGAATAGACAAATGAGAAGGAGCTAGATGAAACGTGACAGATTGGATTTTTCATTGAAGAAAATTAGAAAAATACTATTTCAAAAACAGATTTCAACATTTCTTCAAGATGAAAGTTGAATAATTAGTGTGTCATCAGGACTGTTAGCAGGAAGATGCATGTCACCAAGCAAAGCATTTCAAGGTGACAGTCAGAAAATAAAGGAAAAATATCATCAGTTTTCCTGGTGGATGATAGAGACAGACAACTATGCTATGAAAGCGAAAACTTGAAATAAATTAAACTGAAAGCAGACTAGAAAAAGAATTATAGATACAAAAGAGATTGTGTGGTTATGTGTATAGACACCCATGCCACTTGTACTCCAGTGAGTTGCAATTTAGGTTGTCTTTTAACCAGTGTAAAGCAAGCATATACTGGTTGTAATTAATCATGATTTTATAGCACTTTACACTCACTCTTCACAGCTGTCAAAGCACCAGGCTGCAGAGTGCAAGGTCCATGCCCGCACACTATATATTTAAATGAATTTATTGCTCATCAAAGGTTCAAAATAAAGTTACATGGAAATCTCAACTATGGAAAGGATACCGTAAGTGGATCAAAACTTATCCCTGGGGTAACTCCACTCACATCAGTGGGGTAATGCCAGGATAATTCTGGCTCATTCTTTAAGTACCATTTAGTATCACTGACTTAAGAGTTCGCAACACTGATATTATTTTACCGTGGGACTCACATTATTTGCTGTTTTTCTTAAAGTCCCAACTTCTGGAGTCATGTGAATACCTGAGAATCTCAGCTTTCATTTAAAAATAAAAAATGTCTAGCTCTCATATTTGCAAAGAAAACCTGGAAATAGTGACCCATGTGCATCCTATGGATGCAGACAGCAGCAGGCAAACAAAAGAACCCAATGTTTGTTTATTTTTATAGATACACCAGACAATTTTAAAGCCAATTTTGAGATTTTTGGAGACCTGACTCGTGAGTTTTGAAGACTCATATTGTCAAATGGAGCGTTCTTTTACAAGAAACAAGGGTAGGAAGAAATAAGGATTCCACTTCAGTGGGCTTTCCCCCTCTGTCTAGTTGCTTTTTTTCCCTTCTACCTCCACTCTAATCAACTAGCCACTGGTGTTCTCTATGACCTGTAAGGGAGGGTAGTATGGAGCAACCCACCACAGAGTGCGCGAAACCGCAGGGTGCGTCTCTGTTAGATGGTTATTTCGCCTGTGTTATAACCCCTTATTGAGATATATGTAAAAACTCTTTCAAGGGGAAGAAGAATGCAGCAGTAAGATGCAGACTGTAGACATGCCATCTTCCAGTTGCCCTCATTATCAGAAGGTGGAGAGCTTGCAATTATACTTTAGGGCAATATCATTGCCTACAACACTCAAAACTTAAACAAGCTGTTGCCAAATCTTTCATGGTGAAAGGGTGAGCAATGATTAAAGTTGGTGTGCCCCGGGGGCTGGGCACAGTATAGGAAACCCTCTGTAACCTACAGCTCAGCCCTCCAGCCAGGTCACTTGGAGCCTCACCCTTCCAGGGTAACAAGAAAGGCCAAACAAAAGCCTGAATTCCAATGATGCTATATCAGGCCTTCAGTCTCTGTCTAGGTACAGCCGTCCTTGCCCCTTTACTCCCACAATTTACATCTCCCCTTCTGCAGGGGATAATGGTAGGGGAACATTCTCCTCTGGGTTCAAGCCCGGGGCCATTGTGATAGGCAGCTAGGTTTGCTCCTAACAATCCCTCCTTGGGTTCCGGGACTGCTTCCATGGGTGAAAGTAATTTAAAGGACTTACCGGTATGCCAGAGTCCTGAGCAGGGCGTGGCCTTAACCGGAAGAGGCGTGGCCTTAACCGGAAGAGGTGGGGCCTTAACCGGAAGAGGCGGGGCCTTTCTAGATTTAAAGGCCCTGTGGCTCCGTCTGTGGCTGGAAGCCTTTAAATCACTCTGGAGCTACCAGCTGCAGAGGCGGCTGGGAGCCCCAGGGCTCAGGGGCGAATTAAAGGGCCTGGGCCTCCAGCTGCTGCAGAGCTCCAGGCCCTTTAAATCACCGCAGGAGCCCTGCCGCCGCTACCCCGGCAGTAGGGCTCGGGCTGCGCTTTAAAGGGCCTGGGGATCCCCGCAGGGGCCGGAGCGCCGGGCCCTTTAAATCCCAGCCTGAGCCCAGCTGCCGGAGCTCCGGCAGTGATTTAAAGGGCCCGGGGCTCCCAGCAGTGGCTGGAGCCCTGGGCCCTTTAAATCATCGTTGGAGAAGCCGGTCCAGTCCGGCACAGCGTACCGGCTCTTGCCGGTACACCGTACCAGACCGTACCAGCTTACTTTCACCTCTGGCTGCTTCCTACCTTTGCCTGTTTGTACGTTGGTCACAGAGCCACATTCTCCTGTCCTCTCTCTCTGTAATGTCATCTCACCACGGAGCTTTCTCCCAGTTTATTATTGAGGGTATGTCTACACTGCAAAATAAGACCCACAGCAGTGAATCACAGAGCCCTGGTCAACTGACTCGTGCTTGTGCCATGAGGCTACAAAATAGTGTCGACATCTGGGCTCAGGTGGGAGCCCGGGCTCTGAGACCTGACCCACCCCCACTCATTAGGTTTCAGAGCCCAGGCTCCAGCCCAAGCACCTACATTGCTATTTTTAGCCCCACAGTGTGAGCCCCATGAGCCCAAGTCAGTTGACCCAGGCTCTGACACTCGCTGCTGCGGGTCTTCTCCCCCCTCCAGTATAGACATACCCTTATGCAGTCATCAGGGCAGTTCCTACCCTCTCCAGCAGCCATCCTCCCCTGCCTGAGTTCTAGCCTTTAGCAGCTGGAGAGGTAGCAGCCCCATCTGTTAACCCCTTTCTAGCTCCCCTAGGGTGGGGGGTATGCACCCCATTGCAGTAGCAAAACGTAAATTAAGCCATCCCACCCTGTCTTTTCCCACAGACACCAACAGCTAGGGACAGACTTTTATTCCTTGGAGCTTCTGCTATGAGGGTTACACAAGTGAAATCTAGCTGAGTTAATAACAAAATTAGCCGTCTTTCTCTGAAAAATGTAAAGTTCTTTCCAGAGACTATTCAAAGCAACATGCTAAATTACTTAGGCTCCTAAGTCATTTTGAAAATTGTACCAAGTGTGCTTACTGATCACATTACTAATGAAATTAGAGCTGCATGAAATTTTTCAGATGAAGCATTTTTCTTTATTAAAAAATGCAGGTTCAGTCTCGCAAATTGGTGTTGAATGCACCAAATTATTTCCAAATAACATTTTTAAAAATAGTCTGTTTCAAAATGAAATTTCAACTCTTTGGTTGTTTTGAAATGTCCTTCAAATTTATTTTAAAATTGTTTTACGAAGTTAAAAAAAATGCGCAAAAACCAAAACATTTCACTTTGGTTTTGGTTGACTAAAAAGCATTGATTGAGTGACTGAAAGCTTTTCTTTCTGACTTGTCACATTTTTGAAATTTTTGGCAAATTGTACATTTTAGTTCAACCTGAATCATTTGTTTTTATTTTTCAGAATTGTCAGTTAACAAAAAAAAAAATCCATTATTTGTACAGCTCTAAATGAAATCCAAGTGCTAAAGGCAAGATAAGGACATCACAAAATGTACACTGCACACATAACATATCCCATACAAAGCAATGCATATTTTGTCATAACATCCTTAACTCCACCGTATGAGTTGTTTCTATTTTTGTTTTTAAAGTATGGATTTCTTTAATATAGTTTTGACCAAATCCTGCTTCCATTGATTTCAATGGGAAGTTTGTGCCTTGGATTTCAGTGGGAGTGAGACTGGTCAGTATCCCACATTTCAGCATATTGCTCTGTTGGTTTGTAAAAACTTGAAGTTTGTCTACACAGAGAAATTGACCAGCATAATTATTGTGGAATAGCTCCCCACATGGAAACATTGATTCTGCAATAGCTATTCTAATCAATTTCTCTATGTAGGCAAGACCAAATTTTTCTATAGCTGACAGCTAACAGAGCTCTTCTTTTAATTGCGTTGATAGGTGTGGAAGGGGAAGTAATCTGTGCTAAGTATAAGGCTAGCGTAGATTATTTGTCCCTCTGCAACAAGGGGGAAACCAGAGATCAGATATGCTCCTGGACAGCGTAAATATGCACTGCTCCTTCCTCAGGGGATTGTCACAAAGCCATCATAGCAGCCTAAGGGCTTGGACATGAGGTTATTATAAAGGTGACTTCATCCCTCATCATAAGCAAAATGCAAATGCATTTGGGGGGAAAAAATCCTTATGCTTTCATTTTCTGCCTCTGAGCTCAACTGTACAAACCACACGTCTTCTGGTGTCACTTCACTGCAGCTAAACAAAGCTGGACAAATAACAAACAATTATTTAGATCATTTATTTGAAAATTGCCGTCAAACTCATTGAATAAACCAAGATTATTAACTGGGACTAACTTTCAGCTAGATATCACTGACTTTGTTTTCATCTAATGCCAATCTAAAGGCAAATTATTAAAGGCTGATTTCTTTCAATGCTAGAAAGATCAGCGATTGAACATTCACTGTGAAAACAGCCATACAATGATGATTGTCATTAAAGCTTTGCAAATGCCCGTGCAATAATTAACCATTGCTAACGACAGGGAATAGAGCAGTAATGTTATCTACTTGCAAAGGCAAATGTTTTAACAGTGATTACTGTACTCTGGGATCAGAAAAAAACAACACTGAGAAGGTCAATGATAAATGCTGTAGCACAAACAAAACAGTCCAGAGGCTAACAGAGGAAGCAGACTTGGAGTTGGGGCAGTAATTATGTGCAATGACGGCATCACTTCAGGGGATTAATTGAGACATTCTAACAGCGTCTCTCTTGCTAACATGGCCACCCACAAAATGAATGGCTTGTCTTCTTTTCCTGTTTCTCCGGGAGAAGTGAACTACCACCAGCCATAGTTCTGGGTGTATTAATGCCTACATCTTTGAGCTGGGTACACGCCTCAGTTGCTGTGAGCTCCCCTTGAAACACAGGAATAAAATTATATGTTATGTAAATAGAAGGGAGAAAGAGAGAGAGAGAGAGACATTTTCCCATCTCTTCAAGAGGTAGTTCAAATATGGTAAAACCAAAATGGAAGTACTTAGCAGAGTCTCTTTCAGGAAGAAAAGAAGTTCAAGCAACCTTAGGCCCAGTCTACACTGAAAATGTTTACCAGCAGAGCTATCTAGCAGGGGTGTGGAAAACCACATCCCCAGGCAACACAGCTGACAACCCCCCCCCCGCAGTGTAGACACAGCTATGCTGACAAGAGAGAGCTTATGTCAATGTAGTTAATGTCGTTCAGGGAGGTGGTATTCCTACACATTGGCAAAACTATTCCTCCTGCATGCTGCATCTCTACTTAGTGGGCTATTGTGGCATAGGCTCTGTAATATAGACTCAGGCCAGGTCTATACTTTCAAATTAAGTCAACCTAACTTACATTGGCATACAGCCACAGCAGTAATGACATCACGTGTGCGTGTCTACACACGTTCATTGTGTCGGTGGTGCGCGGCCTCACCAGGAGTCTTACATCGATTGTATTGTCAGTGCGGAGCATTGTGGGAAGGCTTCTGAAAATGAGTAACAGCTGACATAGGCAACGCAATGTCTATACTGACACTGTCAACCTAACTACATCAACCTTAAATCTACACCACTCATGGAGGTGAAGTTATTAAGTCAGCGTAGCAGGACAATTACGTCGGCGGGAGCGAAATTTAAGTGTAGACATTTCCATAGTTCGGTTGACGTAAGCCGCCTTGTGTCAACCTAACCCTGTAGTGTAGACCAGGTGATAGACATAGGCTTGATGGCTGAGATTTTCAAAGGAGTTTAAAGAAGTTAGTGCTGGGCACCCAACTTTCTTAGAACTTGTCTATACACACAAAAGTTATAGAGATTCAACTATACTGGGATAGAGCAGAACAATCCCCCTAGTGTAGACACAATTATATAGGAATAAAAGGTGCTTTTCCCATTCTGAGAACTGCCTCCTAAGACTGGAGCTTTAGAAAAGGCCTACTACTTATGTTTCAGTTCACCTGCAGCCTGCTGCAAAGGAGAACGTACACTTTGTGCTCTTTAACTGAGCTCACTTTTATGTGAGTGTTTGTTTTTTCTCTACATGCAAAAGACCATTGTAACTAAAACTGTACGTTGGCAGCTTGAGTATGGAAAAGCACAACGTGTGAAAGAAAGAATATGTATTAGTCAGGAATTTAATTGTGAGAGACTGGTCCCGGAAAAAGAAAAACAGAAGCGATTTTTTCCCCCTTCTCATTCCACAAAGTACAAGCTACTATATTCTTAATTAGAATAGCGCAATGAGCTTCACATTAGCATTCTAGCACTACTCATCCCAAGTTTAGTTGCCTGCATGCTGGCCTTGGTTCATCTCAATTTTTAGGAGACCACCTGTAAACATATCCAGCCCCAATGCAAAATGTTTTGTTTCAGTATCATTCCCCCCTGCCCTCTTTTTTAATTGTTTTCTGACTTTCAGGCATCATCCCGTGCTGGGGAGTTAGGCTTCCAACCTGCATTCTGGCTAAGTAATTCCCATCATCAGCAATGCATGGCTGTTGCTTCTGGGCTGGCTGTTGTGACTAATCTGTATTCTTGTGCTCTCATCACCCTTCAGTGTTCATTCTTCTGCTGCCCGCTAGCTCGTGTAGATGGTCCCCAGCTTGCGTCCTAATGATAGCTTTTTTGCTTCAACTCTTGCTGTTTCCAACACGGATTCATTTTCAGTGTAATTTACCTTCCCTGCTCTTTTATTTGCCACAGTTACACATTAACTCATGTGTGCCTTTAGACATTCTTACAGCGCCTACGTTTCCAGCTCAGCCTGTATGTTTCTCTAATCTGACTTTCAGCCCTTTCTGATCTAGAGCCCCTTCTTCCTTTTTTAATCCAATCAGATTTCTCCCCATTAATAGCCTCTTCAGTTGCCAGTTCCAGTGAAAAGTATAGTTATCTCCTTTTCTATTAAATTGATCTCAATACCAGTAACATATTTCTCCAATTTTGTTCCCTTTCTTTTTGTATAAAGGAAGAGTTCCAAGTGCTAAGTGATATTTGGTTCCGTCCTTAAAGGTTATCAATGCCACAGGTCACAATGATGATTTTAGCAAGTGTTGGATGTGAGCTGTTGACTTGCAGAACTTTTAAAACACATTCACACATTCATTCAGGAGCCCCTGTGCCCCATTTGGGTTTGACTTACGTTTCCGATCTGGAGCCTAGAGCTGGTGAAAATATGGGGGAAATCTTTCATTAAATCTTCCTTTTTCTTCTTCTTCAAAATTTCAATGAAATTGTCAATTGAGTTTTACATTTTTTTTAAAAACTAGATTAGATCTATATCTATATATAGGTCTAAATATCAGATTTTGGGAGAGCAAATATTTGACCCCCCCCCCAATTTAATGGAAAACCAAATATTTTGGATGAAATTAAGCCTTGATATGGTAATCGGTGGCATACACCATTTTGTAATAACATCTAAAAAAAAATTTAAATGCCTTTTGAGATACCATGAAGATTCAGTGAAACACTTTCTGCCTACTTCACTTGTCATTACTACCAAAGCATCACTATTGCTATCATTACTAGTTTTGCTGGCTAACAAATGTAAATCTCCTTATCACGTCATAATACAGAGAGCCTGTTTAAATAAAGATAATTAAACAGTGAAAACTAGAGCCTATCAAAAATTTGCAAACTTTTTTCATTAAAAAAACTTTCAGAAATATTATTCACAAAATTCAACTTTAGAATACGCATGCACGCACACACATACAGAGAAAACTGGAAATTAAAATATTTAGTCTGTTTATGATTTCCCCCCCCGCTTCAAAAATGGCTAAACTCCTATTCATAGAGTTTAAGGCCAGAAAATCATCTAATCTGATCTCCTGAATACCACAGGCTAGGCTATTTCTGTACCTTATAAAGCACATTTTTGGGAGGGTTACTGAAATATATTTTGCGAACTTTGGAAAGACAGAGAATTATCCATTTTAAAAAAATCAGTGTAACTGAAGCAATTTTGAAATTTCAAAATGAAACTGGCTTTTCTTTTTCCAACCAGCTACTATGAAAACTAAGAAGGAAATGAAAGTATAAACTCTCTCTGCATGTCCACATTTTCATCTGAGTTTTAGCTTTTATTATTAATTGTTACTTAGATATTAGGCAGTAAATATTCAGACATGTTGAGAAAAGGGTTTAGATTAAGTTCTCTTATTTTCAGCTATCTACCTCTCTTTCCCCTCCACACATATTATGGAGTAACTTTCACCCACATGAGGGGGAGGGATAACTCAGTGGTTTGAGCATTGGCCTGCTAAACCCAAGCTTGTGAGTACAATTCTTGAGGGGGCCACTTAGGGATCTAGGGCAAAAATCAGTACTTGGTCCTGCTAGTGAAGGCAGGGGGCTGGACTCGATGACCTTTCAGGGTCCCTTCCAGTTCTAGGAGGTAGGATATCTCCATATATATACACACACACAATAAGGCAGAGACTCCTTTAAGAACTATCAGACGGCAATCCTGCTACTACTGGGCATTAATCTAATGTTGCATCTCAGTATAACAAGCTTGTTACGATTTCTTGGCTCAGTGTGACATCCTCTTCAAGAGTAACCCAGCGGCCTACAACATCAAGAACGAGATGTCACATTAGAGCACCTGTCAATGCAAATCTGATTAGAAAAATAGAAATGCTGGTGCGCAGTATCTTGCCGTACCTATGAAGTATCCTGACATGGGAGGCTTTTAATGCCAGCAGTTTTGCACCGCCTCAATTATTTAATGAATCCCTAATACAAATGCAGGAATGCCAAGCTTCTCGTCTGTTAGAACGTCCTGATTGTTTTTAGCATTTGTGAACTTTTTATTTTAATTCAGATTACTCCTGCCTGTAATAGCAGCCACTGGAGTAGGTGGATATTGACCTGGCCCTAGGGTGACCAGATGTCCTGATTTTATAGGGACAGTCCTGATTTTTGGGTATTTTCTTATATAGGCTCCTATTACCCTCCCCCCCACCCCCATCCTGATTTTTCACATTTGCTGTCTGTTCACCCTACCTGGCCCTTTAAGAGTAGAGGTGGCCAGAAGACTCCATTCCAGAAAACCAAAACGAACCAAAGCCCAGGATATGGCCTTATAGAGGAAGCAGTCCTGGGGAACTAATAGTTGCAGGCGGGGGAAGAACACACAGGACACTTCCCCTTTAAGGGCCCAGGGCCGGCTTTAGGCTGATTCCCCCAATTCCCCCAAATTGGGCCCCGCGCCTAAGAGGGCCCCGTGCCCTACAGAAGAGTGCCTAACTTAGGTGCCTTTTTAATTTTTTTACTCACCCGGCGGCGGTCCGGGTCTTCCGCGGCACGGCAGCGGCGGTTCCTTCACTTGTCCTGGTCTTCGGTGGCATTTCGGCGGCGGGTCCTTCAGTGCCGCAGAAGACCCGGACCACCGCCGGGTATTCAAATCGGGCCCTGCACTTCCTAAAGCCGGCCCTGTAAGGGCCTGCAACCAGGAGCTCTGTAGGAGTGGGTTAGGATTAGCCAATCCAGAGGAGCTCTCTGAAGGAAGGCATTATATAGATCGCCTTCTTCCTCAGAGCAGGGGTGATGGTGGTAGGGGAAGGAAGCTAGAGCCAGAGGGCAAGGAGTGGTGACCCTGTGAAGAACAGGTCCTGGCAGGAGAAGACCTCTGTGTGGGTGGCACATGAGCCAGAGATAAGTGTGAACTCTTGGGGTGCATTGCTGAACTTTATTTTTGAGACTTTAAGGGCTATGTGGGACTGTCTGTGATCATTAAACTAGCCCCAAGTGAGGGGCACTTCTGTTCATAAGAGAGAATGCGTAGCGCTCCTAAGAGGCCCTAAAGAGGAAACACTAAAGGGGAGTGATGCTGGGGGGCATCTGGCCATGAGGGGGTGCTCAGTACATAGCAGCATCATTACACAGGTTTTATAACCTTTTGTAATCCTGGCCATCTCATGGACTAGGGCCAGCACATGAAGATCACTCCTGTGGGTCACACTTTAGGTTTGCAAATGTAATAATCCATGAAAAACAGAACTCACCAGTGATAAGTAGCAGCACACAGCACTCAAACACGGGTGCAAAAACACTCAAGAAGGGGAAACGTTAATGGCTTAATAAAAAACAAGTCAGAAATTTTAGCCCATACAGGAACAAAAACCAATATTTGATCTTAAAAGCATGAATGCAATTTTTTCCCCCATGAACCTCTGCACTCGCTAGTTGTGCTAAATCTGGAAGTAGCAAAATACCAGCCCAACTGGATACAGAAAATGCCAATAAATCCCACAAGAGCCTACGCTCATGATATTGAGCTCACATCAGTCCTGGTAGGAACAACAATGAAAAGGTGGGTTTTACTGCTTGCTTTGAAGTTAGACAGTTTTTAGCTCAACCTTATCTCCTACAGGTGCTCATTCCTCATCTTGACCTACATCACTTTATTTTAATTCAAATTCTCTCACACATTTTCTTTTTCCAAACCAGTGTCCTACTTTCTTTCTTCAGCTGTCTCAGCCCCATCAGTTAGTACAAGGAAGAACAGAGTGTACTATGGGCATCCTTCACAGACGCTTCTTCCTGCAAGACTAGTGCAAATTTTAGTCAGTCTAAAAGAATGTGTAGTTCCATCTATCACTTCCTGGGAATGTTTGAAAAAAAGGTTAATTGGTAGCACGTTGCAGCACAAAAAGTAATTTTCTTTTAAGTGCATCACAGTACACAATTCTAAAACAATTCAAATGAAAATGGAAACTGTCTGGAATGCATGGAATATAATGTTATCTATTCTGACATGTCACCTGGCACATTTTCTTCTTTCTTTATATTAAGTAAAATTAGAATTTTCTCTCCACAAAGGAGTTTGTGGGAGGCTCCCAACAGCTGTTTATGTACTTGCTGCGTTAGAATTTGTTCAGATGCTGACATGGATTATAAATGGCATGGCTCTGTTCTATCACTTCATGTGATCCATGAAGTGGATAGATCTTTTGTGTTAGAGAACTGGCTGACCATATTCTGACAGAACATTCTGCCATTGTGACATGCCGGGGTACAGTCCAGACTAGTGGGGGGTTGTGTCACCCCTGCCCTGCAACTTTGGGTGCCTTACAATGCCTTGCTGTAATAGCTCCCACCTGGGATACTCACAATCAGCCTTCCAGCATTCAAATTCCATACCATATTTGTAGTTATGAGTACTTCTGCAATGGGGTACTTGGTACTTATATTGAAGTCATTTTAATCAGTACTTACAGAAAACACTGTCATTAAGAAACTGCTCCTTTTGGTTCTCCTGGTGTTTGGAGAAGCAGAACTTTGTACGTTCCTTGTAAAATCAAGAAGATTGCATCAAAGAAAATACCAGATTCCATCATCATTCTACTCCCAACTGGAATATCCTCAGGGGGGCAAGCCTTGACTAGCCACTTGGGTTGAAAAGGGACCATTACTATATGTATATAAAATGTATTTCATAGCTGTAGTACAGTGCAAGAAAAATCTTAATCTCCACTTACGTTTGACTTTTTTTGTCCTTCATGCAATATCCCAATGCAATTCCTTCCAAGCTTGATTTTGTTTGATCTACTAATCAAGCCGCCAATGCCATATGCCACTGATCGTGTTTAGTGAACTCTTGACAAATTAATTCCTGGAATTGATTTTCTTCCTCCTGGCATGAGAAGAAAGATTCATCACCTGAGAATGCCACAGAAGTTAGCAGCAAAGTCAATCGCATGGGATGTGGAGGGTATGCCGAGGTAAGTTGCCTTTTAAACAAAGACCAACTACTTATTGGCAAAGTATTTCTACACATCATGAATAGGGTGGACAGACTTCAAGACTTGCTGCACTCCAGTAAAACTACGAAAAGAATAACTATGCTTTTATATTGGCCCATTCCATTCGGTAGCTTGATGTTCATATCTTGTTGAGCGGCTGGTATTTGGGAGATTCTATAAGCAGAGAACTATGTAGCCAATGCGCCCATCCTCCTGCATAGTTTCGAATATTAACTGGGAAGAAAAAAATATATGCACAGAATGTTGAAAAGAGGGAACAGAGTCTTTTGTTTCCTTTGCTGCATTTTACATTACGTCTGGTTGGAAAAAGCCACATTCCATGTGGCAGACTTCTCATGACAACACAGTTCTTCAGCCTGCTAGGGAAAGGTAACCTTAATTATCTATAGGATCAAATCAAGGTGAAGTTGTTTGCATATTTACACTCTATGTACTTTACATAAGGTTTATACACTAGATAACCTATGTGAGAGTCACAGAATAAGGATGAGCAGAATGAGCGCCATGAATAATGTACACTCATATTAAGGATAATTCAATCATTTAAGCTGAAATAACTCGCCAGCAAGAAATTGCAGTTAGTGGAGTCTCTCTCTGTCCCCCTCCTGCAGTGCCAAACAGCAATCAGAAGTAGACCAGCTAATTGGGTCATATCCCTTAAAATAGTTTGAGAGCCCTCTAGTGGAGATTTTCTTCCCTTGCAGATGTGATCAGAACACTGCCCGAGCAGCTATTTGGACTTCAACTGTGCCAGCGTGAATTCCCAATATTCTAAATGTTATGTAGAACACAAGAAACACTAGCCAGACTCTGAGAGGTACAAATGCCCACACCAGCCTCACGTAGACCATGTGATCTCAACTCTGCAGCATCCGAAGCAGATTCTGAAGGCCCAGCATTTTACAGGAACCAGGATCCTAACATGCCAAAACTTTCAAGAAGCCCTAACAACTTTTGATACTAGCTTTCCCATAATTATGGCTCCGTGCATCAATCAAGTCAGCCTCACTCCCCCAATAGCCAGGGTCCACCAAGTTCAAACTGTAAAATGAAAGATTTCAAATCACAAAAGGCTTGACTGGGGCTCAGACTGTGTGCGCATGCACAGGAGCATGAAAGGGAGTAAGCCAGCCCCTTTCTGAGGCTGTGCCTATACTCTGAGCTAGGGGTGTGATTGCCAAACGCGTACACTAGCGCTCATCGAGATAGCGTGAGTATAAATTGCAATGCAACCGTGGTAGCATGGGTAGCAACAGCAGAGGCATGGCAAGTACAACCCCCAGCTCCTAGTGTAGACGTAGCCTTAAAGTGGGTGGGACAGAACTGGATCCTTGACTCTACTTTCCCTTCCCCATGTGCTGGCCAGAACAGCTGGCATGGACTGATAACAAATTACCATCCCCTTAGAGCAAGGAGAAAGTCATTCCTCCCTGAGGCATAATTCCGTCCCCCTTTCTGCTGCTGGAGTGGGGCACCTATGCAATAGGTGCAGTAGAGAGAGCAATGGTGGCATCTCACCCTACATTTAAGCAGTTATCCATTTTTAAGAGATCCCCTCACACACACATACTCTTAATTTAAATTAGGTCCGGACAAGATTTCCAGGACGTTCCTTTAGTGCTGCTTATCCAAACGTTGTCCTAGCTCCCTGGGCTGGAAACCACCTGAAATCAAACAATGCTCATCTGGGGCACTCTCAGACTACCACCCAAGGAACGTCACACTGTTTTCATCAGAACAGCGGGAGGTCCACTCCCCCTTACTCTAACTCCTAGCTCTGTGCGTGAAGCAATCTAGCCTTATGGATAGAACAATGGACCCAGAGGCCTGGGGGTGGGAAGGGGGGGAAATCAACCTAAGATACGCAACTTCAGCTACAAGAATAGCGTAGCTGAAGTCGACGTATCTTAGTTCGACTCACCTTGGGTCCTCACGGCGCGGGGTCAATTGCCGCGGCTCCCCCGTCGACTTTGCTTCTGCCTCTCGCCAAGCTGGAGTTCAGCAGTCGACGGGAGAGCGATCGGGGATCGATTTATCGCATCTACACTACATGCGATAAATCGATCCCCGATAGATCGATCGCTACCCGCCAATCCGGCGGGTAGTGTAGACGTACCCAGATACTTGGGTTCTCTTCCTGCCTCTGCTGCTGGATGTCTCAGGGTGAGTCATTTCCACTTTGTGCCTCAGTTTCCCTTTCTGTAAAATGGGGATAATCATGTTCACCACTTTTGTCTTTTGACATCTGCCAGTGGAAATGGCTATAGGAGTTAGGTATTCTTCTAATCTCCAACTTCAACAATTAAGCTAGTAAGCTGACGTCTAGGAGCTCACGTCAAAGTTTCAATGAGTCTCCATCTATCAGAATCCAGAGATAAGCGTCATTGGTCAACAAATAAATTTCCTGTCATTTCTTCAACAGATTGGCACATTGTCAGGCTGAGCTTTCCCAGCATGAGTTATTTGATGTTCTGCTATTGAGGGATGATTTTAAAATATATTGGTATTTTCCAGAGCATTAACCTGGCAAAAGTTTAGGAAAGTGGCAGCCTCACCTATTACTTAGAGCACTGGACTGGGACGCAGAAGATCTGGAGTCCATTCCCAACTCTGCCACTGACTTGCTGGGTGACCTTGGTCACTTCATCTCTTTTTGCCACAATTTCCCTCTGTGAAATGGGGGTAATGACACTTATCTCCTTTGTCAAGTGCTTTGTGGTCTATGGATGTAAAGGGCTAGATAAGAGCTAGGAATTATTACTGTATGTAAATGCTTTACAGTACAAAAATCAATCACTCCAACTTGTTTGTTTTTCTGCCCCTCTCCCCCACTTTTAGGATGGTTCTTCACCCACCTGTTTCAATCCCAATTTCTTTTATTATTCATTGCATTTGGCACAGATTTTAATAACGATGTATCTGTTATTTGTACTACAGTCACATCTAGATGTGCCAATGGAGAGCAGGGACCATTGCGACAGAACACAGAAACAGACTGTCTTTGCCCGCAAGAGCTTAACATCTAAATAGAGAAGACAGACACGGGAAGTACTTTTATCCCTATGTTACTGATGGGGAACTAAGGCAAAGAGACTAGGAGTATATCTGCACTGGAGTTCCATGTAACATTTCCAGATCTGATTGAGCTAGCGCACTAAAAATCGCAGTGTAGCTGCTGCCCCAAGTACATATCTAGAGCCTTGGACGGGATCATACCCTGGGCACCTAGCCCGAGCCATCGCCTGTGCTGCTACAGCCATGCTGTTGTTTTTTTAGTGCTACCTGGGTCAGCTTGCACAGGTCTGACTTCTTGAGCTAAGAATTACACCTCCAACTCCAGGGTAGAACCTAAAGCTACATACCCAAGGGGTTGGGTGGGATTGTACTGAGCCGCCGCCCGTGCCACCACAGCCACACTGCTATTTTTAACCTACTAGTTTGAGCGGAGCTAGTACACATGTGTCTACATGAATGGGGAATCACACCCCTCCCCCAGATGCAGTGTAGGGAGTGGGGTGGGCTTCAAAGCAACTTTGACCAGCTGTCTACAGAGCTGGTAGTACCAACCTCACTAGCTTGAGTCTGTCAACCCAGGCTGGGAGGCTGACTCCCGTGGGCTTCTAACAGTGTAGACCGACTCTAAGTGACTTGCCCAAGGTCATCCAGGCAGTCTGTGGCAGAGGCATGATCCCCTGAGCCCAAGTCCAGTACTTTAACCTCAGGATCATCCTTCCTCTTAGGACTGCCCATCTGTATATGAGAACTTTTCAGGTGCCTTTAAAAATAATTTGAGGATTACATTTTGTATTATTTTTCATAAAGAAACAGACAATGAATAGTACAAAAAGCTAAATGATGTACAGCTTATATATGTTTCCGAATCCTGCACACTTCATGGGATCTCCAATAGAATTATGCAATTTTACAACTTTTGAAAGCAACAAGACCAGACAATACTACATAGATATAACATGTTACAGTGCGGTCACATTAATAAAATACGAGAAAACACACATGAATAGCAGAGGAAGGGACTGCGGGGAGGATGTGAAAAAGAGGAGAGTCAGGTGGAACGGAAGGCTGGCATTCTTTAAACCATCTCAACATTTTTATCCAAATGTATCTAGAAACAGAGTCCAAATTTCTCCAAGCCCATATAATGGCTCTCTTTGGCTACTAACTCAGACAGATCCAAATGAGGTTGAGCAAGATAAAGGCCTTAGCCTCTGATTTGTTTGTTGGAGCTGTAACAAAATACATTTTTTAATATTTAGCTTTGCACGATTACTGATCTGAGGATCTCGAACAACACGTGAAGTTTGCTTACCAAACCTTTGCAATTCACCCTCAAGACTTCTGGTATCTTAGCTTAACAAAAATGGACTTTGAGCCGATGGCTATCAGTGTTCTAAATGATTAATACAAAACCATTAAGATATCAGAAGCTCCTTGAACTACTCATAGCAACAGAAGACACAGTGAATAGCTTGTGGGTTTTCACATTAGAAGTATCTATATATTTTGTCAGAAGTTGCTGTGAGGCACCGTCCTAAAGGGTCCCACTATTTTTAGCAGTTATTCTATCTACGGGATGGAAAGCAACTCAGAAAAGGAAAAGAAAGAATACCTATAAGCTATGCCATCCAGTATTGTCTGGCCCAGTTCCACGCAGGATTGTCAGATTCATTTTCTTTGTTCCCTAGCCGCACGCTGCGACCTAGAGAAATGAACTGTGGACCCTCTCTGGGGGAAGTGCTATCAGCAAACTGAACTCAGTAAAACAAAAATCCCAGACCAGTTACTTCTTTATTGTAAGTTTTCACTCATCACCACCTGCTGGTGCTACATTCCCCCCCACGTAAATTTGGCAGAGTATTTAAAAAACAAAAAACCTACTTGCTTCCTCCCTCCACCCCACCCCCCCGTCCCCCATTGGCATTGTGCTTGCTGTATTGTTACAGTATTACTGTACCTTTTCTCTTGGGTTAATATACTATTAATTTCATTGAGTGAATGGGGAGAGATTAAAAAGACTGGGACTTTTCAGCTTGGAAAAGAGACGACTAAGAGGGGATATGATAGCGGTTTATAAAATTGTGACTGGGTCACCAAAAGAAATTAATAGGCAGCAGGTTTAAAACAAAACAAAAGGAAATACTTCAAACTATGCATAAGCAACCCGTGGAATTCATTGCCAGAGGATGTTGTGAAGGCCAAAACTATAAAAGGGTTCAAAAAAGAACTAGATAAGTTCACAGAGAATAGATCCATCAATGACTATTAGCCAAGACGGTCAGGGATGCAAGCCCATGCTCTGGGTGTCCCTAGCTTCTGACTGCCAGAAGCTGGGGCTGGATGAAAGAGGATGTATTACTCAATGATGTTCTGTTCATTCCCTCTGAAGCACCTGGAACTGGTGGCAGACAGGATACTGGGCTAGATGGACCTTTGGTCTAACCCAGTATGGCCATTCTTATGACCTCTGGTTCTTGTTTTATGTGAAGGGGTAAAGAACACTTCCTTATTCTCCAAACCCGTCATGATTTTATAGACCTCAATCATATAGCACCTTAGTTGTCTCTTTTCTAAGATGAAAAGTTCCAATCTTTTTAATCTCTCCTCATAGGCAAGCTGTCCCATGCCTCTAATCATTTCTGTTGTCCTTCTCTGTACCTTTTCCAGTCCTAAAGTATCTTTTTTAAGATGGTATGACCAGAACTGCAAGCCGTATTCAAGCTGTGAGCTTACCATGGATTTATACAGTGCATTATGATATTTACTGTCTTATTATCTATCCCTTTCCTCATGGTTCCTAACATTGTTAGCTTGTCCAAAGTCACGCAAAGTCTGCAGCAAAGCCTAAGTCTCCCAAGTCCCAGGCTAGTGGCTTAACTACAGGACCATCCTTCTGTGCTACATGATGTATTACTACCTGCTCTCCTTTAGCTCAAGTTATTCCATTCTCAGACTGAGTGGATTTCTTAAGTGTTTACTTCTCCAAGTCCTAATTGCCTAAATATTCTCAAAATACCGCTACTTCCAGTTCACACTCCACACCATGAAAATAATATGATGACAGAGTACAGCCATAACAGTGGCATGTAACTATTTCTAAACCACAAATCACCTCCAGACACTAAGAGAACCTCACCAAAACAAAGATAGTTTTTCCAACCTACCACCTCCACCCATCAAAAACCTACAGTTCACAGTACTAATAAGGTAATGGGAGTCATCTATTTATCAAAAAACATCGTGCCTTTAGATTATTAAGGGCACTTGGCAACATTTCGTATCTTGTAATCAAATTCTAAATAGGATGTTCTAGTCAAATCTCTGAATACCCTACTGGTGAGAAAATCATGAACGGGTTGGCCTTTGTCCACTATAATTATTTTAGGACAGATTATTTCAGTGATTTCAGGCTGATTTTTTCCCCATGCTCTGCCAACGGGAGAGCGCTCTTCTGTTAGCATAGTTATTCCACCTCCAGGAGAGGCGGAAGCTGTGTCAGCAGGAGATGCTCCCCCGCCACCATAGCACTGGTGTGGACCACGCTTAGGTTGATGCAACTTATGTTGCGCAGGGGGGTGAGGGGAGGTATCTGGTCATCAGGACACAAGCCAGGCTATTTATCAGGCAGGCAGTATGTGACAGAACATTTAAACACATCAGTGCTTAATAACAACAGGTAAGTTGTTATCCAGATTAAGTTTTTGTTTGTACCTTTCTCCCTAGATAAATAAATTAAGCTAAGTAGAGATGGGCCAAATACATTTGTATATAGAATACTAAGTAGAGATGGGCCAAATACATTTGTATATAGAATACGGTAGCCGACTACCAGTCAGTAGGGCAAGTATTTTGCTGTCCAAGTTCTGTATGTCGATGAATGCTGACTTTTTAATGGTGACAAATATAAATCAATTATTTTTTCTGCATCATGCTTCAAATGTCAAATTTCCAAGCAGACGGTTAAACTCCAGGAATGTGCTGGATTTTCCTCACCCACGCCCCCATCAGCATTAGCAGCCAGTACTCATTGGAGTGGTAACAGAACTCACTAAGAAGAGTAATATATAGTTACCTTAACTCTCTGTACTCTTGTTGAACAAAAACCCAGAGTAATCTAAAGTCATTTGTTTTCACTGGGATTGCACAGCCTTAAATTTCACTTCTGCAATGCTCCTAAACTCCACAGAATTGAAGATAAATTCCACTCATTTGATCTTGATAAAGTCTTTGGGGGCTCAACTTGAGCTTTGAAGAGGCCTTTCATGCACATCTATTAATCGTAATTATAAAATGAAACAGAGTCAGTTCTTTATCTGAGGATCGGGCCCAGCGTTTTTAAATACCAATAGGAAACCTAAATTCACAAACTCATTAGGTTCATCTTTAACATGCGCCTGATTAATACGGAGATTGAAATAAGTGGAATGATGAATTCTTGAACAACAGTGCACTGGTCACAGTCAAAAAAGTTAAAGTAATGCATATTAGTGACTTCTTTCATGTTTAAATCTTGTTATATAAACAGTTTGGGCAAGACCAAAGATTTTTGTCCCTTCCTATGAACCTTTCTCTGCATCTGTCTAGCCTTTTCTTCCTCTCTGCCCTTAGTTTTAAGGGGTTGAGTCCTCTTTAGGGCAAGAAGCAATAACTTTCATTGTCATTAGTGACTTATGATACCATTCAGCCTCATCACATAGAATTGTCTAATTAATTAGTTGATCTGATTGATTGTTTTTTATTTGGAGGTCACATTTGCCATAGCAGATAGCTCCCATGTTCTAACAGATCACATACAAATTAAGTTGCATGGTGGTTTAAGGACGTGCCTTCACTGCAGTGTTAGCTCCAGGTGTATCTTGACCATTACCCCCAACCTGACTCACATCTGCACACGGAAATCTCCAGCTCAAGTTCAGTGGTGCTTTAAGCTTGTGTTAACTGGCCCACCAGGGAGCGTGGGTTGAAGCTCGAGTGTTGCTGACACTTGAGCAAGCAATGCAGTGGGGATGCAGCAGTTTGAGTTACAATTCACCACTGACTAATCCAATCAATCTGTGCCGCTAATCACTGTCTGTAGCTTGCGTATTGCTTTGCAGTGTGGTCGTGCTAGCTTGCGTGAATAACTGTCTACACTAGAGCGCTCACAGCCACACAGCTGTATCGATGCAGTTGCGCTGCTGTAAGCTCTCACGTGTAGCGACACTATGCCGACAGGAGCGAGATCTCCCATCAATGTAATTAAACCACGCCCAATGAGCAGTGGTAGCTATGTCAGCAGGAGAGAGTCTCTCTCCAACATAGCCTTGTCCACACCGGCGCCTCTGTCGGTAAAACGTATGTCACCCAGGGGTGTGTTTTTCTCACAGCCCTGAGTGACTTAAGTTATACTGACAAAAGTGCAAGCGTAGGCACACCCGGAGTGTACTCATTCACAGTAACTGTTGCAGCAAAGACAAGCCCTACATTCAAAGTTTTAACCCCCAATATAAAAAAAAAAACAAAACAATCTCTGCAGCTGTCTAAAAAAAAATCTTTCTTTGCTTAGAAAATAAATGTACATGTTTGTTTGGTCTTCAGAGCTTTATGCTTTATTTTATCTACATCATCTGTCTGGACTTTTGCAGTGTGGTGTAGCCCTCTTTTTTCCCCTCATACATCACCCTCAGCATCATCTCTCACACCAAAACACCATACGTCAGTACTATGGTGCACTACAGGTAAGGACTGTTTCAGGTTTAAGAAATGTTATAGCTGGGGCTGGTCAAAGACAGGAAGGGTGAAGGGAAATCATGAGAAAACATTTCCCCATTTTTTCCATCAAAATCTGAAATGTTGGCAAAAATTGTCATTGAAGTTCCCAAAATGGTGACTAGTCGTATTTGTATTCCAATGCCACACTACTATCCAATACTATTTCCTCAATGAAGAACATGTTCTCAACTATAATATGCATGCCACTGACTAGATATTGCTGGTGGGGTATGTTCCTAATCCTATGTTCCAATGGCTTGATTTGTTTTCTGGGCATCCTTGCAGAGATGATCAAAAGTATCAACAACGAACCTGAGTATTTTGAATAGTGTCCATAAGATATTTTGTCCTGCTTCTTCTAATTATCACTAGCAAATATCCTTGGATTGTCCATAAAAAGGAATAATAGAAAGTTCAGTAGCCAAATGAGCTGAATCAACTAACCTTAGCAGGGGGTAGACAATGCTACAACTACCTCTACCTGACAGTATGGTGACATTCACTCTCAGGAAGAAAGATGTGAGCAAGGGGTATGAATAGGATGGGAGGGATACAGAGATGGAAAGAGGCTTTGTGTTCCCCTCTCCCATTGAGTAACAGGCCTATCCTGTCCTTGGTCTTCCTCTTGCTTCTAATGTATTTGTAGAATGTTTTCTTTTATGTCTCTAGCTAGTTTGATCTCGTTTTGTGCCTTGGTCTTTCTAATTTTGTCCTTACATACTTGTCTTGTTTGTTTATATTCATCCTTTGTAATTTGACCTATAGTGTCAGAATGGTCAAGATGTCTATGGAGGAATTTTCTTCATAGGCTCCACAAATAATTGTCTGGTTTTTGTCCTGAAGCATGCGAGATTTCTGTTACTATACATTCTTATCCTAGCTGCTACAAATGGACCAGAATCAAATTTGACTATCAAGTGGAAGTGTGTTAAAAAACATGCTCTGGAATTCAGCTAATGGAAAGAATATAAATATATCACTGCTGTACTGTCATCAGAAGCTATGTATCCATTTCAATCTTTTCAGTTCTAAAACAAAAAAAACCTAAGTCATCATTTTTCTTAAAATGTAGAAATCAAAGCATCAGCACTTCTGTTTCTGTAGAAAGCACTTGGAAAGGCAAATATTCATTAACTAAGTCAATAGTACTTAGCATTTTGATCAATATTTGAAACAGTGTTGTGGCTATAATGGCTCTTTTCTGCTGTATCCATTAGTCTCAGCTGTTTGACTGTAGAAGATTTGTTCACTTGGGTGCTTCTGACTCAGTCATATGACTTGTTAAAGAAGGTTATTAACAGGGCTCAGGTCTTTCTGCAATTGTATCTGTGATGTCTTTTTGTAATTTAGTGAATCAACTACTCCCTTTTGCTATTTATAAATGTGCTTTCCCATTTCTTTCTCAGCATCAGTCCAGTTGCATGAGGGGAAAGAGAATGGAGCAGAGAAAGAGAGAGCAGGTATATTTATCTACCAGTGTAACAAATTCTGGGCAGAAGAATATTTTAAAAAAATCTTTCATAAGATATGGAATATCAGACATCCAGGTAAGTTTAAGACTGCAATTAAAAAAAAAAAAGTCTACAGGTCAGTAATGGCAACATTAGCTGCATTCCATCTTTGCCTGTTTTACTGTATATATTTAATTACACACAACCTCCACCCCTAAAATATGTTAAGATTATTGAAAGCTGATTCATCCCCGGAACAGGTCCATACCATGCACTGACTACAGACAAGGGGGCTGAATTAAGGTTGCACAGACATCTTTAGTGCTGGCATTTTCTAATCTGGGTGTTTGACTTTGCAACATTAAGATGTTCTTTTAACAGTTGTTGCTCTTTGTGTGCTTTGGGGTTTGTGTGTGTGTATACCGTAGTTTCCTAGGCTTTTAAAAAAGCAAAAAATATTCCATTATATTGACACCTGACATGGAGCATCAGCAGGGCTGGAACTTTTAGATCCACCACACAGCCCTCTGGCACTTGAGCTAATGGAGTCAGTAACTGATTGCCAATGACTACCTACTACTGCTATGTGGGCCAGCATTAGAGGAGGCTGGTACACTTTGCCAATGGCTGACAGTAAAGGAATGGGGAGATCCATTCCAGGCTGGGTGTGGGTGTGGGTGTGTGTTTTCTAGAACAGGCACAGATTCCTTTGCCCATTTCCCCCAAGTTTGACCCCTTCTGCCTCAGCTCCTCCAGCCTTTCCCTGACCAAGTCCTGTCTCCTCTTCACCCTCCCCCCTTCTTTATCCTAGTCTCAACTACTCAGGCTTCTCATTCCAGTCCCAGCCTCCTCCTTCAGCCAGTTCTGCTCTCCCCCTCTGGGCAACTTGTCCCAATCTCAGTCTCCCACCACCATTCTCAGTCCCAGTCTCCTTGCCTGGCAATTCCCAGTCATTTCCCACCCCCCAGCTCCTTGACCAGCCAGTCCCCCTTATAATTTCAACAGTATCTAGAGTTTCTAGCTAAGATCAGGGCCTCATCCAGGAACTGTACAAACTCATAGTAAGTAACAGTCCCTGGCCTCCCCCCAAATTACAATTTAATAGAGAAGAGAGGGGGAAGTGGCCTTTTACATGCTGTGTGACCTTTGGCAAGTCATGTCACCTCTTTGTGCATCAAACTGAGACTAGAACTCAGGTCTTCTGATCACATCAATGTCCTGTGCACTAAACTAACTGCCCTTTGGCAAGGTACAGTCTTCGCTTTTTTAACCGCAAAGAAAACAAGCTCTGAACAGGAACATGGATACATTGGAGAATACAGAAAAAAGTGGTGGTCATTAATTGCAGAGTGATTTACTAGTATCACATGTCCTCCTGCATCTCTCCTCATTTTGCCTACCATTACATTTTGTTCTCCATACTCAGTGCTTGGAAATCCTGTGTGACACTCTTGTTGAGGATAATATGCACAGAGCTGGCTGGTCCATCTTATGTTTCAAGGGTTCCTTATTGGTATTTTCACCAATTTCTCGGTGTGCTAAAATCGGGTGTGCTAAAAACTTTTTTGCTTTAGTTTGGCTCCTTTATAGAAAGAAATTGAAATCATCCTTCAGTTTCTGTATCCAGCACCCAGATGCTACGGCAACCGCTGCAACTGGAAATGCCTAAGATAGATGGATAAGATTCTTAATAAGGTTTGTCAGAAATTGGGATTGTCTGAGGTTGCTTCATACCCAGCTGGATTAATTTAGGCTGTGGAGGATACTTTTACATTATCAGAGCATTGGAGGTCACTAGACATTTTCTTGCATCAAAAAGGGATGAGTTAGCTTATGGCCTGAATAAGAAAGCAAATTTGTCTGACAGTTGAGAGGGATTTATCATTTTCTTTTCATCTACAATGGTTAAAGTGGTACATTTCCCATTTGAATTCTCCCTTCTGATTCAAAGGCCGATTGTCAGGAATTCTCGGTGCACGTGGCTAGATTCCTGCAATTATAAGCTGTTCTTTAGCATGAGTTAGTTTGCTCTTTCAAAGAATATGGGCTTGAGCCTAACGAACCTTAATGTACAGCACAGAGCGCGCAATATGGCAGGAAGTCTCACACACACACTCAGCAGGTGTACTGGCAATGAGAACTTCACATCCTGCTGTGCATGATGAGCTAGGGACACAGTCAGCATCTTGTTTCATAGGCAATGGGGAGAACAGAATTGCCTGCATTGCCCTCAACGGGGAGAACAGGATTGCCTGCATTGCCCTCCACATGCTCATAACACTTGCAGCTCTGCATTAGGACAATGATTATAACCAAATATCATGCTTCAGGGCTTCAGCTGCTCTCCTGCAGGGGTCAGGAAGGAATATTTTCCCACTATGTACAACTGGCCAAATGTATTCTGGGATTTTTCTCACCTTCCTCTGAAGCACAAATTGGCCATAGCTGGAGACAGGGCACCAGATGAAGTGGACCAGTGCTCTGAGTGGTACAGAGAATCCTGTCATGGGGTACATTACATGTCAATCTGGGTGTATAATTCCCATCTTGAGGAGACATAGCTGTGCTAGCTCTCATTGGGCTAGCCCACTGAAAATAGATTGTAGCCACAGTGGGGCAAGCAGAGGTACAGGTTAGCCAATCCGAGTATGATCTCAACCAAGATCTTAGGCAGTACTTGGGCAGCTAGCTCCTCCCACCACTCACGTGCTAGCTCACTCAGAGATAAGGAGAAATACCTGCCCTGAGCTGGGAATCACACCCCCAGCTCCAAGTGTAGACGTACCGTTAGATGTTGTGGCTTGCTCATGTGCTCAGGGTAACACTGACCACCGGGGTTGGGGTGGAATTTTCTGCCAGGTGAGATTGAAAAGGGATCTCGGAGGAGGCCGGAGGGAGAAAGAGTGTCCCCTTCCTTTTCAGTGTGGGGTATGGATCACCTGAGCATGTCTCACTTAACCAATTCCCTGCCATTTGTAGAGGTCTCAGGCACCGGTAACACCTCAGCCTCTCCTGCCTATGGCAGGGGAATGAAATGCTTGAGTCTAACTCAAGTCAGTGGGTTCAATATAGGCCAGTACATTTCACCCAGATACCCCTGTGATATACAGGAGGTCAGATTAGATGATCTAGTGATCCCTTCCGGTCTTAAAACTATGAAACTAGTGCACATGGATCCTAAGGCACAAAAAAAGAGCATCTTGGGAGGACAGTAAGTGGACTAGTCAGTGGTACAGAAACCGTATCTCTGAACCCTCTCCAATTTATCAACAAACTTCTGGAACTGTGGGCACCAGAATTGGACACAGAATTCCAGTAGTGGTCACATCAGGCATACTTAGAGCTAAAAATAACCTCTACGCCTATAGTGAATAGAAAACTCCTCTCTTCCTGGATCCAGCCTACTTATCAGCTGAGGGGAAGTACTTACCCTAAAGTGTACAGAGACCATAATATTTTGCACTTCCATGTCTCCTTTCCTCTGAGTGTCTGAAAGAACTTTCAAATATCAACTAAACCTACCTCTGCAGCGAATTAAATAGCAATAGAGAAGTGACTCGTATAAGGTCACACAATAAGTCAATGATAGAAACTGGAACTCCGGAGTCCTGTACTCTAACCAAGATGCAGCACTGACTTCAATGAGCTTTGGATCAGGCCTCGAATGCTTCCTGTGCTCCCGCAAGTACTTACCTATGATTGGGACTCCTTGGCACAAGGAACGCAGAGGGTGGGGGTAATAGTCCTTGTAGGCTCTCCCTCCTACACTCTCACTTAAGACCTCATCACATTTTATGCCATCGATGGAAATTCAGCTGTTCTTCTGAATGGATCTCTATTCGTCTGGGAACATGGGTTACTTAGTTCCAAAAGCCCAAGTCTGAATGTAGATATTAAGGGCATATATAGGAACAGTCTTCATTTAGCAGATAAAGCTGTGCAATGGAAAGGGGAAAAGTTCATCTTTCACATTTTTCTGGACCAAACCAAAACAGGGATCCAAACATTGGTTGCCTCATTAAACCAGATGTAAAGAAAATGGAATATTTGTGTGAAGTTATCATTCATCCACTCATATTTCCCTAGAATCCATGAGTGCATAAGAATATGATAAACGTTTCCATCTTCCTTTGCTTTTAGGCAGGATAATGCTGCTAAGTGGAAAATAGAATATATTTGTGCCTAGATTAGAAAATGGAAAACCAAAACAAATTTAACATGACAAATACGATAGGAAGCTAGAGTGCAAACAAATTACTCTCAGCTTCATCCCTCCACTCCTTAAGGGAAAAGTGTTTTAGCAAAATTGTTTTAAAGAGCAAAGTAGCACTTCTTTGTTTCTGTGAGAGAAGAGACAGCTTCAGTAATGTGTGAAAAGACAGGTGCAGAAGTTCTCCACTATTCTCCTCAAGAGCTTTGAAGACTCGGGCAGCTACAGTTAATATTACTCCCCACTAGGGAAACAAAACACCAGTGCAATGAAGCAAGATGTCATTTAATAACAAAACATCCATAGAATTTCTTTAGGGATTTCTTGAGGATGAAGTATTAACCCAGAAGGGCACCCTAATTATAATCAAACCCTTTACCTAATATATCATACCACTACAAAGTTCGAGGGAAGAGAGGAAAGAATTACAGGATGCCTACTGTGTATGGGTATGGGATATTCCTTCTATTGTGTGAACTGAGATGTATGAGATTGTAACTAGGGCAGGTGGATAATTGCTTGTTGAAAGTTGGTTTTTCAGTGAAAGAAGAATTTTCATAGAAACTTTCCTTGAAAACTTCTGATTTTTCCTCAGAAAACCAGAGACTCCTGAAAACTGGAAAGTTTCCATATTTGGGCAATTTTCAGCCCAAAAATATTACATGTTTCAGTGGCAAGTCTTTGGTTTTCATAGAATCATAGGACTGGAAGGGACCTCGAGAGGTCATCTAGTCCAGTCCCCTGCACTCATGGCAGGACTAAGTATTATCTACACCATCCCTGACAGGTGTTTGTCCAACCTGCTCTTAAAAATCTCCAATGATGGAGATTCCCCTACCTCCCTAGGCATTTTATTCTAGTGCTTAACCACTCTGACAGTTAGGAAGTTTTTCCTAATGGTCAACCTAAACCTCCCCTGCTGGAATTTAAGCCCATTGCATCTTGTCCTACCCTTAGAGGTTAAAAACAACAATTCTTCTCCCTCCTCCTTGCAACAACCTTTTACATACTTGAAAACTGTTATGTCCCCTCTCAGTCTTCTCTTTTCCAGACTAAACAAACCCATTTTTTTCAATCTTCCCTCATAGGTTATGTTTTCTAGACCTTTAATCATTTTTGTTGCTCTTCTCTGGACTTTCTCCAATTTGTCCACATCTTTCCTGAAATGTGGCACTGAGAACAGGACACATTACTCCAGTTGAGGCCTAATCACTTCTCGTGTCTTGCTTATAATACTCCTGCTAATACATCCCAGAATGATGGTTTGGGTTTGTTTGATTTTTTTTTTGCAATAGTGTTACACTGTTTCATATTTAGCTTGTGGTCCACCATGACCCCCAGATCCATTTCTGCAGTCATTTCCCATTTTGTATGTTGGTTTTGATGACCACAAACGGCAATGGAAAATCCCCCAACATTTTCCAAGAAAAAAAAAATCCTGCCAGCTGTAATCATCACAACCAGCATGTCACATCAGTCCTGCAGGAGCACATGCAGCATGACTTGCTCCAGTGGTGCAAAGGGGCCGTAAAGCTGCCTTTACAGGCCAACAGAGGATTCCCATAACATGGAGGGAGGGCAGAGCAGTGCAGAACCCTCATGAGTCTCATAAGCCAGCAATAGGCAGCCGGGTGCAACTTAGAATAGTCCTGAGACAGTTGCATTGGTGGCTAAACCCAGGGTTGTGAGTTCAATCCTTGAGGGGGCCACTTAGGGATCTGGAGCAAAATTAGTACTTAGTCCTGCTAGTGAAGTCAGGGGGCTGGACTCAATGACTTTTCAAGGTCCCTTCCAGTTCTCGGAGATAGGATATCGCCATTAATTTATTTATTTTAATCATCCCACAATAAGCCCCAGAATCAGGGAGGCACTCACCTCCCTTTGCCCCTCCCACTATCCTGGAATCCTACACTAAGCAGAGCTTCCCCAGAATCAAGAAAGGGGTGTCACCTCTCTAAAACAAGGCGTCACTAGCACCCAGTACCCTGAGAGGGCATGCACTAAGGTCCAGACAGGCTGGAAAAAGGATAATTTAGCTAATGTTTTTCAATATAGGTAAAACAATGAATGTTTAGTCCGGAATGTGCCTTGTGAAAGAACACTATTTTATGGTATATCACACGTATATAGTGCTCTCAATCCTGAAGGACACACACTGCACTTTACCCATAGGCTTGATTATTGCAAATCATATCTAGCAATGAAGCGTAACAGCCTGAAAACAACGCACTGTTACAGAGTGCAGCAGCCTTTCTGCTTAGCAACACGAGTCACCATGGCTACATCGGCCCAGTGCTCTGCTCTCCACACTGGCTCCCGACGAAATAGAGTCCAGATCAAGGTCTCTTTTTCAACATTCAAAGCCCTCCAACAAGATTGGCCCTGGCTATGTGAGAGATCACCTTTCACGCCGCAGCTGTGACCTCGCAGAATAGCTGCATTTCACTCATACTACAAAACTCTCAACAAATAGCAGGAGACTCATGAGTAAGGCTACGTTTCAGTCCCGGGTATTTTTAATAAAGTCATGGACAGGTCATGGGCAGTAAACAAAAATTCTCGGTGTGTGATCTGTCCATGACTGCTACTATATACCCGACTAAATCTTGGGGTGGGGGTGGCTTGGGGATGCCACGGGTGTGGTCAGCATGTGGCCCAGGACTCCTGCTGGTACTGGGGGGGGGCGGGCAGCAGTGCACGGCCCAGCTGGGACCCCCGCTGGTGCTGGCAGGCAGCAATGCGCAACCCAGGACACCCGCTGGGGAGGTTTAGGGAGGGCGGCAGGCTCCCTACCTGGCTCCATGCCTCCCTGGAAGTGGGGACATCCCCTTCGCTCAGCTCCTAGGTGGAGGCGTGGCCAGGCAGCTCTGCATGCTGCCTCCACCCAGAGCGCCGGCTTCGCAGCTCCCATTGGCCGGGAACTGCAGCCAATGGGAGCTGTGGAGGCGGTGCCTGCAGGCGGAGGCAGCACACAGAGCTGCCTGGCCATGCCTCCACCTAGGAGCTGAGCGAGGGGGATGTCACCCCCCTGCCCTGAGGTAAGTGCCACCAAGAGCCCGCCTCACCCCATTCTGTGCCCCAACCCCCACCCCGTCCCACACCCAAACTCCTGCAGCTGCTGGGGGAGGGAGCGTGGTGGCCCGAGACTGTCCCAGCAGCAGCCAGTGCGACTGGCACAGTGGCTGCCTGAACTGCCTCTGGGACAGGTGCAGGGGCTGCTGCAGACGTCACAGAATGTCACAGAATCCGTGACTTCCATGACCTCTCTGACAAACACACAGCCTTAATCAGGAGCACAGAAGACAGAACCTTCACAAGGGGCGGAGGCGCTAGCGGGGGGAATTTGCTTTTGCAAATCAGAAAGACTACTAACCTCACAGCATTCACAGAGCTGAATGCAAAAACCCATATCTCCAGCTTTTCCACAGGGAGAAAAAGAGATTGTTGTAGCTTTTTTCACCAGTGAAATGCGGCATTCTCTGGAGTAGAACACAGCCGCTTTACACAACATTACACAAAAGCTTTTAAGGCAGGAAATAAAGACATACTGTATCTGAACTGAAGTTGCAGGGAAATTTGCTTAGGCAGAGTGTGGTCGAACCAACATAGAATGACCAACTCTCCAGAGTTAACACCCTTGCTCTCAGAGGTACAGTTATGGGATTTTTGATGATCACATTTGTGTTCTGATTCAATAGAGATTATGGCTAGGATTCAGGAAGTTGGACCACTTTTTTGTTCTGGGTTTGTATAGTGCTTAGCACAATGTGGTCTTGGCCAATGCAATATAAATACATACATAATAATTGCACACGTGTGTAACCTTAAGCAAGTGGATTATCCAAATGACTGAAAATGACTAAAGTTATGTGAGTAAGTACAAGTACATTCCTGTTTGGAGGTCTGTGCTGAAGTAATACAATAGCACATTGTTTTTGTGAAGGCAGATAACTTTTCAATGACCGCTCAAATGTTGTTGAAAATAACTTGCGTAAATGAATTAAGAAGCTGCATTTTTAGCACATTGGTTCCTAGGTACACGTTTCAGCAATTAGCTAGAATAGTAAGCCTTTGGCATCTTGTATCCGAGTATAATCTGTACAGTATGTTGGTGTGAGCATCATAGCAATTTCTGGCATTACTATTGTGGACCATAGCCCTGTAATCCTGGTGGGGATACTTACCTGAGAATTTGTCATTTTTATTAAACCCAAATGCCTGGCTGATGTAATAGTATTCCTGACATTAGCTAAATAAAGGATATTAAGTATATATTGTCTAGCAAAATATTACTTTGGCCATAAGATGGAATCAGCAGTGCTGTTGTCTGCTGCTAGTCTGGGAAACTCATCTGGGAAAAACTGCCCCATTAACATGTCAGCAAAGTCCCATCTCCCTGGGCTTATTTCATAATAATTGTGACCAGCATGCACAGCCCCCTCTTCTCCCCCGTCCCACTTCCTCACTACTGCAGGAGGGAGATGATCTCTGCCATAATATTTCTGCATGTTTCAGAGCACTTAGAAATAGGACACCACTGATATGTAAAAGTGAATGTGTTTTAATGAATGGACATCTCAAGAGAACTAGCCATCAGGACTGGGGCTCCGTAAAGAGGTGATCCTCCAAAGGCTAAGGGAAAGGGACACTAACTACCAGTACAGCAGGGCAATAGCTATAGATATCCTTGAAAAAAGAACAAAAAACCACCTGTCTGGGATCTGTGACCAGAACTCTGACCAAGGGAAAAGGAGATCGCTTGGGAGCTTCCATGTAAGATTTTTCAGAAATCTTTCAGATGACCAGCCACAGAGCACCGTCATGTAAGCGTTTCAGATGCCTTAAGCAAGCCTTTAGGCGCTATTATGAATTCATGTCCTTTCAGCGCAGGCACAAAATGTACTCACCCTGCCCTGTGTGATGATAATGAAAGTTAATTTACTTCTTTGTCAAAAGGAAGTGGAATGAGGAGAGAGTAGAAGTTGCCATTTTAGGGTGTCACGGGGTCAACTTAGCACTAGGGGTACCTCCTCCTGGCCCACTCTGGGGATTAGCTCCTTCCAGGTGCTTTGCCTACCTCTGGTGGTTTCTCCAGCCATCTCTGAAACTCCAGCTGCTCCTTCTTCACGACTTGGCCCTCCGCCTAGGTCACTATGCACGTTTCCCCCTTCTATGGTATCAAAATCGTTCGGGGCAAACTATCCCAGTCAGTCCACTCTCTGCTGTTTGGTCTGTGGTACTTCCCCAGAAACTGGTAGGGGAACATGGCTCTCCTTCTACTCCAGGATCCAGTCCAGGGGCCCGCCTAGTAGCAACCAAGGTCTGCCCCAACCCATACTTCGCTGCTTTTCCCCTGAGCTTTTCCGGCTCTCCCTCCTCTCCAGGTTTGACAGGCCTCTATAATCCAAAACACACCTCCCTTCTCCCAGAAAATGGTTGTGGACTCCTTCCCTGAGGCCACTCTGAGCTACTGGGCTTTATATAGGCCCCTCTTGTTCCCATCCAGCTGAGCCTTATCTAATTAATCCCCGCTCCCTGGAGGAGGAGCCAGGTGTAGCCTGGGGAGTTAATTGGTTCAGCTAGACACCTTAACCCCTCCAGGGCTTGTGTGGTAGAGACACCCCATCACATAGGGCCTTATCCAAAGCCCATTGAAATCAAAGGAGTCTTTCCATTGACTTCAGCAGACATTGGCTCTAGCCCTTAAGCTTTATAATTGGTTTAGGTCTGGATTAACAATGCTTTCCACATCTGTGTTTATTCTTCAAGGCAGGTTTGTATTTATGCCTACCTTTTATTTTATGACTCTTTCTATATATATATTGTTGTAAAATTGCCAATTAAATATTTTCCTCTGATTGGTTGTCAGAACCATTATCCACCCCAGACTCTGACTGGCACCTCGGGGGGAGGGAGGGAATGAATGTTATTTGCAAGGCCTGGGAAACCATAAAATCCTGTGGGGTTACATCCCAATTCACATAGTGTAATGAATTTATAAACTACAATATGCCTTTTCCCAGCATTACATCTGCAGCCAAAAGTGTCCTGTTTTCATTATGCACAGAGACATAATACAACTTAAAGTCTTTCCTTAGGCAAACAATCTCAGTAAATTCCCCTGCTGTTGACAAAACTATGGTAGAACTTAGTTCATTACAAGGAGAAATATTGTGTTTGTCCACTGCATTCGGACAGTGGAAAGCGGCTTCATAAATGTGCTCCATTTGATGGGATTAGCTTGTACCACAGAACAAAATAAGATTTATTTGTCTCCTTTCCTACCTAATCTATTTTGGTCCTGATCCAGATATTTGTGATTTGATTGCTTCTTCTCACACTTGCTCATAGCCACAAGAATACAGCATGCCGCCTTTAGCTGAAAGGGAAGAGGTCACCTTATGGCCAATGTCAATGCCTGTTCTCATCTGTGGCTAGGACATAAAATTTAGTATTGCAATTATTAGATCTTGTGCAGTTATTTTTGGTTCCTAGATATGACCATCATTCTCAAAGCCCAAGACCAACTTATTTAATACATCAGATTCAGAACATGACTCTACTAATCAATACATTGACATGTACTGCCATAAACAAACTTCTAAATAAAATGATGGGTGAAGGCAACCCAAGAAAAGATTCACCACTTCTGTTTTCCAAACTGTCAACGTCTATCATGCCGTGCTGTGCTGCATACGGAGGCAAAATTTGCAGTATGTAGCAAATGTGTTTATTTTCAGTCTTCTGTACAGAATTTCTATTCTTAAATGAAATGCATTTCATCAAGTCATCTACGAACAAAATGAATTCTGTCGACATTCCAATTACTTCTGTGGACAGAATGATTTTTTTAAAATCAACAAAAGGATAGTTTGCGGAGACCTTTCTTGGAGCAAAGTAAAAGCGCAACATTAATTTTGTCTGCAGAATGGAAATAGAGATTTGAGTTGGTCAGAGGAAGGGGCAGATGGAACTCGTTTAGGCAGAAAATGCCAATTTGCTTGTTACTCTAGAACTATGATTTCAAAACAGCATTCTACTACCCAGTAAGCATACTTCACTGATGAGCTGGAGGGGCGTACGTGCCCTTCGTTAACAGAGCTAAAGAAAACCTCAGCTTTATTTGCAACCAAAGTCAATATCCCATTTCCTTGCAAATAGAACTTTGAAAATATAAAGTGACGTATACCAATATAAACTGATCAGTTAAAAGGGAATGTGTTGCTAGGGATTTGTTTCTGCATCAGCAAGCTGGGGTGAGTGGAAAGAACCCCATTCCACACACAGAGTTTTTTGGGGAGGGGGAAGAACTAGTTAAGAATGTTGCCACCCCTTCCCAAAAATCTTAAGGCCAGTCCCGTGCATAGAGGTGCAATTGTGGTTGGCAGATATCAATTACGTTTTGGGGAGAGACTGTAAGAAAAGGAGGCAAAAATGTTCATGTGCCCAGCCCACAATGCTAACAAGCAGAACTGACTGTCATACTTTCAGCCTTCCCTGGGCTGGACTTCATCTGGCCAACGATCACTCAGGCAGTTGCTGTGGTACATGTGTACCACCTCCTCCACACCACCACTCTATCTTTCCATAGCAGCTGCTGTAAGGGAATGCCATTTCTGCAGCTTACACCAGCACTGCGAAGAGTACACCAGTGGAGTCCACTTCCACCACCATTCAAACTCCTCTGCACCCTGCACACAGCTGTTCCAGTAGCACACCAGGAAGGGGAGAGAAGGCGGGACCAAACTGCTGCACTTAGTGAGAGTCTGCTGCAACTCCTCTGAGCAGCCCCAGGTAAGGTGCTGTCTTAGGCAGACCACCACAGAATAATTCTTGCTGAGATATTGGTGGTCATGTAGTTGCAAACAAATCTCTAGGACATTTTTAGAGACAAAATAAAATCTGTTAGAGATCCTATTTCCTAACATTTTATTTAGCTTGCCTTTTACTGCTCTCCTTTGCACCCGAGTAAATACAGAATAGCTCCATTGATCTCAGTCACTCCAGATTTACACTGGGGTAATGAAGAACAGATTTTTGAACCAACAGACTGTAACTTAACCAGGAGGGATCCCTTCTAAAGGTGAGAGAGTAGTTGAGTCTCCAGGCCCTTTGATCCTTTGCGCTTCATTTGCCAACAACCAACCGTACATGCCAGTTGCATAGAGGGCGCCTGTAATGTGGGCACTTGTCCATATGTAACTGAACTGAGACTACTAAATTCATTCTGTATTAAATCCAATGCCCCTGAGACCTAATATACTATTGCTTCTTTGCCAAGCAGTAACAGATGGTAGGCCTTTTTCCCATTGCAGGAGAAATTAGTGATGCAGAGTTTGGGTATATACTTAGTATAACTTGGTTTATTTAACTGTATATACCAGTCCTGGAACAGAGATGGTCACAAACAGCATTCTGAAATAGTCTCATTCAAGAATTGCAGTCCAAACACCAAGAAGCCAATCTACCTCAAGAACTAATAAAGAGATTAAGGCAGAGAGTGAACTCCCTTGCTGCTTGCCAGAGCTCCCTTAAAGAATCTAAATCAGAAAGCCAAACATGGTATTTTCTTCTAAGGATAAACACTTGCTTTCACATGAGAAGAAAGAATGTGTAAGGCTATAACAGCACCATCTGATGATCCTGGCCATAACAATACTCAGAAGAGACCAGATTCTTCATTAACTCAGTTTAAACCCAGAGTAGCTTCATTAATTCCAGGGGGTTTATTTTGGGTCTACACCAAGGTAACGGAGAGCAGAATGTGACCCTTAATCAGCGCATCATTAAAAATGTCTCTCAACTATCTAGGCCACAATCCTATCAAGATTTATACTTGTGTTTAACTTCAAGCATAGGAGTCACATCATTGAATTCATGCTTGAGTTAAGCTTGTGCACAAGTCTTTGCAGAATCAGGGCCTAAAAGTGACCATGACAGAGCTTTTGAAGATCCATGTGTAATTTATCAATTACAAGAGTTTTTCATGATTGGTTACTATCCTCTACTAAAGGAGAAAGCAATCTTGTCCTTGGCCTTCCTCCTTATAACCAGGGCCGGCGCAACCCATTAGGCGACCTAGGTGGTCGCCTAGGGCGCTACAATTTGGGGGGCGGCGACCGTGGCGGTATTTCGGCAGCGGGACCTTCCGCCTCCTCTGTGGGGGGTGGCATTTCGGGGCGGGACCTTCCGCCACCTAGGGTGGCAGAAAAGCTGGTGGCACTCCTGCTTATAACAGACACAGTATAACACCTCCAAACCCAGGCAGGCTGCTCTTATTCCCATTGAACTAAATGGCCAATATCACATAGACCTTAATGGCAGTAGGATCAGGCTGATTATTTTGCATGTAGTTGGTAAAATCTGAAATATTTCCAAATTTGAGCTAATACAACGCTGGATCAGACATTACAAAAAAAATAAGGAAGTGTGTCAGTGATGTGAGGAATCTTTGGTTTTGGGAAGGAACAGTTTATGACGGATCAGATTCAGCCATGCTTGCAGATGCCGAGTAGTACCTCACTTTGCAAGTAGCAATTGAAGTTAGTGGTCTAGTGGACAGGGCATCGGATGGGGACTCAGTAGATCTGGATTGTATTCTGGGCTCTACCATTGACCTGCTGTGTCATCTTGAGCAAATCACTTGACTTTTCTGTGCCTCTCCTCCCCCGGCGTCCTCGGTCTGTCTTGGTTATTTGGATTGTAAGCTCTTTAGGGCAAGGACCGTCCCCTACCACTTGTACGTACAGCACCTAGCACAATGAGGTCCTGATCTTGGCTGGGGCTTCTAGGCACCACTGTTATCTAAGTAATAGCTAGCATTAATAGCACTCAGAGAGCACATGATTGTTCAGTGGGAGCAAAGCCACCATAACCTAGCCCCAAATGAGAACACAGGATTTGCCATAGTTGCAGCTTCAGGATTAAGCTGTATTAGCAGAACTGTCCAGGTGGGAGAAGCGTATAAAGCAGCATCCCGCACTGACGCTGCCTCATTTTCATAAGATCTAAATTCACTCAAATTTTAATTTTAAGAGAAAAATGCAGTGAGAAATTGACTGTGCAGAGACAAATAGAAAATCTTGGCGTTCTTAATCACTGGAAGAGATTTCTGCAAGACCTACTCCATTTGCTACTGTTTAGAAGTAGTTCTTCTCAGCAGGAGAGGTACAGTTCCTTGTGCTATTTTAATACTACCAGGTGAGGAGTTAATACATCTTTAAGATTTCCTAAAACTAGATTTTCCTTGTATGTTGCTTTACATAATGGTAAAGTGGGCTAAACAAGTGTGTGACCTACATTATCTTTATTTCTGCATTCAAGGAGATGAACGCAATCCCATAGAAACATGTTCCAGCAACCAAATTAAAGAGCTGAAGGCTGGAGAAATTGCCGGGTTCATCTGGTTGTTAATTTTAACAATAAGGGAGGTGCTGTGCATACTACAATATGCATCTGAATGCACTCGTTTAAGGGGATGGTAGCTGGTTTCTAGGAAGAGGATTTGGGGCCAAACTATCATTGGAAGAAGCTGATCATAAATCCCCATTCACACGAGTGCCTTGCTTGGCTAATACAGAACTCTGTGTGTGTGTGTGTGTGTGTGTGTGTGTGTGTGTGTGTGTGTGTGT